>NC_136498.1:112856821-112924321 GCF_053919585.1 Euprymna scolopes | reverse complement strand
AAGTTTCAAAAACAGTGTTACAAGAAACACAGATGCATTAGAGTATGTCTATTTAGCAAGAGAACACCTTTAATAACAGATTGAATATAAGTTTTCCATTCTGAGGATAACGGTGGCTAAGTGGTTAACGAGACGGACTGAAAACTTGGGTGTGTCAGGTTCGAATCCAGTTTGTTCCACAGAAACACTTTCATCAAATCAAGACCTGACCTTATGTCTAACACGTGTCTTTTCAGCTGAATAGTGAACGATATTATGAAAGAATTAAAAATGAGGACGGTTTATAAATGTTTTTGACATAGATCTGAAGACGACTATGTTGGGTCCGGCAGGGAAGCAATCATGTGGCAATGTGTTCCACAGATTCTATATTCTCAGAAAGAAACCGTGTTTACAGAAACTCTGATGCTAGATATACAAATGAAAAGAAAAGAAAAAAAGTTATTTGCAGTTGTGGTTAGCATAAGAGAAAACTTCTTGGCCTTCGAGCAAAGATCAAAGTGTAGTATCTTTAGATGCTACACTTCACTTTTTTGTTCTCTGTCAGTGGAGGAGAAATCCTTCACGACTGAGAATTAAAAATTTTTGTTCTTTTTCTCCATGTTAAAAAACGACCCCGGTGTCTAACACTGTCCCGTGGGGAGGCACTGTAAATAGGCACTCAAACTGTTTTGCTGGATGAATCAGAGATCGTAGTTCAATGAATTACTTACCTTGGAAATAACTATTAGAAAATGAGGATGAGGATGACATCGTAACTTATTAGATTGCGAAGTTAATTTGTTACTCTCCCAAGGCAAGAAAGGGTGTTCTGAGCAAATCTTCTCCACAAGTGGCAGCAGCACGTCATCTTAGGATGTATCTCACAGATATTGGAAGAGTATGCATCCAACAAATTATATTTTAACTCACTTGATTTTGTTGGCATCGGTTTCACGTACACAATTAGGTACTCACGATAGGGACCACGTGAAAGTGGACCTGTTTTACTTTAGGCTGTTGAACTAAGTTAGATAACATATTTCAACTTAGGGGATTAATAGTGCTTACATGATAAACGGCACAAACTGAAAACACAGGTGTGACAAGTTCGAATTCAGTTCATTCCACAGAAAAAAATTTCATCAAAACCCACACTTTACGTTGTGTCTAACCTTCTATAGTAAATAAAATATAAATCAACTGGGTTACGGTTAGATAGCAACAGATTGGATATACGTCTTCCATTTTGAATCTAGGAGCTTATCTAAACAAGTGCTTCCTCAAGAAAACAGATACTCATTTTAAGTGGAGTAAAACAAGGATCTGAGCGTTGCTAGTGAAAAAAGGGTAGCTTGGAAATATCGTCAGTGTATGTACGAACGGTTCATAGCCAAAAAACATTTATTTTTTATTCATTCCAATGTAGATTGTCACTGAGATAAAGGATTATTGTGGTTAGGGGTCAGATTTAAGTTGGGAGTTGTAAACAAACATCTTGATGCCATGATACTGTATAATCACATTGACACACTGGTTCCTGTCAGATCACTAAAATTAAGCAATGTTGAGCCTGATCATTACTAAAATGGGTGACTAATTTGAGAATTCCAGGCATTGTATGTAGGACGTCGTCGACACCTCCCTGCAAGAGTTGCAAAAAACCTAACGTCGTAATCTCCCCTAATGAGGATATACAAGAAACTGGGGACTGCTTGTGAATTTCATGCGCCCATAAAACTTCCCCCTTAGGAAGAAGCTGGTTAAACCCGAATAGGGTTAGTGCCATTTCACACACACATGCACCCACAACTCCCTACTTAGAATGTCACCTTTCATAAATCTGATCATTAATCACAGTCGCCTCCTATGTCTCTTCTGTTGTGGCAATCATACTTTTAGTTGCTAAAGCGTGTTTTGTGGGGATCTTAGGTCGCGCAGGTGTTTAGGCTCAGCCTATGGGCCTCAAGGCTCCGGGTTCGAGCCTACCTGTCACCACGCCCCCCCCCCCTATTTTTTTCCCCATTTTTAAAATCGCTGTTTTTTATCGTTTTTTTTTTATATTTAAACAGGGTTAAGTTTCCTTTTTGTTCTTCTTTAACCTCCCCAAACACACACACACACCTACAAGCACCTGGACAACGCTCGGTACCTCCCGCTAGTCTATAATAAAAATCTCACCTGTTTAAATGTATGTATGTCTGCCTAAAACTTTTGACAGAGGCAAGGGATTTTCACAAGATCGGTATCATTTTGAAGCTCGACCCTTCGGACGAAAAATATAAAAAAAATTGGCCACAAAAATTAATTTCTTCATCTTCAACTAGGCACTTTCCTACAGGGAGGGGTCGCTTTTTTCGCCAATTTTTTGAAAGTCATCCCCTCTTTTCGCTTGCCTAGCCTTAATTTAAACCTACGTCACTTCCGATTTGGTGAGGGGTGCAACAGCAAAGACCTCAGGGTTTTTTTTCATGTTCTTTGCCTCCTTCACGGTATGAGTTCGAGCTTGCCTGCCTGCTACCACTTTTTTTTTTTTTTTTTTTTGCTCAACACACACCCCCACACACCCGGGCAACGATAGAGGAAAAGTTTAATACTCAGTTAACGAAGCAAGTTTGAGTTAATCTTTATCTTGGTCTCCTTTGTGGCATCAACTGCTACAACGTGTCGGTTCATGGTTCTCATGTTCGAAAATATGCACCAAAAGAAGTTCAGAGATTACATTGCCTAAAACGCTGTGTAAATAACAATTAAAATAAGAAATTTTCGAAATTTATTTTAGACTAGCTTGGGTGCCCGGCGTTGCCCGGGTGTTTGGGGGGTGCGTGTTGAAAAAAAAAAAAAAAAAAAAAAAAAAAAGTGGTAGTAAGTAGGCAAGCTCGAACCCATGAACGTGGAGAGAGGTGTTAAAAAAAAAAAAAAAAAAAGGTAGTAGTGTGGGGAGGGAATCAAAACAACAGCAGGCAGCCAGGGTGAAGAGAGGTGTTAAAAGAAATTTTTTAAAGTGATAGGAGGCAGGCAGGCTCGAACTCATGATGTGAAGGCGGAAAAGAAAGTAAAAGAAAATCTGACGTCTTAGCCGATGTCTCCATGACGTGATTGGAAGTCGAAAGCATTGAAATTAACCAAAATCAATCCAACGGTGACGATGACTTGCTAAAATGTCGGAAAAAAAAAAATCGACCCCGCTTGTACAAAAGGACCAAGTTTAGGGTGAAGGAATTAATATTTTTGGCCAATTTTTCGATATTTGTCGTCCGAGACATCAAGCTTTAAAATGATACTGATCTTGTCAGGATCCATCGCCTCTGTCAAAAGTTTTTGCGAGACATACAAACATACATACATGCATACATTTAAACAGACATGGGAGATTTATATTATAGACTAGCAGGGGTGCCCGGGGTGAGGTGTAAAAGAAGAAAAAAAAAAAAAAGTGTTAGTAGGCAGGCAGGTTTGAACTCGTGACGCGAAGGCGGAAAACCTAAGATCTTACCGCTGTGCTACGATGACAAAGGAAGTGAAAAGTGTTTAAATTTAGCGATGTCAATCAAAAGCTGTTGACTCACTGATAATTCGGTCAGGAGTCGGTGAAGAAATGTAAGTGCCTGGGGCCAGTTAAGTTTTATTTTCTTCGCCACGAGGTCGTTCACAGCTCCCAGGTGTCCAAAATAAATGAATAGCAATTGTCTGATATGAGGGGTTTTTCCACAAACTGATCAAAGCTCATTGCTTTCTGGCCGTCCTTGGCGAGAAAGCCAAGGAACTGACTTCGTTTCAATTAGTTTCACTTTATTTATACTAAAAAGCCGAACAAACAGGCGAGAAGACAGAATAGCGTGAATTTTATAATATAAAAGTCACTCAAATAAAAGATAGACACGATATCCTCTCATAAATCGGGGATATTATAATCTAAAAAGAGTATATAAAAAGTTTGAAAAAACAGTAGCCCCCACCCAACCCCCGCAAAAGGCCTTTGCCGGACATACAAAAAAAAAAGCGCACAGACACACAAACATTTTCGTTTTTATATTAAAGATGAGGGATTGATTATTTGTATTATTTGAATTACTCTAACTACTGTTCGTATCTTAGATGTTATTCTCGTGACGTTTCAGCCAATGTGATCTCTGACCTTTCACAGTTGTGCAACGGATGAAGTGCGGTGTAATAATCAGTCCTGAGTAACAGTTTCCTGGGAGTTAGAGGTTCTATCATTAATACAGGCAAAATTAAGAATATAATAGTAATCACTTAATACTTTTATCGGATCATGGCTGACAGAACGAGAACAATCTACCTCAGTGAATTAAATAGTGGATTCAATTTGAATTTATATACAGGTTCTTGATCCAGGCACCTATGAAGAAAGTCCAAGACGTTGTAGGACTAATAAAAAAAAAAAAAAAAAAATTTAGAAAAGTCATCAAAATAATCTGAATTATCAATCCTCATCTCCAAAATTTCGAAACGTAATTGATTTATTTGTCGATTTTTTTTATCATATACTAGCAGGGAGACTCAACGTTGCCCGGGATTGAATGATGATCAATGAATGTTTCACACTCCCATATTTTTATTGTTATTGAGATCGGTGAAATCGGCCATTTTTTCAATCAAATTGACTCAATTTGACTACTCTTGTACCGAGAGGAAACTTCATATGCCTCCCCGCAGTGACTAGTCCACAATACAGTGTAGTCTACATTGCACCGTAGAAAACCTACTGTTGATATTATAAAATTATTTCTATATATAATGGCATGCATTTAAGTTTAAAATGAATCATGGTTCAATTGTGTTTTAAACAGAAACATTCATTTCGAACAGACCGCTGTCATAAAAGAACCTACTGCTGATTTTATATGTCTTACCTTACTGCTTGTGTGGTAATAAAACTTCTCAAATGCACTTGTGATGTTAGGCTGTGTAAGATGTCAACTCAGGTAAAAATTGGCTGTTCTTTCTTTCATGGGATTATTTCGATTATCAATACTTATCAAAGACATTACGATACAAATCCTATTTAAGAACGCTGCAAGGCACATAATGTACCTCCATGTGAAATTGCATAAAAATCAGCCCAGTTCATAGGGAACGAAGTCACATACACATAAATAAAGTTCCTTTTATATAATAGTAGGAGATAGAGAGATAGAGATTGATTATTTTTATTTTCTTCTCAAAATCAGCCAATTCGGATAACTCAAACTCCTAAAGCAATGATTGTCCTTTGACGATTTTTTTTTTCTTTTTTTTTTTTTAAAGCTCTGGTGACAAATCCAGACCTCTGAAAGAAGGAAAGAAGCCTCAAAGAACAAATTACTTGTAGTCTGTTAGGCAGGCGCCATGCCAATTTCAAACTCATCTGCCTTTAAAGCCCATCCCCATATCGAGCGTTTGATTTGTGCGGAAGTTGAAAAGGCCTGCAATAAAAATACCTGTCAATATGTCTGGATTGGATCCAATTGATAAGAGCTACAGTGATCCATATTCATCAAACATGGGTTATCCAGGAGAGGGGAAGGGGGTATTCGTTTGAGTTAAGATTAGAAAAATCAAAAATCTGATGCAAACAGGAAGAGTATCTCAATAGCCATACAGTATTTAGTGACATTACATAAGACATTCGGAGATTCTAATGACTCTGATTGGCAGAGTTATTCAAGTGTCAGGGAAAAGGACTCGTTCAGGCAGGTGTAAAACCAATTTGCTCCCAGAGCCTTGCCAGATTAAAAATATTGTAATTTCATGCAAATTTGAATGCAAATCTCGATTTAGCTTCAAACTCTGCAAAAAGATTCACAGCAAGAACACGTCTTACTACCATCACTGCAAAGAATGTTCCTTTCTTCATTTGTGTATCTAAACCCAAAATGAAACTTCCATGACGAGTTTCTTTCCAAGAAATTGCCATCTGTGGAACCGCTTCCCTACTGAATACAAAATGGTCCTCTTCAAGTTCAATGTCAACAAATACTTGTTAATCAGTGTTTCCAATCCTCTTATCTCACTGACAATCTTATTAACCTTCAGCCTCGAGTGGATTTTGACCTTGATAAGTGGTGACTTATTAAGAATTAAAAGAAAAAAATTTATTTTCAGAACCATGTGAAAAGCTTAAGCACCTCATTGCTGAGTGCATCGTGGAATTTTTCTTTAAAAAAAAAAAATAATAAACTTAAAAACTGAGAATCTTGCTTAATTCATGTTTAATACATTTTAAATTTCATGCAGATCAGAAATATTCGAATTCTCTAAAAAGATTCTCAGATTGGAGCTCAGACGAGCACTTGCCAAGAAAATAATGATAGAGCAGAGACGGATTCCTAACGTCTCTTCTGTGGGAAAGAGATTGCAGGGATGAGAAAACGGCATCAATTACTAGGTTTTGAAGCCGGTTTTGGACTCCATCAAGGCTGATTATGGCGCACTGAGTAGCTCTTGCTCAGATGTGGAAACAGCACTTCGTTTTAAGATGTACTTGGTTCTTATACAAATAGAGGATTGCATCGGCAGGGAGATAATTACTGGAGCAGTAGAATGATCCAACCATTTTCATCGGGACAACAGTGTAGTAATCGTTAGTGGTAGCAATTGGGTATGATTTGATTATTTAAGGGAACAGCTAAACAAGAACTTGTTTACATTGGACTTGAAGACAACCATAGTCAACTGAAAAGCAGACCAACAAAACAGTTCCCTAAGCAGGCAGGTCTAGGAAAGAAGGTTTGTTCATGGAATCTGCATTTAAATTTAGGCACAGGTAGAAAGTGGAGGAAATTGATAGTGGTTGTAGCTAGATGTGTTTTTGTAAAAGTTTAGCAAAGGGGAACCATAAATTGAAGTTCTGACGAGCGCTTGCCATGAAAATAAAGACAGAGCAGAGAGAGACTCGCAACGTCTCTTCTGCGGAGAAAGAGATTGCAGGGAAGAGAAAAGGGCATCACCATCTAGGTTCCAAAGCTTGTTTTGAACTCTATCAAGGCAGGATAGGGTACTCTGAGCAGCTCCTGCCCAAATGTGTCAACAGTACTCAATACTAGGACGGACTTGTCTCTTATACAGGTAGAGGATTGAATCAACAGTGAGATACCTACTGGAGCAGTAGAATGAACCAACCATTTTTTCAGCCATCTTGGCAACAGATTTGATGAATGTGTTTCATTTCAAACCAGGAGTGAAGGTCAGTCCCAAAAGCTTGTCAAAACATGGAGCTTTCTCAAGACAGCGCCATTAGTTGGATTGCAGAAAGGATTCTGAAAGCCAAGGAACTGACTTCGTTTCAATTAGTTTCACTTTATTTATACTAAAAAGCCAAACAAACAGGCGAGAAGACAGAATAGCATAAATTTTATAAAATAAAAGTCACTCAAATAAAAGATAGACACGATATCCTCTCATAAATAGGGGATATTATAATCTACAGAGCATATAAAAAGTTTGAAAAAAAACAGTAGCCCCCACCCAACCCCCGCAAAAGGCCTTTGCCGGACATACAAAAAAAAACGCACAGACACACAAACATTTTCGTTTTTATATTAAAGATGAGGGATTGATTATTTGTAAGGACTAGCGAATAGCACCTGGCCTTGCCTGGTCGTAAAATATGCTTAATATATTTTAATTCACACAGAGTTCATATTTATCATTACAGAGCCAATTCTCTATTGAATATTACATTGTACCTAATATATAGTAGTGAGTTCAAAAGTTTTAACAAATCACTTTGATGCCATCAGCTAGAATCAAAAGCAAAACATCTAGTGCTCCAGCTGTGTTCCCTACCGTTTGAGCTATCGACAGATAAGATTTAAAATTAAACCACTTCAAGCTATGAATGAAACGCGCAAAATAAATAGAAACATGTCAGCAAGTTGAAATGAACATTTTGCATTTCAACTTGCCGACATATTTCTGTACGTGTTATTCATTCATCCAAACAAAGATTTTACTTCTTATAAATCATCCTTGGTGTACGATTACTGTTTCCTGTTAATTTCAGTGTTATGTGGCCAGTAGTTTAAGAGTTTATCGGTTAAATATTTTCACACACACAGAAACACATACATCTGTTTTATTTATATACAGGGTGGTCAAAAAGTCAGGTAACATGTTTAAGGTAGAAAAAACAACGATGGATTGGTCGCCGTGGCCCAGTTGAATGGCCAGCCAGATCTCCGGATCTTACCCCTCCTGATTTCTGGCTTTGGGGCTATGTAAAGGATAGCGTTTATGGCAAGAAGCCTGATACAATAGCGTCTTTAAAGTTATTTATTGAAGAGGAGATTGTGCGGATATCAGCTGACATGATTACACGTGTTACACAATCAGTGGTTAATCGCTTCCAGCGATTGATAGAGAGAAATGGACGACAATTAACAAAATAAACATATTTCATGTTTGTTTCATTTTATATTTCAATGTATGGTACTTAAATATACGTGTATTGCTAATATCGTTTTTCTTTAAAATGTTACCTGACTTTTTGACCACCCTGTAGATTCCATGGATTGCACTGGGGAGGGGTTAAAACTGTAAATATCACGACACACCTAAGAATGCAACTAACTGATATGCTTATATCGATTGGAACAGAAAGATTGTCAGATTGTTAAAGCTTTAGAAGTTCCCATTGACTATTCAATTCTATTCTTGGTCTTTGAGAATTCATTGCATAAATACAGATTCCTGCTTATTAGCTCTGCCAAGATGGCTATGGTTTTCGTTACGATTTCTTTGCAGCTTGTGAAATTATGCAACAGAAATTGATTTTTTTTTTTCCAAGACGAATCCACTCACTCTGCGCATTCAACAACTAAACTGCTATTTCAAACATAAGCCTCACAGACCAAAGGAAAATGGTGAGAAGTGGGAAAGCAAATAGCAAGTCAGACTCCCCCCCCTTCCGCCTGGAATGAATATAGAATGAAATAAAAGTCAACTGTTGATGTATTTTTTTCTGTAGGTCATCAGAAATTATATATTTTGTAAACGAATTTTTGAGATGGGGATTGATTATTTGTATTATTTGGATGCTTCGGACTACTGTTCTCAACACCCAAGATGAGAACAGAAGTCTGACCAATCCAATACAAATAATCAGAAATTATAATTCATAGATGAAAAATTAGAAATTACAATTCATAGATGAAAAATCAAATTAATATCATTCTATGCTTTTATGCAGGGTGACCGCCCCCCCCAAAAAAAACGGGCCCCAACTCTAATTAGGCCCCATTTCTTAGCGTTTTGTCCGAATGAAATGAAACTTTGGTCATAACTAGTTTATTATATTCAAAACATCACATCAAAACACTAGGGTATTTGACCTTTCTTTCTCCGTTGACTGTAAAATGCCCAGAAAAACAATTGAATGTCCTGTTTTTTTGGGGGGTCACCCTGTATGAAAATTTGGTACTCCTACATTTACTGACCCGCTGTTTCCATAAAGTTTCTCGGACGTTGACGGGAATAACTGGAAGCGGTCAATCGCAAAACATTAAACCACTATGAGAAAATTATAACGTGGCTTCCTTCAGTCTTGACATACTATGGATACCCACTGTAAGGGTGCCTGCGCGGTGAATTTGTGTGGCAAGAGTTGCGCAATCTCCAACCTCGCCTCTCCGGAGTCAACATTGTTGCATACCCATGGCAAGTGGAGGTTCAGGACGACTGGAAACAATGCCGAGCACATACAGCGCCTAGAATTCCCAATTGGTCACCCATCTGGTACTAGCCAGGCTCAACATTGCTTAACTTCGGTGATCTGGCGAGAACCGGTGTGTCGTATCATAATGATAAGCAGGGAAAAACATGGAAATACAATAAATAAAATTACAAACATGTATCTAACCCTTACTTTCTTGATGAAAATTATTATTTTTTTTTGTTTCTTCCAATTTATAAAAAAGTAGCTTGCGTAGATTTGTATTAGCTAAAAATAGACAGCACATTCGTTAAAGTTTGAGGAATGCTCGACTGATCTTTTTCAGGTTATTTCCATCAACTGCCAAGTGAGTCCAGTCAACTTTGTGGAAATCGAGGTTCAGTAAATGCAAAAGCACCAAAAATCTTCATAATACAGGGTGTTGCCAAAATCTTAGCCACATTTCAAGTTCTCACATCTGCCTAACTATGAATGGTAGTAAAATGAAAGTGGTGCCATTTTAAAGCATTAAGTTTTTGTAATTTTGTTATTGATTTTTTTTCATTTCTTTTCAGACCCAGTAATGGCGTTCACTCAACCAGAAAAGGCGTTTTGTGTGCTTGAATTTACAAAAACTGAATCATGGACACTTGTTCTAACGTGCATTTAACAAAAAAGATCTCACACTTTGCGATTTTTTTTTTTTTTTTGTGGGGATTTGTGAAGTGACTGATCTATGTGCCTCCCATTCCAAGAGATGTGGATGAGCTGAAGGCCTGAATAACAGAAGCTGTTGTAACCATTCGCAACGCAATGCTGGCATGTGTTTGACAAGAATTGGACTATCGGTTTGATGTGTGTCCTGTGACGAATGGTGCCCACATCGAATATTTTTTAACATTTCATGAAAAACTTGAGATTACAAGCTTTCTGAATATACCAGATGCGTTTTTATATTCAAATGCGGGACCATAGGCTTCACGAAAGGGAGTTAGATGGCTAAATGCCAGCCAGTGAAGGAAAAATGGTCAAATCCTTCTATCGATCCAGTAGATATCTCACTGCTAATGCAATTCTCTATCTATATAAGAGCCAGATACGTCCAAGGATGGAATACTGTTGCCACATATGGGCAGGAGCTGCTAGAAAGGACTTGTCCTGCCTTGATAGGGTTCAAAATAGACTTCGTGGCCTGGTGGGAGATGTCCTTTTCTCTTCGCTGCAACCT
The DNA here is from genome assembly GCF_053919585.1 of Euprymna scolopes. Lineage (NCBI taxonomy): Eukaryota > Metazoa > Mollusca > Cephalopoda > Sepiida > Sepiolidae > Euprymna > Euprymna scolopes. Next base: position 112,913,459 of record NC_136498.1, on the reverse strand, counting down.
CTATCTCACAGAAGAGATGTTGCGAGTTTGTCTCTGCTTTATCATTATTTTCATAGAAAGTGTTCGACTGAGCTTCAATCTATGGTCCCCACTCGCCAAACTTTCACAAGAAACACTAGACTAGCTGAAAACATTATCAATAATTTTCCCCACTCTTTATCTGTGCCTAAACCTAAATATAGATTCCATGATCAAAGCTTCTTTCTTAGAACTGCACGCCTGTGGAATTGTCTTCCGTTTTCCTGCTTTCCAGCTGTCTATAATATGGTTGTCTTCAAGTCCAACGTGAACAAGTTTCTGATGAGCCGTTCCACTTAAGTTAACAAATTTACCGAACTTCCATTACTATCGATTACTATATTGTCCTTTTGACTACTCTACACTCTTTAACCCTTATCCTTGAGTGGCCTATCGGCCTTGATAAGTGGTGACGCCTATGTAAAAAAAAAAAAAAAAAAATTGTTCATCTTCCTCCCAGCCCATGATAGTTTCTGGTTCAAAAGCGAGAGTACTCAGGGCTCATTCCCTCAGACGAGGGTAGTAAAGTTCTTTCGAGCTCAGAACATCATCTTCGTCGCTGATCTATTAGTCACTCCCTCATCCCGACATGACATATCAAGAACATCAGAGAAATAGAATTTTAGCAAATTTCACAAGAATTTTTAAGAGCGTTATATATTTTGACCTACAAAAACTGCCTGAGCAGCCCTATTCAAATGCAGTACCATACTCAATGAAAGAGAGTTAGATGGCTAAAGGTCAGTCACCTACTGAAATGAAAGGATCACACATTAGCAACAATGGAGGAACTGAGGAGTATATTGTTCAATATCCTTAATAATTCTCGAGATATTCAATGTTAAAATGTGTCCAAGACTTTTCAAACACCCTGTATATCTGGATAAATAATGAGTGTGAACACTGGCAGATCATATACTTTCTTTCATCATTTTTGACAGAGATTATGCATGAGTAAACCATGATATTTTTGAGTGCTAAATACTCAAATGATTGCAGATAAAAAAAAAAAATGGATGTCAGTCACCGTGAGAAATTCGTACAGGATTTTGAAGCGTTTTGACTCTTAATTCTTGAATAATCTTTGGCTGGAATTAAAGTTTAAGCTGAAAAGTTAAATAATATAGTTCATGTGTGTTCCTAAACCAGAGAAAAGTTTATCAGAAGAACCGCTATTCTAAAAAAGAACCATTTACTTTGTATTATTTGGATTCATCGGACTACTGTTCTCATCTTCAGTGTCATTTTACATTTCGGTCGATGTAACCTCCGAACTTCTTCAGGTGTATCTTGTTGAACTCGGGAACTTGGGGTGGAGTTTCGAACCTTTTACTTGCTTTCCAGTACAACGGGATGTAGCATAAGATTTGAAGATGGACAAAGCTAGCTCCTTCAACAGGGCATTCCGAACAGATACAAAAGTTGCCAAGAACAGATCAGTCTGTATTCTTAGTTTTAGGTGCAGTAGAGTAATCCTAACTCTCAAAGGAGATAATGCCCGGGAGGAGATATTTCCTAGAACCGAGCCGGACCATATCTTACACTAACAAAGGATCTAGTGGTTCAAGTCAGCACCTGACTTGCCAGAATGATGCTAAGAACAGTTCTTGGCTGGTATGACAACTGTCGTAACTATTAGTGTGGACAGAGAACAAATGGTTTTTGTACGTGCAGCCATTTTTTTTTTTTTTTTTTTTTTTATTGAACTTGCTCCGATTCCTATTCTAACTCGTTTGTTATTGTTGTTGCTGCTATTGATTTCCTATTAAATATAATGCATGTCAGCTACTTCCTCAAATTAAACATGCAATAAATCGATTAATGTTTTTACAAAATGTCAGATACCTGTAATTATTCGGAGGAGGGTGAAAAAAAAGCCTCCGCGCATGGAACACAATGGCACAAAATTGAACTGTCATTAGAGTCTAATTACCGTTCTGACATCAAACACAATGCCAATCACTTGTTGAAGAAGGAAACGAAGTACAGATGGCATCCTATACTTATGTAAAATAGATTTTCGTTTCGTTTTTTTTTTTTTTCTCTCCCCTGTTTTGTTTTAGAAAGAATGAATTCTGTATCATTTGCATTATTTAAATTACTGTCTTAATCTTGGCTGTTATTTTCACAAACTTTCCGCTGCTGTAAACTTCCAACCATCTTCAGGTGCTTCTTTCTGAACTTAGGAACCTTCTTGTAAGACTTGAGGATCTTTATTATGTTAAACTTGGACATCCGTATGGAATTCCAGACCGAATCCTGCTTTCATTCTTTTGCAGACTATTGTTCTCATCTTAATGATTTTACTAAATATGTATGAAATAAATAAATAAATAAATAAAAAATATGGGCAATCAATGTAAGGCTAATTGCCGCTGCTGCTGATTAAAGCAACTTTGACACAAGCGATCGACTGGGTTCGTCAGCATAAAATATCGTAAAACAATCTTGTAATAAACAATAAAACGAATTTACTCAGGAATTTCGAAAGGTCATTTTTGGCAAATATCTTTTTAAATCCATACCTAAAAATATATTTACTAAAGAAAACTCCCTTTTTTATTACATATTTCCTCTTACACAGGCGATCAACTGGATCTGTTATCACAAAAAAATGTTATTGAAATAAAACGACTTAGTCGCGATTATTTTAGGAAAATTCTTCAAGACCGAGACTTTTTTTTTCAATCCAGTGAGTCACTTTATTTTATTTTTTAATCTTTGTAAAAAATGTAATAAACGAGTTTATTTCTTTATTATTGAAATAAAAAAACAAACAAACAAATTTAATCACAGCCAAAACTTTCAGCGAGAGTTGATTTGTTTTTAGCAAATTTTACAACTGACCTTGTTCTTAGAATTTGAATTTTGTAACACAATAACAATGTAACACAATAACAATGTAACACAATAACAATGTAACACTAGGTGTGTCAGAAATTTCGTGAAAATAGTGAATAATTCCACCCCATCTTTCCAAGCTTATAACTCATTGTAACACTAAAAAAATTGTGTAAAAAAGTACCAGAAATCCTTATCTTTATTATCGACTATTGCTTGTTTTTTGTTAATTTTTTTTTTTTTTTAATTAAACTTGAAACTGTCGAAGTTGATTTGACTAATCAAACCCCTTAACGACGGAGAATTTTTTTTTTTTTTTTCCAATACAATGTGCCAAATGATTATCTCAGTCTTTTAGGATTTAATTAGACGTACATAAAATCGTGTTAAATTTTTAGTCGTGCATAATTAGTAAAATCAAGGCACGACTAATCTAAAAATGTAAACATGTTTATTTTGTTTACAAAGATTTTTCACAAAAAAAATAACGGAAAAAAAAAAGTGGGACACAAAATTGTAAAAAATAATTGTTTCAGTTTTTAAGGAGTTTATTTATGTAAATAAATACTTAGGTATTTATTTACTATCTGCTTTAAGAGAGAATATTTTTTAAAATAATTTAGTTTTGTAAATACTTTTTATATGAATCTAAAAATATATTTGCCAAAAAATAACCTCGACTGAAACTTGTGAATAAATTCATTTTATTGTTTATTTTAATAATACCACAACAGATTTTTACAATATTTTGCGTTGACAACCCCAATATCAAATCCGTGTCCAAGTTGCTTTAATAGCTAAACAGCAGCAGGAGCAAATAGGCGTACATTATTTAGTCGTATAATTTTAGAAAACCTCCTTATATCCAACCAAAATCCGGCACGACTAAATTGTCCGATTCCGAGCCTGCTGATTCAAGCTACTTTACACATTGTTTCTATATGAAAAAACAGCAGGAGCAGTCAGTAGTACATTGATCGTGCATAATTTTTGATCGTACATTTTTAGTAAAACCCCTCATCTTCATATACAATACATATTTGAATAAACAAATTATATATCTATACTCGTAGCTAAATTCAATATTGAAATGCTCATATCTTTGGACGGTTCTATGGGACGAAACTATATGCAAATTTGCAGGCTTTTTGAAGATTATAATGCTATACTATCGTTAAAATTTTATGACAATTAGTAAAAAAAAAAAAAAAAAAAAAAAAAAACTATATTTTCAAACCAATAGAATATACCCAAATTGGCCTACATTTGTATATATAGTGTCCTGGCAGGCTAACTTCAGTTTTGTTGCTTTGGGATGAATTTTGCTTAGGGTTTTTTCTTTGTTTTTTTTTTTTGCTTGGTTGTCTCCTGTGTCCTTGCCAGGCTTCTAATATATAGATATACCTCCCCCCCCCCCAATATTTCTTATATGTTATATCTTCTCTCTTTGGTTTTCATACATAAAGTATAGGCACCGCCACGCCAAAACTGGGCGAGGGGGGTGGCAGGCAAGTACTTTTTGACGGACCGTCTTTTTAAAAATCTATTAAAAATCAGGTAATTATCCAATCAATACGAAATTTTCAGCGATTATTAAGAGAAGAATGAACTTTATAACAGTGCACTTATTTTTCATAAACAATATTTTTATATATATTTTTTGCTTACACCCCCCCCCCCTTGTTTTGAGGGGGTTCCAAATATGCTTAAAATAATCATCTGAAACTGAACAAAACATATTGTGTTGTTGTAAGGGACGGGATTATAGATTAAAAAAAAAAAAAAATTGTTTGCATACCTTATTTTGATGTCTAAATATCAGAACTTCGATTGTGTTTAATTATCCCGCTTTTGAGTTTTGAAGTGTGAAATTCGGTGAATATGTTAAGTAAAATAATTAATTTAAGTTAAGCAAAACAAAAAAAAAAAAAAATTTAATATTTATACGAAAAAAGCCATTTATAAATCTTTGATAAATAAATTAACAATTTCTTTTTAGCGAGCTGAATAATGCATGACCATTAATAAACAGGGCATGCTTTGAAGAATCGATACAAAAAAAAAATTCGATAAATATTGTGCCCTTTGTGTTAAAAATATCATCATTTTTTCGATCCAGTTTGGAAACGTTTGCCGCCTTTCGACTACGGTGGACCAAACGCGCTGAAATATTTTTTTTTATTCTGCTTTAAATTGCCCCCCCTCCCCATTTTGGAGAGCCTGGCCCCCACACACATACACATTAAAAACCAAACTCATACAAATGGTCACCCATCTGGTACTGGCAAGCCTCAGCGTTAATAATACATTGAAATTTTCGTCACTGAAAAATAAGTTTTTTTTTGGCTTTTTGGTCTTCCGTAGTTTGCTTTTTATCAAAAACAAATGTAAAGTTTGTAAACAGAGTAATCAAATCGACTCGAAGTAACTAGTTGCCTATATGAATAAGTGGAATTATTCGAAATCCAGGTACTTATATTATAATATTTTTGCATATTCTCATAGAAAATCACCCTAAATCTTAGTTAGACAAGAAATAAACAAATTAATTATTTCAAAAACCTTTTTTTCTTTTTTTTTTTTTTTTTTTTAACTATTTATATACGTTTTTTGTTCAAAACAAAAAACGCCAATTGTTAACTTTTGGGGAAAATTTAACATTTCAAATTTAATTAAAAATAGTAGAAAAAGTTTGACATTATTCTGCTTTCTATATGATAAAATTCAGGGTTTTATCTTTCTGGGAAAAAAAAAAGTTAATCAGAAATAATGGATTTTAATAAATGTAATTTCGTTTTAAAAAACAACAACAACTTGATTTTTCGGCCATTTTTGGCGGTGCCTAATAAAGTATATATCAAAGTGTATAAGGATTATTTGATACTGGAGATATTCACAATCGTACCCTATTTCCAAAAGAGGGGAGATATAACATATGAGAAATATTTGGAATCCAGTTCTCCCTTGCTGTTATTTCAGATCGTTTGAAACCATATCAGCAAATTTTAGTCTCCCCCTCCATCAAAGCCAGAGGTTTGGGGGAAATTTATATATATATATATATATATATATATATATATATATATATATATATATATATATATATTAGAGAGAGAGAGAGAGGGGGGGAGAATAAGTTAAGCTAAAGCGTAAAGTTACATAGAAAATTTATTGCATTATCACGTCAATAAGGGTTACAGAAAGAGAAATAAAGGAGAAACCGTTCTAGGCCATGTCATTTCGAAGCTAAATGCTTCTCGTCACAAGAGGAGAAAACTGTCTATACAAATGTAAAGGTAAAAAGATAGCACAGACTTTGAAAATATTCAGGCTAGAATATATATTAGGGGATTAAAGAAAATAATGAAGAATTTTTTTTAATGGAGACTTATCAAGATGAAAGAAGCTCAACATGTAAAGACTTGGATATAGTAGAAGATGTACCCGGCGTTGCCCGGTATTAAACATAACTTTAAATTATTTTTAAAAAATTCAAAAAATAAGTAAAAAAAACAAAAAAAAAAAACGAAAAGAAACTGAAACATGCGCATGTTTTTGTCTAAACATTTTGTAACTAAAAAAAATACTCGAGCCGAGATCGAAACCTAAAGACGGAGTCACGTACGATAACCATTAGGCCAACGACACGACCTCTAAAAATTGATTTCAATACTACTAATTTAAAACATAAAAAAAGCTGTTATGTTTCACGGTTGCGCATACGCATTTGTGAAACAATTGAAAAAAAAAAAAAAAAAAAAAAAAAAAAAACGATGACTCCCAAGTACTTTTATTTTACTCACATACATTTTCACTTTGATAGATAGATTATAGATAAGGTGTGGGTGAAGTAATAAAAAAAATTATTTTATTTCAAATGGCAGAATTCAAACTATCAATTTCGGGCTCCCATTAATATGGCAGGCAAAATAAAAAAGAAATTCTCCCGAAATGCCAATCTCGTTATTTTGTAATGCATACATGAAATCATATTTGTCTGATTGAAGCTAATTTCACCAGAGGATGGGAAAGAGAGGGATGCAGAGAAAGACCAACAACAACAACAACTCTTCTCTCTTCCATCATTTTCCCCCACCCCGTGTCTGCAATATCAGTTATTTTTCATGGTTGTTTTCAAATATAGTCGTGCGCACCCCACCCGGTTGAGATTGTTTTACAATACGTCAGCTCTTTCGTTGGATTTGCAAAGGTTTCTTTTTCTGAAACTGTGATTAGTTGTTTAATAAAGCCTTTGGACATAAAATGAAATTCATCCAAAAATCATCGTTGTTGTTGATGGCACGTAAGTGGAGTGATTATAATGCTCGCAATGAAAAAAACAAAAACCACAGAATGTGAGAGGGGGGGGGGGCTCTGCTCATTGCTAGAATACGTTAGTAAAACATAGCTAGCCATATTGAAACACGGGTTTACATTGTGATGTTATAATAGACTTCCCTCTTTCTCTTCTCTCAAACCGCCCCCCTCATCTTCCTTTCTCTCACCTCCCCCTCTTTTTCTTCACTCCCACATCTCCTCTTATCTTCCCCCTCCTTTCCTTCACTTTCACTCCTCCTCTCCTTTCTCTTTTTCCTCACTCTCACAACTAACCTCATCCTCCCCCTCTCTTTTTCCTCAGTCTCACACCTCTCCTCATCTTCCCATCTCCCCCCAGCTTCACCCACCACTCTCTCTCTCTCTCCTCACGACTCCACACATATTCCCCTTTCTCTCTCTTATTTTTTTTACACAGGCATCACCACATTATAAAGGCCAAGAGGCCACTCGAGGATAAGGGTTAAAGAGTGTACAGTAGAAATTGGACAATATAGTAATCAATTCGGTAAATTTGGAACAGCTCATCAAGAACTTTTTTATGTTAGACTTGAAGACAACTATATTATAGTCAGCCGGAAAGCAGGAAAACGGAAGACAATTCCACAGGCGTGCAATTATAAGAAAGAAACTTTGTTCATGGAATCTACGTTTAGGTTTAGGCACAGATAAAGAGTGGGGGGAATTATTGGTAGTGTTTTCAGCTAGACGAGTGTTTCTTGTAAAAGTTTGGCAAGGGGGAACCATAGACTGAAGCTCAGTCGAACACTTTCTATGAAAATAACGATACATCAGAGACAAACTCGCAACATCTCTTCTGTGAGATAGAGGTTGTAGGGAAGAGAAAAGGACATCCCCCACAAGGCTACGAAGTCTATTTTGAACTCTATCAAGGCAGGACAAGTCCTTTCTAGAAGCTCCTGCCCAGATGTGGCAACAGTACTCCATCCTTGGACGTACCCGGCTCTTATATAGATAGAGAATTGCATTAGCAGTGAGATATCTACTGGATCGATAGAAAGATCCCATTATTTACATCATTCCATCCCTCTCACCATTTCTCTTATAATTCGCACTTCCTCCTACCACCTGAAACATTCATGTAAAGATGAAAAGTGTGCACGGTAACAACAACATCAGTCTTACAGACAGAACAGTAGACAACCGATGACATGTCACAAGTCGTTGAGATAAAGAATCTCCACTCACCAGCCTCGCTCTGATTTGATGAATGACGCCTCATTACTTTGTGACATCATAAGTGTGCACTGTGAAAAATAAACAAAATAACAAATCTACCCCACAAAATGAGGACACCGTCAACTTTGAACGGGACAACAATACCCACAGAATTCTAGTAGTAGTAATATATATATATATATATATACATACATACATACATACAAGTGGCCTGGTAAGGCCACAGGTGAGACAACCGAAGCAGAAAAACTGAAACTGCCTGTCAGGACACTATATATACAAATGTAGGCAAATTTGGGCATATTTTAATAGTTTGAAAATATAGGTCCTTTTTTATCAACTGTCATCAAAATTTAACCATAGAATAGTATCATAATCTTCAAAAAGCCTGCAAATTTTCATGTAGCAATTTTCAAAGATGCAAAGATATGAGCATTTCAATCTGGCTAGGAGTATATCTATAATATAAAGTTTTGTGTGTGTGTGTGTGTGTCTGGTCACGAATAGGCTCCTATATGGTTGACTATTTAAAAAAAAAACTGATTACATATAATGATAGAAGATGTATCGAGACACAAAATTGTGGGGTCTGCGTTCGCACCTGGTCCACAAAGTATGGAAATAAAAAATTAAAAAAAAAAAACGTTTACAAGTGTTTTGGATATAGATGTACATAATAATACTTTGATAAGTATGTTTTAACTTAAATAGGGATGGTATAATAAAATTGTGGGGTCTGCGTTTGCGCCTGGCCTCCATAGAATGGAAATAGGCACAAACTTTAATAAAGACTTTTCATATCTATCTGCGTAAGTATTCTTTGATAATTATGTTTCAGTTTGAAGAAATATAGTATGATAAAATTATGGGGTGTTCGTTCGCACCTGACCTCCAAAGAACGGAAATATGTCACAAAGTTTAACAAGGTTTTTTAATACACACAGAATATTGTGATAAGTGTTTCAGCGTGAACAGGTATGGTATAATAAATTATGGGGTTTATCTATTTTATTTTTACTTTCATCATATTTTGCTTTGGTTTTGATACCCCCAAATTCGAAGCTATCTCTTTACAACCCTTCCTTTTCATAGCCTATCATACTTTCATAAATCAGAGTCCATTTTCTGTAGGCTGTTTTTGAACCCATTCAACGACGGGTACTTTTGCTAGTAATATATATATATATGATTTTAGTCATTTAATGAATTTAAAAATTTACGACGTGAATCTGAAATATATATATATATATATATATATATATATATATATATATATATACTAGCAGTTCAGCCCGGCTTTACTCAGGCTCTATGGACTTTCCATAACTTTATCTTCATATGTATATATTAAAAAGTGTGAATATGTACGGTAATGCCTAATAGGCTTCCTTAACTACCATAGAGAAAAGTTGGTAAAGACTGCAGACATCAAATTTTTTTTTTAACTTTCACCTCAATTTTTATCCCCTAACATTTATTGTTTTGGGCTCAAATTAAATTAAAGTGTTTGACTCATGTCCAAGTAACCTACATCTAAAATTTCAAGTGTTTAGACCCGAAATTGGCAGAGGAAATTGGTAGAGTCTGAAAAGGTCAACTTTTTACACTTTGACCTCTTGTAAGCCTAATTTTCGCCCAAAAACTGATTAAAAAGCTTGCTGCATGTCTGAATATCCTTTATGTATAATTTCAAATGTTTTTAACTTTGACCCCTTGGAAGCCAAATTTTTGGTCAAAAACCGATTAAAAAGCTTGCCCTATGTACGTTTTAGGTAAAATTTCAAATGTTTAGACCAAAAATTGGCGGAGGAGTTTGGTAGAGTTCTCAACGGTCAAATCGTTGAACTTTGACCCCTTAACAGCAAAATTTCTGGCCGAAACCTAATTAAAAAGATTTTCCCAAATCTCAATACCCCGTATATCAAATTTCATGTCTGTAGATCGAAAATTGACAGTTATTTGAAAGAGAAATGTACACAGATAGACACACATACATTTTCACTTTATATATATATACTTGAAGCATGATTGACCCTAAAAATACTATTTCAAATCAAAGAAAATTATTTTAAACTGAAGCATATTCTAAAAAGTGCTTATTACATATTTAAGCATATTAAAAAAAAAAATGTTATTTCAAACTTGGGCATATTAAAAAATGTTATTTCAAACTTAAGCATATTAAAAAATGTTATTTCAAACTTGAGCATATTAAAAAATGTTATTTCAAACTTGAGCATATTAAAAAATGTTATTTCAAACTTGAGCATATTAAAAAATGTTATTTCAAACTTGAGCATATTAAAAAATGTTATTTCAAACTTGAGCATATTAAAAAATGTTATTTCAAACTTGAGCATATTAAAAAATGTTATTTCAAACTTGAGCATATTAAAAAATGTTATTTCAAACTTGAGCATATTAAAAAATGTTATTTCAAACTTGAGCATATTAAAAAATGTTATTTCAAACTTGAGCATATTAAAAAATGTTATTTCAAACTTGAGCATATTAAAAAATGTTATTTCAAACTTGAGCATATTAAAAAATGTTATTTCAAACTTGAGCATATTAAAAAATGTTATTTCAAACTTAAGCATATTAAAAATGCTATTTTTAACTTAAGCATATAAAAAATGTTATTCCAAATTAAAGCATATTAAAAATGCTTAAGCGTATAAAAAATGGCATTACAAACTTAAGCATAACAGATCAAAGAAAATGCTATCACCAACTTCAGGATGACGAATGAAAAAATTTTCTATTTCAAATTCCTGCATGTTTTTGATTTCTTTGAACTTTTGTCCTGTTTTTTTTGCTATTTTTTAAAGTGTCCTTGATTTGCTTGAACCCACCACCATAGGACAGGTGATGCAACTAGTTGTTTTATAAATTCGAGTTTTTAGTTCAATATTTTAATATAAGGACTATTGATGCTATGCAGAACTGGAAATTGAACTCCAATCTGTGATCCCCCCTCGCCAATCTTTTACAAAAAACACCCGTCTAGCTGAATCCACTGTCAAAAACTTTCCCCACTCTTTATCTATGCCTAAATCAAAACGTAGATTCCATGAACAAAGCTTCTTTCTTAGAACTGCACGCCTGTGGAATTCTGTTCCGTCTGCCTGCTTCCCTCCTGACTACAACTTGGATGTCTTCAAGTCCAACGTAAACAAATTCCTGATGAACTGCCCCCTAGAGTAGACGCTCTAAAATATCCACACTGACGTACTGTACTTACAATAATCCTTATCTATGAGTGGCTTCCGGGCCTTCATAAGTGGTGACCACCTTGTAAAAAAAAATGTATATATAAAAAGCACAACGGCCGCACACGTTTTCGTATATCCAGCAAAAGTGGATTTGCGAACGGACGTCGTCTTTACATTTATCTTGAGCGAGTTTTAAAAAAACCCTGGTTTCCAGTTTGTTTGTCTTTTTCGTTTAAATAAAGCAAATCAGTTCGCTGGCCTTTGTGGTCTGAGGCTCAAAAATCAAAGTGTAGCATCTGTTCAGGCAGATGCTATACTAAAGACTATATGTGGGGGCAACCCCACATATCAGACCATTGCTCTTGTAGCAATCAGTTTTGGTCGATGTAGGGGAAACCCTTCATACCAATTATCACATCACTATCCAGTTCCCCCTCGGGGGGAGCTGGTCCCCCTTTCCCTCTCTCTTCACATTAAAAAACGGCGTTGTGCCTAATTTGCTGCATGGTGAAGCAAATAAATGCAATCAGCCGGATGGCTCGTCTTGAAGGCAATTAGCTTTGATCAATGTGGGGAAAACCCTTCATATCAGACAATTGCTATTCATTTAAGAGCTCCATCTTTTTGGGGGAAGCTGGGTTTCCTCAACATCGTGAGGAAACAAATAAATGAAACAGCGGAAAGCTGAACTGGCCTTCAGCCAATGTTTACTTCTGCACCTGCGTATTCACTTGGCAAGTCAAATTTTTGATTGACATCGCTAAATTTGAATGCTTTTCACTTCTGTGGCCTCGTAGTGTTACGGTAAAATGTCACGTTTTTTTTCACTTTCCTTTCTGCCTTCGGGTCACCGTGTCACGTGTTCAAACCCGCCTGACTACTAACACTTTTTCTTTTTTTTTCCTTTACACCTCCAAACACCCAGGCAACGCCGGGTACCCCCGTTAGTCTTTAATAAAATAATTAATTTGAATCTAAGATTGTTACTTTGCAATTTATTGCCTATAAATTAATGACATGGTTTTAAAACTCTTCTTTTTTTTTTTCCAGAAAACGTTATTAAACAAGATTTAGGAAATTAAGTCAATAAGAGCCTTACTATTTTTATAAACTTTTTTTTTTTTTTTTTTTACTTCTAAATTCAATAATATTGGATAAAAAAAAGAAAATGGTATTTGGGCAAATAGGATTTCTAAGACGGTCTAGTAACGAAGTTCCAATCATGAAGATTAAGTCAAGCTCAAATGAAGTATAAACTTTGATCCATCGATTTTCCATTTCAATGAAACTTTCATATTGGATTAAAACGAACTGAAACTGTGAAACGCATTAGTTTATTAAAATATTATTAAAATATTATTAAAATATTATTAAAATATTAAATAATAAAAAAAAAAACTGAAATGGCAGAAAATTCACTGAAAAATATCTCGGAAAAATATTTAAAAAAAAAAAAATGCTCAACAGGTGAAAACTTGAAAATTTAGAATATCAAATTTTTCATTTATTAAATTATGTTTTTGTTTTATTCTTTATTTTTTTATTAATGTGTCATCACTTATCAAGGTCAAAAGCGTATTGAGGATAAAGGTTAATGAGATAAACTGTTAGTTGAATGATGAATGACATGAACAAAACTTGATAACTTATGAAGATGGCTTACACCATGTATCTGTTAACATTCGATTTAAAGTCGTCCATGTTGTAGCTTAGAGGGAAACAATCCCATGACAGGTTACATATATGAGAAGTTCTTAGAAATAAACACTTTTAATGAAAATTTTTTTTCATGTTGTCCACACAAGAGAAAAAAAGGTTATGTTTCTGAATTTTTTATATAAGGATTGATTATTCATATTTCGATTTTTTTCAGACTACTGTTCAACTTCAGTGTCATTTTCACAACGTTTTGGTCGATGTAACCTCCGACCTTCTTCAGGTGTATTGTGTCCAACTCGGGAGTGTTTCTGTCAAACTTGGGAATTTTGATGGAATTTCGAACGAAACCCTTTATTTCATGGGGATAGCATGCTCACGTTCCATCAACCATGACCGGATAGAAGTCTGAAGTAATTCGCAATTGTATTTTTCAGTCGCCCACACTGAGAATTGAACCTTCACTTGATTCTTCTAACCACTGCCGAACTAGGGAATGTTTCTGTCAAACTCAGGAATTTGGATGGAATTTCAAACGGAACCCTTCTTTGCAGTTGTCGTTACTGTGAATGAAATGAATGCAGAAATACAACACAATCATATTGACACACCGATTCTCGCCAGATCACTGAAGTTAAGCAACATCATGCCTGGCCAGTACCAGATGGGTGACTATTTATAAAGGCGAGGCGCTGTATGTACCACAAGGTAAAATACCAGGTTAGGAAACTGCCGCAGTCTATCCTTCTCTCAAGGGTAGATGGGCCTCTCAAGCCGTGGTAGACAACCCCATCTAGTGATGGCATCACGGTAAAAAATACCCTTGATAGCCCTAGCGAAGCATCAAGTTATTCAGCTACGGACAAGATTTGAATTACGCTACAAAACTCGTGTAGCGAGTTCAATCTCAGCTGCGGCCGCATGTTACGTTTTTACTGCCAATGTCTTACAAGGAGAAATCAGAGATTGGAGCTCAGTCGAGCAACTATCAATAGGCAATCAATGCTATTTTTAGATATTTGTGAAAAAAGTGAAATTTTGGGGACATTAGGAGCCAAATGAATGAAATGATGTTGGGAGAAGCATTATCAGCATTTTTTTTTTTTTTTTTTTTACATTTAGACATAATCTAATTTATAAACCTAACTATGTCTGTCTGTCTCCATTTTTTCAAAGTGCATTTCCTCCAAGACACAAGGTCACAGAGCGGCACGTCAAATGATCACATTTTTTTTGTAGACCATTGTTTTATATAGAAAAATCATGTTGCCTGTCTGTGTCATGCGAAAATATACAAGTATCCATTAAAGTTAGTTTATTTTTAACTATTTCCTATCGATTTGATGATAGCTCAAATAGTAACTACTAAGGCTAGACCGCTAAACATTTTGGTTTTGATTCTAGCTGATGGCATCTAAGTTTATATACATATATGTGTGTGTGTGTGTGTGTGTGTGTGTGTGTATATATTCACTTTTGAAATCACTACTATATATTAGGTAAAATATAATACTCGTTAGCGATTTGGCTCTATAAATAATTAATATGGGTGAACCTGAAGAATCTTGCCCCTCCATTTATTTATTTTCATCTTTTTTTTTTAATTTTTGCCGCAGATTATTATAGAATGGACACTAATCTACCAAATTATCAAGAAAAATGAAAAAAAAGTCAATATTTAAATATTTGTAAGAAGGTCTCAGCTCCTAATGCAAGGTTCCAGTAAATTGATCACCCATTTTGGAACCACTTTGTTTTTAAGCAAAATTTCGTGAATTTAGCTTTTTTTTTTTTTTTAAATTAGACTAAACTACTTTAAAAAAAAAAAAAAGTTAAATTTGTGAAATTTGACCTAAAAACAGAATGGTTCTAAAATGATTGATCAATTTGTTAGAACATTGGATTAGAAACTGAGCACCCCTCTACAAATATTCAAATATCGACATTTTTACATCTTTTTTTTTTTTTTTTTATAATCTGGTAGACTAGTGTCCATTTAATAACAATCTGCTGAAAAAATTAAAAAAAAAATTTTTTAAATAGAGAAGTGGGGGGGGGGACAAAATTATTCAGGTCAACCTTATATATGAAATCTGCATAAATTAAAACATATTTAAGCATATTTTACGACCGGGCAACGCCAAGCAACCTGCTAGTTGAACGAAAAAGATTGTATTATGTTTGCATATATTTACCAATACAAAGTGAATAACAGTCTGACTAATGCAATAAAAAAGGCAACTATAAAACTATACATTAAGATTAATAAAACTGTTGATGATCAGATAATGATCGTGTCAAATTGTGGATAATTGTTGGTTGTGCATATAAACTTCACAAAAATAATAAACCGAATGCACAAATCCAAAATGGCGACCAATCTAGGATGCATTTTTCGGTAAATGAGTTTTTAAAGTCAAGGCAAGTTTTTCAAGAAGTAGGGAGACCTGACGTTGCTCGGGATTCAATGAGGATCAACAAATCTTCCACATATCCAATACTTTTATTATGTATGGCATGATCGCGTTGACACATCGGTTCTCCTTAGATCATCGAAGTTAAGCAACATTGAGCCTGGTGAGATGGGTGACCAATTTGGGAATTCCAGACGCTATACATAGGGATGTCGTACCTCCCTGTAAGAGTTGCAAAAACCTAACACTGTCATCTTCACTGACAAGGATATACATGCGACTGAGGACCGCTTGTGAATTTCATACTCCTATGGAACTTACTCCTTTGAAGGAAGCCGGTTAAACCTAGACAGGATTAGTGTCATTTCCATATATATATTACTTTTGTCATCAAAATCGTTAAAATCGCCAATTGCCAATCAAATCCATGGCAGGTGCTCGTCTGAACTCCAATCTCTGGTGCCCCCTCGCCAATCTTTCACGAAAAACACCCGTCTAGCTGTGAAAAATTCCCCCTACTCTGTATCTGTGCCTAAATCAAAACGCGGATTCCATGAACAAGGCTTCTTTCTTAGAACTGCACGCCTGTGGAACTCTGTTCCGTCTACCTGCTTCCCTCCGGACTACAACTTGGATGTCTTCAAGTCCAATGTTAACAAATTCCTAATGAACCGGCTCCTTAATTAAACACTTCATCAAATCTCCACACTAACGTAATGTACTTGCAATAACCCTTATCCCTGAGTGGCTTCCGGGCCTTGATAAGTGGTGATCACTGTAAAAAAAAAAAAAAAAAATCAATTGATTACCTGCTCTAGTTGGGAACCTACTCCAGTGCTGCACTGGAAGGAAACTACACGTGCCTCTCTGCACCGACTTAGTTCACAATACATTGTAGTCTACATTGCACTATAGGGAACCGGGAACCTACTGTTGATTTTATGAAATCATTTTTATACAATGGCTTGAATTAAAGTGTAAAATGCAAAGGTCAAGTATTATGGTTCAGGTGTGCTCTAAACAGAAACATTCATTTCGAATATGCCCCTGTCTTATAAAAGAACCTACTGTTGATTTTACATTCCGGGTTCTTCTCCTTGTGCAGTGATAAAACTTATTAAATGCACTTGTGGTGTTAGGCTGTATAAGGATGTTAATTTGGGTCAAAAATCGGACGGTGCTTTCTTTAATAGCATTTCTTTTCTTTTTTGATTTTCGATACTTATCCAAAGTATTCCGATTCAAAAGCTGTATAAAAACACTTCCAGACACAAAATTCATTTGCGTGAAATTTCATAAAAATCAGCCCAGCCGTTTTGAAGTGCATAAGGAATGAACACACACAAAGTGCCTTTTATATATAAGTAGAGATAGACATACAACATAAGTCTTTCTGGTCGGCATCAAGGTATCAAAAAAGAATCTGTAAATTAATTAGTATAGGGACGATTAATCAAAATCGGAAATCGGAAAAGTCAGAATTTTTTAGGGTATCGGAACCCATATTGAGAAAAATTCTGCATATTTTCTGATGCTAAAAACGATTCCTTTAATTACCTTTTTATATTTGATTTTGTTTAAAAACAAAATCTTCCACTGCTGGTCGTAATAATAAAATGATGAATATTTATTGATTTTAACCTACCAGTAAAGCTAAAATCGATAGATCATCCACCCCCACAAGTGTGTTTTTATGTCTGAGAAAATATATGGCAATTTAATGGTAATCGAGAAAAAAATAATAGTTTATAGTAAAATATTTAGAGATTTATAAAGAATTGGAATTGGTAATTGTATCGAAATTGGGAAAAAATATTGGAAGTTTCCTATCACTAAAATTAATAATCATAATTTCCGTAAGGCAAAGAATTGCTTGCACTCACGCAACAGTGCCAACCCCGTGCATAAACTTCACAAAACCAATACACAAAGAACATCTTGCCATTCTTTTTTCTTGGAAGCAAGAAAATTTGTCTCCCAAGATAATATATGAATCTTGTCAAAGAAAATATTGGTAATTCCAATTGTCTACTGATCTTTCTCTGTTCATTTAGTGTTGTCATGATAGAATTGGTGTTTTGATAAAAACAATGAGAGAAGGAAGGAAAAGGAAGAGGGGGAAGGCGTTTCCATTAAAGCATTTTTCAATTTTTCTTTTAGCAACAGAAGAATTTGTAACAAGTTGTTGAATGGGCGGAATGACTCACTTCTTGTCCAAGAATATTTCCGTCTTCTTTTGTGCTTTTCATGGTTGACAGTTAAGATCTATAATGGTAGATGGTTCTCTTTGTCTAATGGAAGGATTGAAATAACATTAATATCGAATTTATGGATGACACATAAAGGATGGAAAGAGAAATGGGCGGAGGTGGGTTAGTTACGAGAAAAGATTGAAATTTCTGATGTGAAGGACAGGGTTTTAAAATGGATGGAATTGGGCGTAGAGGGAGGGAGGGAGGGATGGGATAAACTGGAGGAGAGATGGCGGGATGAAGAAATATGGAAAAATAAGAAAAGGAAAAGGATACAAAAATTAAGACAGAAAGGATAGAAAAGAGGAACAAATATCAAGAAAAACAGACAAGATGATGGAGGGAAAAGGTTAGTGAAGGAGGAAGTTAGAGGAGAAAAAGATAGAGAGAAAGCAAAAAGAGAGTGGCAGAGTGAAGACGAGAAAGAAAGAGAGTAAAGACAAAAGAGAAAGAGAGAGAGAGCATGAATACAAGAGAGAGAGGAAGCGTGTGTATGAAGGCAAGAGAGAAAGAGAGTGCAGGAGAGAGAGAAAGAGAGTGCAGGAGAGAGAGAAAGAGAGTGCAGGAGAGAGAGAAAGAGAGTGCAGGAGAGAGAGAAAGAGAGTGCAGGAGAGAGAGAAAGAGAGTGCAGGAGAGAGAGAAAGAGAGTGCAGGAGAGAGAGAAAGAGAGGGCAAGAAAGAGTGAATGAAGGCAAGAGAGAGAAGAGAGAGTAAGGACAGGAGTGCGAGAAAGAATGAGGATGAAAGCGAGAATTTGTGTGAAAGCAATTTCTTCTCGTTGTTTTGTTTACAGCATATTAAAATGTTTTGGGTCATTAATACTGAATCCAATAATTTGAGAAAAAAAAAATTTATGCTTCAAGTTCTTTATATATTCAAATATTTGTTCATGAAGTTTTAGTTTGGTTTTGTTTTGTAGAGAAAAGCTGTTGGCTTTGCAAAACATGATTGAGTTTTGCAAAGGAAAGGGAAAAATACAACACCACCAATGTTTGGTGCATTTAAGCCAAGAAGCCGATATCTTCAGACGGACTGATTTGGTAACAGTAGAGTGTGAAAGCAAAAAAGAAAGAGAGTGAGTGGAGAGTAGAGAGAGAGAGGGAGAGTAGAAAGAGAGAGAGGGAGATAGTAGAGAGAGAGAGAGTAGAGAGAGAGAGAGTAGAGAGAAAGAGAGGGAGAGTAGAGAGGGGGGAGTAGAGAGAGAGGGAGAGTAGAGAGAAAGAGAGAGGGAGAGTAGAGAGAGAGAGAGGGAGAGTAGAGAGAGAGAGAGGGAGAGTAGAGAGAGAGAGAGGGAGAGTAGAGAGAGAGGGAGAGTAGAGAGAGAGAGTAGAGAGGGGGAGAGTAGAGAGAGAGAGAGAGGGGGGAGAGTAGAGAGAGAGAGAGGGGGGAGAGTAGAGAGAGAGAGGGGGGAGAGTAGAGAGAGGGAGGGGGGAGAGTAGAGAGGGAGAGTAGAGAGAGAGAGGGAGAGTAGAGAGAGAGAGGGAGAGTAGAGAGAGGGAGAGTAGAGAGAGAGAGGGGGAGAGTAGAGAGAGAGAGAGAGAGAGAGAGAGAGAAGGAATACAGGGGAAAATAGGAGGAGAGGAAGAGAGAGGGGTAAGTGATTTGAAATAAGAGGTAGCAGAGTATAACAGCATCCTCATCCCATTTATCTCTTAACATCTAATACGATAATGAGTGTTCAACATTGTTGTCACATGAAAAAAAAAAAAAAAAGGATGCAAATTACAACAGGATCGAAATGAGAAAAGACAACCTCACTCATTAAGCAACCCTAACCCAACCCTCATTTGCAACAATGCCTCTTTCACTAAAAGCAACAAAGGATATATCTAATCAGCAATTTCAGGCGATTGTTTCTACTTGATTTTGAAAAAAAAAAAATGTTTTTGTTTTTTTTTTGTATGTTTTTTTTTCACACATCACTAACACAAAAATAATGCGACAGATCAAAAGCCCCCCCCCCCGGAAAAAAAACCCATCTTTTTCATTGAATTTTCCACCCACGAACATAATATAAAAATCATTAAAAACATAAAAAGGGAGATTCACTAAAAAAAAAAAAAAAAAAAAATGGCGGTGCGTTTAAAAGAATTATACACAAAGTAAATGTCTGTTATTTCATATACGTTACTGGAGAAATATTTTCAGGGCTATATATGGTGCAAGAAGCATAAAATCGAAGTTGTTTTTCATTTTTTTTAATATTTTATTTTCATATTTTATTGTGTTTCTTGGTTTCCTCACATTTGACAAAAAATACAAAATTATATATTTGTATATTATTCCACATATGCTTCCAGAGAATTATTTTCATAGTTATAGGTGGTGCAAGAAGCATAAAAACGATGTTTTTAATTTATTATATTTTATTTTCATATTTCGAGCGGTCCTCTGCTCTTTATCACAAAAAGTAGTGAAATGAACCAAATGGTGGAGGGGGGGGCGTTGAGAATACTGGAAAATTTTATCTTTCGGCAGCGTTCATCCATTGCCATAATGTTCACGATAGTTCACATAAAATCTCGTAGCCTTTTGACAAAGAAGAATGTAGTCTTTTTTCTTCAATATTTTTCAACATTTTTAAACACGTGTGCGTTCGATCCAGCTTTCATCAACATAAAAAGGTCAACCAATTTTAATATACGTACGTACACACACACATATATATGAGCAAACAGTTAATAAAATGTTAAAAAAAACACTTTGAAATGAGTTAAAAACATATTTAATCTGAAAAGAAAACACTAGATAAATGGATAGTCCTTAATCTGCGGA
This sequence comes from Euprymna scolopes, assembly GCF_053919585.1. Classification (NCBI taxonomy): domain Eukaryota; kingdom Metazoa; phylum Mollusca; class Cephalopoda; order Sepiida; family Sepiolidae; genus Euprymna; species Euprymna scolopes. The sequence goes on along the minus strand of NC_136498.1, from coordinate 112,892,753 downwards.
GTTTCGAATAAATACTTTCCTTCTCATCAGAGGGTAGGAATTAGCAAAATGCGGGATCGGATTTTGCATGCAGAAGTATTTGATGAAACAACAAATAAGTCAAAGATCTTACTTGAAAACAAAATAAGTTAAGCAGAGGGAATATGGTAAAGAAAAAGGTGATTACACATTAATGGATAGTCTGGTGGAAGATAAAAAAATCTAGTGACGGTAAAATCCAAATGTAAAACTTCAAGAAAGTTAAAAGAATTTCCATTTGTACAAGTAAAATCCAAAGAAATCCCGTAATTGGATATATATATATATATATCACAATTAGGGCTATGACAACAGCATATTCTTTTCATTGTTTTGACTCTCGAGTGTGTATCCGTTGATATCTTATATGCTTTTATATAGAGTGATGTGGTTCTCGTTGATTAACTGTGTTTAACTGTGTCGAGAGTTAAAACAATGAAAAGAATATTCTGTTGTCATAGCCGTAATAATCATAATAATATGTAGTAATAGATAGTGATATTTACATCTCGAAAGAAAATAGGTGTAAGGCTCATCAGAGGGTAGGAATTAGCAAAATGCGGGATCGGATTTTGCATGCAGAAGTATTTGATGAAACAACAAGTATGTCAAAGATCTCACTTGATAACAAAAAAGTGAAGCAGAGGGAATATGGTGAAGAAAAAGGTGATTACACATGAATAGATAGTCTGGTGGAAGATAAAAAATCCAGTGACGGTAACTTCAAGAAAGTTAAAAGAATTTCCATTTGTACAAGTAAAATCCAAGGAAATCCCGTAATTGGAAGAAGATGGTCCATAATAATCCAAAGGCAGAAATCCATGGAATAATTCACAAAAATGTGTACAAGGAAAAAAGAAATATATATATATATATATATATATATATATATATATATATATATATATATATATATATATATATATATATATATATAACACTCAGTATTGATAAATACATGAGAAACTGATAATAATGTACAGAAAAATAAAAATTGATAACATATGAATAATAATAACAATAATAAAGATAGTCGACCCCCACCTCCATTTAATCGACTTAAATCACTAAATCTGTAAAATAAAATATGTTTCGTCAGTTATATGAAGTAAATATTGGTCTGTGTTCTAAAAAAAAAAAATCTATTCCGTGCGCGTTTTAATATTTAATCCTGATCAAAACTTTATCTTCACTGTAACCCATAACACTGGAGGGTAAATTTAATAAACAATAATTTTATTCTGATTTTGTTCCAAAATGAATTTAAACATTTTAAATTACAATAGTAAACAGATTGTTTAGTTTTATTATTTATTTATTTTGTAATCTAGAATCGCGGGCAACAATAGGTCGCCCTGCTAGTCTTTTGTAAAGATTTCCAAGAATTTTCTATCTTCTCATGTTTCCAAAGATCGCTTTGCTTTCATAAGATTGGCTAGAAAGCATTGCTATCTCATCCTTCTGGTTCCCGATTCCGATTTTATACAAATGATAAATAACTTTAGGATCGTCCGTGATGTCTTTTAAAGTTAAATTTAACTTTAGGAAAGGTAATGGAAGATTCCATTAGGTTGTCTCAAAAGTTTGTAAACACTTGCGAAAATTTGAATTTTTATGCAATTTTTAATTATCTTCTTTTTTATTATTTTGCATTCATATGATCATGCTGATCTTCAATTTCAAATGACAATTGATAAAATTGAGCAGTGAGTTTTGATTCGTTACTGCTGGAAGCAACGTCTTTCAACCAGGAAAGCCGCAGAATAGATTTGTGCTGCTGAAGACGAAGGAACAATTTCATCTGTGGCGATCTTAAAGTGGTACAAGCGTTTCGATTCTGGCAACATGAGTCTTGAAGATAAGTCTCGTTCGGGAAGGCCGTTAAAGTTGGATGATAGAGACTTGCAAACTGAATTGGATTTGAACATTCGAGAACTGGCCGAGTTTGGAGTTGGCAAATCGACGATTCACTAATACTTGAAGCGACTTGGATTTTGTTCACAAAAAAGTCATGTCAAGATCTGCACAAACTCACCCAAGTTCAATGCAACACTTTTTAAAGGGCTGCCGATTCGACTCTGATGAAATCAAGGAAGCGCATCAAGAATTTGATTCAAAGCTAGCTGGATGGCACTTTAACCAGTTCCAAAAGCTTGCAGTTGAATGGCAGAAAGTCTTGGAAAATGATTGTCTTAATTTGAAGGATTAATTCTTTTTTTTTTTTTTTCTATTATTTGGCAAGTAAAATTACAATTTTTTTGTTGGGCCAACCTAATAAATTTACAATAAAGAATTTCTTTATATAAAACATGAAGATGTAACACAAGGACAAAATTGGGTTTAGGATGGAATGGGGGTCAACTATCATCAGATTGTGCTGTATTATCGGTGTGTGTGTGTGTGTGTGTGTGTATAACGAACGTATATATGTGTGTTCATGCACATCTAGTCTATATAATATACGTCTGTATAAAACGATAATCATGTATCATCTAGTGGTTATAAATGTTCATTGTGAGTGTTTAACCATAATCAAAGTTCATATAACATGGACAAGGTAACAGTCATTAGTTCAAGACAGGTTGATTTAAAACCGGCAATGTAAGAAGTAAAAGCTGTCTTCCTTTAATGTTTATGAAGAACCGGTGAGTAAAGAAATAACTATCTACTGAAAAAGTTTTCCTGGTCAGAATGAATATTTTTAGAAGGAAACTGATGCAAAGTAAAACATAATCGTGTCAATAAAATAGTTGAAAGAGAAAATGAAAATATGAGCTAGGGATGTGCCAGATGGATTGCTATCTGGGTTTGATTTTCTAAATTCCATATTTATATATGTACGGGAACTATTAAAAATTAACAATAATTATATGATTGTTTCTGTGCTATGAAACAGATACTGTCGACAGTAAGAAATAAATGATAAAATGAATAACATCTTGGAATATAGCTGTTTTGTCATATATATATGTATGTATGTATGTATGCATGTATATATATACTACAAAGATTAGGAATAAAAATTACATATAACTTTATTATATCATTAGATCAATATAGAAATAATAATTTGAAAGTCTTACAAATCGACATCGACACATGGGAAGAACTTTTTTTTTTTTTTTTTTTTTTTTTTACAAAGGCATCACCACATTATCAAGGCCCAGAGGCCACTCAAGGATAAGGGTTAAAGAGTGTACAGTAGAAGTTGGTCAATATAGTAATCATTAGTAATGAAAATTTGGTAAATTTAATAACTTATATGGAACGGCTCATCAAGAACTTATTTACTTTAGACTTGAACAAAACCATATTGTAGTCAGCCGGAAAGCAGGAAAACGGAAGACAATTCCACAGGCGTGCAGTTCTAAGAAAGAAGCTTTGTTCATGGAATCTACGTTTAGGTTTAGGCACAGATAAAGAGTGGGGGAAATTATTGATAGTGTTTACAGCTAGACGAGTGTTTCTTGTGAAAGTTTGGCGAGGGGGGACCATAGATTGAAGCTCAGTTGAACACTTTCCATGAAAATAACGATACATCAGAGACAAACGCAACATCTCTTCTGTGAGATAGAGGTTGCAAGGAGGAGAAAAGGACATCTCCTACGAGGCTACGAAGTCTATTTTGAACTCTATCAAGGCAGGACAAGTTCTTTCTAGCAGCTCCTGCCCAGATGTGGCAACAGTATTCCATCCTTGGACGTACCTGGCTCTTATATAGATAGAGAATAGCATCAGCAGTGAGATATCTACTGGATCGATAGAAAGATCCCACCATTTTTCCAGCGGCCTTGGCAACAGATTTGATATACGTGTTCCATTTAAGATCAGGAGTAATGGTCAAGCCCAGAAGCTTGTCAAAACTTGAGGCCTCCTGAAGACGAGAGCCATTCATTTCAATTGATGACAAATGTGGATTAGAATGTTGATGATGTAAAGAGAGAAGCTTGGTTTTAGATGCATTAAAAGTAACCAGCCACTCCTTTCCCCATTGTACTACGTGCTCAAGATCAGAGGAGAGAGAATTGGAGAGAACTTGCTTGTTTACTGTCTTAGATGTGGTACCATAAATGGTAGTGTCGTCAGCATAAATGTCTACAAATGATGTAAGGATATGATTTGGAAGATCATTAATGTAGATCAGGAAAAGAGTTGGGCCCAGGATGGATCCCTGAGGGACACCGGCATTAATATTGTGAGCTTCTGATTTTTGCCCCTCAACTACTACTCTTATGAATCTATCAGAAAGAAATGATTTAATAATTGAGAAGACTTTTCCAGCTATACCATAGCTAGCGATCTTATGAAGTAAACCTTTATGCCATACCCTATCAAAGGCTTTAGATATGTCAAGAGCAATTGCCCTAGAAAGATTACTTACTCTGCAAAGGCCGAAGAAACTTACTCTGCAAAGGCCGAAGTGGCGAAAGCTTGTACGTGAAAGTTGTGATGCTCTAGAGAAAAGAAAGCAGGCCCACAGCAATCTGAAGCGAGAGCTTCGCAAAGGTTTAATTGATGGTCTTAACCATGACACAAAGAGCTGGAAATGCGACACTTGTGAACGAATGCTTTTGTCAAAAGCTGGCTACGTCAACCACCTTAAGTCACACAAAACTCCTGTTCAGGTCAACTTTGCACCTATTAGTCAGAACCAAACGATCTGTTTAACATGCAGCAAAGTTTGCAAGTCTACTGCTGGTCTGAGAAGACGTGATTGTTCATAGGAATACCCTTCAACCTCCAGAGGAAGTCAACTCGATGGAAATTGCTCAATTTGTATGTCACATCTGCTTCAAGATGTGCAAATCTGTGGCGAGAGTGCAGAGTCATCTGAGATGGCATGGACGACAAGATTGGGAGAACTCAATGTGATGGCGATCATCTGGAAAGATGCAGCAATCATGTATGTATGTGTGTGTGTATATATATATATATATATATATATATATATATATATACACACTAAATAAAAGATTAGGAATAAAAATTATATATAAGTTTATTATATCATTAGATCAATATAGAAATAATAAGAAAAAAGTCTTTATACCATGGCATTTCAAAGTTTCATTTCCAATCTAAATGTTCTTAAACCAGTTTTTATCTATATTTTATATAATACTGGCTCTTCTCCTCTCCTGATGAGAATCATTTAGCTTCGAAATACCGTGGCCTCAAGAGGCTTTTCTCTCTTATTCTTATCTTGTTGATCTGACGATATAATTTTATTTAATATATCTAATTGCTCCTCTTAACAGTGTTGAGCTTTCTCTATCTTGATAAGTTTGCTTTGTTGAAAGATATGTTTCTTTGTTAGCTTCATTTTAATATAAGTCTAAAGAAGTTTTGAATAAAAAATAAAAATATATTAAAATGTAAAAAAAAAAAAAGAAAAGAATGCAGTTTAAATTCATGACAAAAAAAAAATTAACTTATAGCAGACTTAGCACTTTCATAAACCGACTTTTAAAAAGTCTACAATTGCAAAAGACAATTCAATTATATAAAGATGCAAAAAAAGAAAACCTTAACTAAAATTGTTAGCTAGAAAACTGGGATCATCAGCTGTCTACCATGTAGCTGTATTGGAGATTATATATATAAACATACATGCATGCAGAGGGAGGGACAGAGAGAGAGAGAGAGAGAGAGAGAGAGAGGCAGAGAGAGAGAGAGCGCTCATTGTCATCAAAATAATTCCCTTCAAATCAGCATCTTTTGCTTGTGTGTGGTCGTGACAAATTGCTTAACCGTTAACAGAGAATCGAGTCTTGTAAATTGTTTAAACTGATAAAGGCATTGTTGCATTTTCTTTGTCAAAATAATTTTGTTTTTTATAAGATGCAAGTAATTCTGTTTTTTACAAGATGCAAATAATTTTCTTTTCAAAGGCAACAAAAATGTTCGTCTTTGACAAGATCTGATTTACTTTGTTTTGTTAACAATAAGTGATTTTTTTCTTTGTTTGTTTTTTTAAATTTTAACAATTTTATGAATTCAAGGGAAATTATCCAAACTAGAAGATGCAATTGGCTCGGTCAGATGTAAAAGAATGTCTTCAGAAGCTCCAAGGAAACTGACTTTAATGAAGATAGGTGGCCTGCAAAAAACGTAGGTAGATCTTGCAAACGTTGGAACCAATTCTTGGCTGAAGAGATAGAAGAGTTCAGATTGACAAATCAAAACACAAATGATAGAAACTTGTGGAGACAACGAATGAAGAATTTTTACATAAAATAAACTGAACTCAAGAAACAGGATTTCTGTAAGAGAACCTCCCATCTATGGAACACAACACCACGGAATTGCTTCCCTGATGACTACAACATGATCGTTTTTGAATCTAATGTCAACAAATATTTCTAGACCAATCCTCTTAAATTATCAAATTGCATTCTTTCTATCTATTGTTTAAAACACTCCCATAGCATTCTTCATTATCTAACCCATTAACCTTTATCATTTGCCGTTGGTAACCAATGATTCATTACTATTAAAAAATGAAGTTCCTGTAAGAAAATGTGTCGATGATTTGTTTGACATTTTTTTTTTTTTTAACATAGGAGTCACCACTTATCAAGGCCCTGAGGCCACTTGAGTGTAGAGTAATCAATGGAATAATATCGCAGTCGTCGTTATTAATGGAAATTAGGCAGATTGGGTTACTTAAGGGGGCAGTTCATCAAGAATTTGTTTATGTTGGACTTGAAGACAACCAAGGTGTAGTCTGTTGGGTAACAGGAAAATGGAAGAGTTCCACATACACGCAGTTCTAAGAAAGAAGCGTTGTTCATGGAATCTACGTTTTCATTTAGGCACAGTTAAAGAGTGGGGAAAGTTATTGACAGTAGTTTCAGCTAGACGGGTGTTTTTCGAAAAAGATTGGCAAGGGGGAACAAGAGATTGGAGCTCAGACGAGCACTTGCCATGGAAATAGCGATAAAACAAAGACAGGCTCGCAACATCCCTTCTGTGGGAAAGAGGTTGCAGGGAAGAGAAAAGGGCATTCCTCTTTAAGTTACGGAGCTTATTTTGAACTCTGGCAAGGTAGGATAAACTGCTTTTTAGCAGCTCCTGCGCAGATGTGGCAACAGTACTCCATCCCTGGACGTACTTGGCTCTTATATAGATAGAGAATTCCATCAGCAGTGAGATATCTACTGGAGCGGTAGAAAGATCCCACCATTCTTCCAGCAACCTTGGCAACAGATTTGATATACGTGTTCCATTTCAGATCAGGAGTAAAAGTCAAGCTCAGAAGCTTGTCAAAACATGAAGCTTCTCCAAGACGAGAGCTCTCAATTTCCTAATCAATATTTATTTATATATATATATATAGTTTTTTTGTTTACAACCTCCCCTTTCCTTATTTGTGGATACAAATATGCTTAAAAAAATCAGCCGGAACTGAACAAAATATATTATATTGTGGGGAGGGTGAGGATTGTAGATCAAACAAACAAACAAAAAAAAACAACTGCGCACGTATCAGATTTTAACATTGAAAATCCAAATTTTTAATGTATTTTATTTTTTATCTTTTGTGTTTTTAAGTGTGAAATAAATTGAATATGTTTATAATTATTATCTTTCAGATTAGCAAAAACAAATTATATAATTACATTGTTTTTGCAAAAAACATTACTTTTAAATCTTTTAAAAATAAATTCATAATTTTGTTTTAGTGAGTCCAATAGTACTAATATACCATTAAATAAGAAATGCTTTGAATATACCAAAAAAAAAAAAAAAAAAAAAATCGGTAAATAGTTGCATATTTTGCTAAACATATAATTTCTTTCAGCAATTTCTTGTTTATTCACACCTATGATGGCCCAACAGTGATACTAGATGCAAGAGTTGTTTTAAATACATACGACGCCTAGCATTCCCAAAATGGTCACCCTTCTGGTACTGGCCAGCCTCATCATCAGCCTCATCAGCTTAACTTCGGGGGTTTTGTAAGCAACAAATATATATATATATATATATATATATATATATATATATATATATATATATATATATATATATATATCGTTTATGATAAAAGAATTAAACCCTTCACTTTATTCGTCAAATCAAACGTTAAAAATACATGGCAAAAATATAGTTTATTTAGTCCTAGCCAGGCCTTCGTACTTTATTTTAAACTATCATTGAATTTTTTTTTTTTTTTTAAATTTTGCTACACAATACTATAGGGTGATATAAAATGCTGGAATTATTTGAAACTATTATAATATTTTTGCATAATCTTATATCAAATCATTCTAAATCTTATTTAGACGGAAAAAAATTATTTCGTTCAAAAACCTTTTAAAAAATATTTAAATGTTTTATCGATTGAAACAAAAATGGCGGTGAATGTGGTGTGGTTTTGGAAAATTTTAAATTGTATTAAAAATAGCAGAAAAAGTTTTATATTATTCTGCTTTTCATATGATAAAATTCAGGCTTTTATCTTTCTGGGGGAAAAAAAAAAGTTGCTCAAGAATAATGGATTTTAATAGTTTCAAAAACAACAACTACTTGTTTATTTTTCCTTTTTTTTTTTTTTTTTTTTTTTTTTTTGCCGTGCCTACTGTTTAAGGTTTCCTGTCGTTTAACTAAGAAATTATAAATTTGAGTTATCGCCCTTGGCCATATTTATAAAAACGGTGACTAGATTTTCTGGACGGGTTTTCATTATAGCATTTCACCTGTAGGATGAAACTTGCAACAACTTTGTATTTTTTTAATGTTAGTAGTCTTTTTCAACGTTAAATTTATATGTGAACGTGGACTCCGAGTCTAAAATAAATGTCTAATTATAATGTTATTTTTACAATCGACTTTCTCAGGCTGTTTATCTGTAAATAGCATGTGTACTCAGTGTGCCGGTGGGGTATGGGGGGAGGAGTAGTATGGATAGCAGAATAGTTAAACAAAATAAATGTTTTTGAATAAAATAAAATACGCATCAAGTGCGCTTGAAAGCCAAATCACAACGTAATATTAGGAAAATAAATATTTTACTTGTTTGAAATTTATAACAAATATATTTCAGAGCTATACTCCATCTTCAGTATTTTGTTTTCTTTCTTTTTTCCTTTTCTTCTTCGTCTCCATGTTGTAAAGTTGGAGAAAGAAATGTCTGTTTGTAAAGAGCCGTGCGTTGTATCTCAGCGGTTATATTTTGAAACGTTGGAACTGTGCGTAGGCAATGTGAGAATAACGTCTGTATGGAATTCACACTCTTGACGTAAATTTTTTTGTTTAAATTTAACATGTATTTTAGTTAGAAGTTCATACCAAAGTCGATGAAAAAAAAAAATTGCTCTAAATATCGGTTTCTGTCATTGGCTAATTTTATTCTTATTGTTCCTCAAAAGAACGAACATTGCATTGAACGTCTTTAAGTCCAACATAAACAAACTCCTGAAAAACCGCCCCCTTAAGTAAGACACTATCAAAACCCCCAATACTAATGATTACTACAATACTATCTCATTGATTACTGTACACGCAATAACCCTTATCCCTGATTGGCCTTTGGGCCTTGATAAGTGGTGACCCCCATGTAAAAACAAAAAAAAATGCGTCCATATTCTGCCAAAGGCAATGCTAAAAAAGAATATATCTGCCTTGTGGGTGTGTCTTGTGCAGTTTCTGACTTTTAGCTGAACACACAGAAACAAACAACTGACCTTTATATAATAAAAACAAATACCTAAAGAAAGTAGAATTTTTAGGTTTTAGTGAATTAGCATAAGGTACGAAGGTAAATTTTTATTAAAAAGAAATTTTTTTTTTTAGCTAAAACACAAAAACATTGTTTTACGTAAAAAAAAAAAAAAAAGGGAAAAGAAAAGTTCTTGGAGAGAAATGAAACCCGGCCGAAATACTTCAATGTAAATAAGTTATGGGTTTGTCTTGGGTAGTTTCTGACACACACACACACAAGTAGGCAACTGCTTTTTATATAAGAATAGCCTAAAAAGGTAGGATTTGATTTTTTTTTTAATTTTTAGTGAATTAGTATAACGTGCAGAGGTAAATTTTTACCCTTTTTTATTTTTTATTTTTTTTAAACTAAAAACAAATAAATAAATAAATAATAAGTTCTTTGAGGGGAAATGAAACCCCGGCCGAAATATTTCACTGTAAATAATAAGCGACCGTACATTACGAAATTACCAAAAAACAAATTCTTTATATTTCTTTAATCTGAATTATTAAACATTAAAAATTTGGTGCATTCAATGATTAAGGGTTGGAGGGAATTAGCAGAGGAAATGAGTCAAATAAAGAATCCAAGGGGAGCAGTTAAAGAACAGGAAGGAGATGGGTGATGGGAGAAGGGACATAAAGTTGGTAGGGATGGAGATTTTGCGTTAGAATGGGGTTTTCTCCCCTGCGAAGGAAATCTGAGAAAAGGGATCAGGAAGTGCTATGCAGGTTAGAAGAATCCAATGTATCTTGGAGGGGGTGAAATCATTTTTTGTAAATAGTAGAGCATTCTTGTCAGTCAGTCAGAAGAGAGAGTGGTGGGAAGGAGAGAATAACAAAAGTAGAGAGAAAGAGAGGAGGGGGTAGATAGTAAGCATATAGATAGCGGAAAGAGAGGATAGAGAGAAGGGATATAAAGAAAAAGAAAGGATAGAGGATATAGAAAGAGAGGATAGAGAGAGAGCAAGAAAGGATAAAGAGAGAGATGATAGAGATAGAAAAAAAAAAGGATAGAGAGAGAGAGGATATAGTGAGAATGAAAGGAGAGAGAGAGAGAGAGAATATAGAGAAAAAGAGAGGAGAGAGAGAAAGATTAAAATGGTGGTCTTTTAAACGTTTCTTCATCAAAATCTCATCTGCAACTGAAATCTAACTTCAAATACCTTCTAAATCAAATTATAGCATCAAGGTGAACCAATATTTTGCTTCCAGACCATAACAAAATATTTTTGATTGGCGTCTTGTGGTACAACACAGAAAAAGTCTTGTTTTGTTGGCATATTGTAAGAGGTTGGTCAATGGATAGTGACATCTGTTTCTTTCTCTCTTCTCATTGCAAGTGTCTCCTTAATATCAGCAATTACAAAAGTTATTAAACATGACAGTGCAATCTTTCTATCGAACTCGGGAATCTGTATGGAATTTCGACTTCTTCCAACTACTCTAACTACTGCACCAGTGGTTAGAGTAGTCGGAAAAATTCAGTTGTAAATGTAACATACTTCTGAAGGTTGAAGGTTCAATCCTCAGTGTGGGTGACCGAAAATACAAATGCGAATTACTTAGGACTTCTTCATGGTTGATGAAACGAGAACATGCCACTCCCAGGAATTAAATAAAGGGTCCCGTTCGCTATTGTGTGCAGATTCCCAAGTTAACAGAAAGATTCACAAGTTCAACAATATACACCTGAAGAAGGTTACATCGACTGAAACGGTGAGAAAATGGCGCTCAAGATTAAAGCAGTAGTTCAGAGAATCTAAATAACACAAGTGTTTTCAAGGTTTTAATTATTTTATTCAGTATATTTTTTAAAGATAATTTGCTTTAGACAAGACATGACGCCACTTGTTATAAGGTGCAAAAAAAAAAAAATACAAAGTATTTCTTCAAAATCAAAATTTAGCCAATGATAAGTGTTGAGTGAATAGATTTTAACTCAGAAATCTTTTTTTTTTTTTTTTTTTTTTTTTTTTTTTTTTGTAAGAAATATAACTTCTGGAATACGAGGACTAAAGGATAAAATAAGCGAAGCAAGAGTTGCATAACTTTGAGGTCCACTTTCTATTCTCCTTTTATGTTATACATATGATATCTCCAAACCATCCCTCATAGAGAGAGGAGGCAGCTGTCCCAAACACGATCATTAAAGAGAAAAAAAAATTGACAGCTTATCCGCTGTCAGACTTTCTATCCATGACGTCATATCCTGACACTTAGCCTTAATTCTAATATTTTAACTTCTTATGGAATTTTCCACTTTTCTGCTTAATACAACCTAAAGTGGAAAATACCGTTCTTTTTTTTTTTTTTTTAACATTATTTTTGCATACCTATTTCTAATCTAATACAAGGCTCGATAGTAAAAGAAAAAGGTTGTGTGCTTCATTAAAATAATGATTTATCATGCACTAGCAAGGTTGCATGGCATTGTCCAGGGCAAAAGTGTAATTTCTACCCTTCTCTCTTCCCCCCCCCCCCGTCAACACCCCTCTTTTTATTCTTTGTGCAGCCTATTCCTCTCTCTCTGGACACACACAACACTTGAATAAACATAAGAGAAATAACTCTATGAAAAAAAAATCAGTTATTTCTCTTTGCATGATAACATTAAACATTTATGTTTGTTTCTTGATAATATTAAATGATATAAACGTTCATTTGACCCCTAAAGAATTTTGTTTTTCTAAATTTCAGATATTATTTTTCCAGGGTTATGCCAACAAACTCTTACAAAGTATTTTTTAATAAAAGATACAAACTTTGTAAGGGTTTGTTGATCATTTTTCAAGATTTAACGAGAGATATACAAACATACACACAGACGTTTGCACTTTATGTTGTAGATTAATTTATTCAAAAATAACAACTATTATTTCGAATAAAGACAACTGTTATACACGACTTACCCTACGAGTTTTCAGATTTGTTCAGCATACCAAAAATCCTAAATAACAAAACGGTCACAAAAAAACAAGCGAAGACATCCTCCCACCCTTATCCTCATTTCATCTGTTACTCAAAATCAAACTGGCAGTAAACGTCGGCTTTTAATCTTATCCATAACAGATAATCAAAGTGGCTTCCAGAAAGCGGACACTAAATTGCTGACCATCAAAGAAGGTCTAATCTGTTGATAGGACGTGACGTCCATGTTTCCCTGCTGGCCGAAAACTCAGTCAACCAGAGAGAGAGAGAGAAAGAGAGAGAAGAGAGGGATCTTTTCAGGCAATGTAAGATCATCTAGAAATCCAGTAAGTGAAAGAGAGAGGGAGATAAATAGAGGGTGAGAAATAGAAGGACAAACATAGGGTGAAAAATGGAACAGAAAGGGCACAGAAAGAGAAAGAGAGACGGTGGAGGGGGGGGGCAGAAAGACAGACAAACAGGGAGAAAAAAAGAAACAAAGGACACAGAAAGAAAAAGAGAGAGAAAGGGAGGGAGAGACAGAAAGAAAGACAAACATAAGGTGAAAAAAGAAACAGAAAGAGAAAGAAAGAGAGAAGGGGGGAACAGAAAGACAGACAAAGTAAAAAGAAACAAAGAGAACGAGAGAGAGAGAGAGAGGAAGAGAGAGAGGGAGAGAGAGAGAGAGAGAGAAGAAGAAGAAGAAGAAGAATCTCTTCAGCCAATGTAACATCATCTAAAAATAATATAAACTGAATTGTGAATGTAATCAAAGTATATAAATCCACGTGTTGACGTGGGTGGGGAAGGGAGTGCATACAAAGGGTGGGGGATTGGGTTTGGATGGATGGTGTCAGGAAGGAAGGGGGGGGCAGAAAAATCTGAGTTGAAATCGAATTAAGTTGATTAATCACACCATCTGTTGAATTGATAACAGGATTTACAGAATCTGGAGTGAAAAAGATTAGATGGACTCCTTTTTGCTGGAACAGAAGATGATGACCTTTATCTCGAAGGAATGTTTATCCATTAAACTGGGGAGGGAGGAAAACACATTCTGACAGATGATTTCTCTGGGTTTTCTTTTTTTTTTTTTTTGGTGAGAAAGGAAAAGACACGAAAAGAGAAGAAATGGTAAGAAAAAGATGGAAAAGGAGAAAAACAATGGAAGGTTGAAAAAATGAAAATAAAAAGAGAAAAAAAAAAACGAGAAAAGGAAAGGTAAAAAAGAAAAAGGGAAAATAAGGTAAAACGAAAAAAAGAAAAATAGAAAAGGATAAAAAAGAAAAGGAATGATAAGAGATAAAAAAGAAAAGAAAATGAAACAAAAAAAAAAAGAAAAAACTCGGAAATAAAATTCAAAAAGAAATAAATTTAAAAATGAAATAAAGAAAAAAGTATTTAAAGAAAAAGAAATAAAGAAAAAGGAAAAAGTAAAGGTAAAAGAGATAAAAAGAAAGAAAAAGGTGAAAATAAAAAAAATTTTCTCCTGAGTAAAGACCTTTGAAGAGAATGGAATTTCATGAATTTTCCATTGAAATTTCTTTTATTTTTTTTAACATTAGTTTTTGGAAATTTTACAGGTTTTCCTTTGCCCTAAAAATAACAGGAAATCTCCATAAGATCTGACCTCCCATCAAAATGAAAATTTCTTTAAATAGTTAGCAGCAAATGCAGTCAACCAAAAATAAACAAATTTTTTGCAACAGAGCCAGTGATGCATATACAGCAGCAACATGACCAAGCCAGTCTGCGAGGTGACGTCACAGCAGAGGAAGAAAAGAAAAAGAAAAGCAGAGAAAGAAGAGAAAGAAAGGGAAAAGAAAAGCAGAGGAAGAAAAGGAAAAGAAAAAAAAGAACCATATCAACTTGGAAGCACGTATAAATGTAAGAGGAACTTTTAAAAGCAGATGCAATCGAGATTTTGAACAAAAAAAATTGTCGAATGACCGTGTGCCGTGAGAACGAGTTTCAAGACATAGCTCTGGTGATGTCATAGGGAGCAGCATAACAGTGGTGCATTTTGGTGGAAGAACTAAAGGACCAGTCAACGCCAGCGCACAAAAGACACTGAGCAGAAGAATCAATCATTGATCAATGGTCAGGGTCAACCAGTCTAATTGAGATATCATTGCATTTCACTTGTAGACATAGCTTACACAGGTGATATTATCCAAGCTATCGAAAGATTCACGACATAGCAGCAGGAAAAAAAGCAGAGGTCTGAAAAACACACATGGCAGCGACTGGACTTGAGCAGACGTCGACATGAAAGGAGAAAAAGCACTTGTTCGACATGGCAGAGTTTTGTTTACCACATGGTGAAAGAAGAGTAAAACCAAAATGCAAGTGTAGTTTGGAAAGTACCATGAATAAATGCCTTTTGTTTCAACTAAAATAGAGCTGCATTGAATGCTAGACTTTTGTGCGTAACGTCGGTTCTGTGTTACATTTTACCTCCGTTCAGTCTCAAAAGACAAAGGATCCCCAACCGCATCTCTCGTAAATCGGTACTGTGAGTTCAGTGGCAAGGAGAAGTCCAGGACGACTGGGAATAATAGCGTGATAAGCGGAGAGTACATACAGCACCTGAAAGCCCCACATGGTCACCCATTTAGTCCTGACCAGGCTCAACGTTGCTTAACTCTGGTGCTCCAGCACGAACCGGTGTCTCAATGTGATTATGCCATATATGAGATCTTATTAAGGGAGGGGGGGGGAGATCAATGTTAGATGCATTTTATCTCAAGAAGCCAATATCTTCAGAAAGCCTGATCTGGTAGCACCATACATTTTACCATGTGATAATTAAATGAAGATAACGTGTTTTTAGGAGAAACTCTTAATAATTTAAATCTTACTCGCAAACTGATTGATTTTCATGTGAGAATCAAGACTTACAATCAAAAAAAAAAAAAAAAAAAAAAGACTAAAAACAAGATCAGGTCTGACAATGCCATCATGTTGTATTTAGTTGGGAAGCATGCCAGTGGAACAGTGTTCCAAAGGCAGGCAGTTCTGGGAAAGAAGCTTTGTTCATGGAATCTGTGTTTACCTTTAGGTACAGATAGAGAGTGGGGAAAACCATATATAGTGGTTTTAACTAGTTGAGTGTTTTTTTTTTGTGTGAAAGTTTAGCAAGGGGGAACCATAGATTGGAGTCCAGACGAGCACTTACCATAAAACTAGCGATATGCAGGTACACAGGTAATTGTTACTATTCCCAATATGAGATGTCATAAGTAGAATTCTGCCACCATTAACTTAAAACTGCCACTCGTTTATTTAAAAACTACTTACAGGGCAATAAAAAAGCAACTACTTTTAAATATTTAGTTGAGTAGTTTTATGGTAGAAAAAAAAATAGAAAACGCTAATTATTTAATAACACGATCAGAAAGCAATTATGTTTAATTTTTTTTTATTATTTAGATGAGGATTGATAATTTATATATATTTTTTTTTTTATTTGGAATACTAATCTCATCTTGGTTATTATTCTTGCAACATTTCATCTCATGCAATTTCTAACCTACTTCAGCATCTTTTCAAACCTGAAACCTTTTTATTAGACTTTGGCACCTACACAGAATATCAACCTAGACCCTTTATTCAATCCACAGGTAAATTGTTCTCATTTCGACTGCCATTAGAAAGTTTGAAGCGCTAATTGACCTTGAGAACATAGTGCAATGGGGAAAAAGGTGGCTGGTTAATTTTAATGCATCAAAAACCAAGCTTCTCTCCTTTCATCATAATCGCTCTGATCCCCACCATGCCCAATTGAAATGAATGGCTCTAGTCTTGGGGAAGCTCCATGTCTTGACAAGATTCTGGCACTGACTTTCACTCCTGATCTGAAAGGGAACACATGCATCAAATCGGTTGCCAAGATCACCGGAAAGATAGTTGGATCACTATCGTTCCAGTACGTATCTCACTCCTGATGCGATTCTCTATCTTTATAAAAGCCAAATGCGCTCTACAATGGAGTACTGTTGCCACATTTGGGCAAGAGCTGCTCGGCACGTTCTATCCTGCTTTGATAGAGTCCAAAAAGGCTTTGAAGCCTAGTAGGTGATACCCTTTTCTCTTCCCTGCAACCTCTGTCCCACAGAAGAGATGTTGCGAGCCTATATCTACTCAATCACTATTTTCATGGAAAGTGCTCATCTGAACTCCAATCTATGGTTGCCCCTTGCCAAACTTTCACAAATAACACTTGACTAGTTAAAATCACTATATATGGCTTTCCCCACTCTTGATCTGTGCCTAAAGGTAAACGTAGATTCCATGAACAAAGTTTCTTTGCCAGAACTGCTTGCCTTTGGAACACTATTCCACTGGCATGCTTCCCAGCTAAATACAATATGGTGACTTTAAAATCTAATGTAAAAACAAGTTCCTGTTAAGTCGTCCTCATAAATAATCAGATTCCACCCAATCTACATCATTGACGATTACTTCACTACCACCTTACACTCATTAACCCTTATCCTCGAGTGGCCTTTAGGCCTTAATAACAAGTGACCCCCCCTCCCCAAATAAAAAAAAAAAAAAAAAACATGTCCTTCTTTGTTATCATCAGCTGAACTTAAGCTGCACTCACCTTAGGCAGGTTAAACCAGCTTCCTCCAAAGAAGGAAGGTTCATGGGAGTACGAGATTCACAAGTGGTCCCTCAGCTGCATGTATATTCCCCTCAGGAGAGATGACGTTGTTAGGTTTTTGCAGCTCTTGCAAGGTAAGATAAGGTGTTGACGTCTTCCTAATACAACACCTAGTATTCCCAGATGGTCACCCATTTGGTAATGACTAGGCTCAATGTTGCTTAACTTCAGTGATCTAACAAGAAACGGTGTGTCAACATGATTATGTCATATTATGCAATATTATCACCTGTAGTAAGGCTTGAACCTTCAACCTTCGTACGGCTATCATTTAGAACTGATTATTTTTATCGTTATGCGACAGATCCATGTGGACAATTCTAGTTTGAATTTTGAAAGCTTTAAACTTAATTACGATGAGAACAGTACCTATTTACTTGCCTCCCCACGAGGGCAGAGGTAGACACAAGGTCAGATTTTAATGTGGGGAAAATCCAGTTCTCCAAAAAGAGGCACTCTGGATAGGAACAAAAATATTATCTCAGTCAAGAAGGATTTCTCCTCCACTGACCGAAAACAAAAAGGTCAAGTGTAGTATCAGAACAGATACTACACTTTGTTCCTAGACAAAAGAATAGTAGTCTAAATAATACAAGTTGAAATCAAGATCGGAAATCGAATGTTCAAATAGATTTAAAAAAAAAAAAAATTAATATTTATTTATCAGGTTGTTGCAGAAGTTCCTGCAGTTTCATAAAAAATTTTTTGTTCTAAAACATGTTTTGGTATTTGGGAAAGTGTTATATATGATTAGAAAGCACATATTCTGTTCTACAAGATAATAGTCATCGTTTTTTGCTCATATAATTTTTTTCTTGTTTTTTAGAACCGTCAAATGGATTGTCAAGTAGATAAAAAAAATCACATTTTCGACACCTCCTTTTCACCTTTATCCGATGTCAAAAAGCGAGTGAAGTGACCAAGCATATTTGTGCCATATATGGAGAAAACACTATAGCTGAGAGAACTGTTCAAGATTGGTTTACTAGATTCAAACACAGTAATTTTGACCTCAATGATGCTCCTCATTCCAGAAGACCGATCGACAAAGACGAAAACCAACTCAGGGCTCCTTTGAAGGAAAGTGGCCATCAGACATGTCGAGAATTGGGTGACAAGATGAAGCGTGATTTTGCGACAATTTCATGCCATCTTAAGTCGATGGGATTCACACAAAAACTTGGAGCTTGGGTCCCACACGAACTTACTTTTGCTATTACAATTCTTTAATTTTCTTAAAAAAAAAAAAAAAAAAAAAAAAAACACGATGGAACTTATGTAACAACCTAATATAATCAAACTTAGATTATCTTTTCAAATATTATATGTTTCTGTCAGGTGTGCAAGTGCTTAGCTTTATTTTTCCCCCTCCTTGTTGACTGTACTAACATGCTGAAGTTCAAATTTAATATGAACAGACATCTTGCTGCTCAACTCCCCACAGGCCTCTTAGACTTGATCCAAAACAGTAGCCTTTTACATTCCAAGTGGCAATGTGCCTTATTTGGAGGTTATAAATACTGAGAGCCGATTTTTAATATTAGTTTGCCAATAACATTGATATCCAGCAACAATTAAAACAATTTTTGCATGGTACAAGTGACAATTTTATGAAATTGTCATACAAATTTTAGAAACCATTTAATTCTTTTCATTAAATTTTAATGATTAGTTTATTAAAAGCATTAATAATTTGCAAAAATAAAAGTAATGTTTAAAAATTTCTTTGAAAGAAAAAATAAATAAATATAAGATATTTTGTGCTTTGTTTTTTAAATTAATCTTGAAAATGTTTAATTAAATTTGTTCCTGGTGTTAGTAATTACAGCATGAGGATCTCTAAGCGTGAGAGTAAAATCTTCTTTCCTTTACTCTATAACTAATAAAAAAATAAAAATATTGATCAGGATTAAATATACAAATTTATGAAATCGATTAAAACATATATATTTTTTTTTTTTTAAGAACATAAACCAATACTTGGCATGAGTAACTGACTAAAAAGCTTTAAGTATTAACCTCTCATAAAGAAACCTAACACCATGACGTCAATGAAATGGAGAAAAATAGTGTTTACTTTATATGCAAGAAAGACATGGTTGAATTTATATTAAAAATGATATATATGGAAATAAAAATATACATAATTATTTGTATTAATAAAAAAAAAATGCTACATGTAAATTAAATCGAAAAAAAGTGGCTTCTCTATGAAAAAAATCAATAGTAAAAATACATTTTTAATGAAATCGTGAAAGGGGAGATAAACAGGCAAAAAAGTCAGAGTTAGGAATGATTTTTTTTTTTAAAGTTTGCACATCCGAGAGTGAGACATTTTTCAACAGCTTCCCTACACTTGAAATAAGTAAATATGTCTTACCAAACTGATTCTGAATATAAAGTTGAGATACGTGTGCAGGTTTAAGAGGGAGTATAACAACCGGAAACTTACCTGCAAAAAAAAAAAAAAAATTAATAATATTACAAAAAAAAAAATTATTAATATTAAAACAAAAAAAAAAATCAATAATATTATAAAAAAAATTAATATTATAAAAAAAAAATTATAATATTATAAAAAAAAATTAATAATATTATAAAAAAAAATATTAATATTACAAGGAAAAAAACAAACTGAATAATATTAAGAGTTGTCTACCTTACAATTCTAATCCAAATTCTTTTTATACAAGTAAAAAAAAAAAAAAAAAATGGGCAAAAAAATAAAAATTAAAAAATAAAACAACTTCATTTTTAAACGACTAGAGAAGTACACCAACACCAGTTAGATACAGACAGCTAGCGTGTATGTAAGTAAAATTATTCGACGATGTTAATCATCTTATCAAGGACTCAAGCACTGAAGAGATGATTTAATACAATTGTCGAAACAGATTAATCCACACAGGATTTTTCCAATGTTTATATAATTTCACATAAATGCTGTACATATGAATTGAGCACTTTTGAAAAGAAATATTGTTTTTTCTTAGTTTAATACAGTTAAGCTCATTTAATTATATATTTCGTTGGTCAACATTCCAAAACCAGAAGATACATTTAATTATCATTCATAAAATTTTTTTGAAGTACGTCTTACAACTTTTTGCTTTCATTTTGAAGATCAGAACAGGGGGAGACAATTCAATTTCAGAACAAGTTTGTGTAATCTTATATTAGTGGGGAGCGCCCGACCTTGTGCAGTTGTAAAAGACGCTTAAATATATTTTAAGTCATGCGGATTTTGTATTTATTATTACAGTGCCAATTCTCTATTGATTATTATATTGTACCTAATAGTAGCAATTTCAAAAGTAAAAAAAAAAAAAAAAAAAAATTAGTGCCATCAGCTAGAATCGAAACAAAAACATTTAGCTCTGCAGGCGCGTTTCCTACCGTTTGGGTTATCGATAAATAAGAAAGATTTAAAATTAAACCACTTCAAGCTTTAAATGAATTTACCCATGCGGAGAAGTAATAGAAATGTGTCGATGAATTGAAATGAACATTTAGCATTTCTACTTGCGGACATATCTCTGTATGCGTTATTCATTCATTTAAAAGAAGATTTTACTCTTTATAAACCATCCTTGGTGTAGGATTATTATTTCCTGTTAATTTCAAATACATATTTTTTCATGAAGTACGTCTTACACGTGTTTTGTTGACTAGTGGAAACCCACAAAACAACTCATCAGTTGTCTTACAAAAACCGGTGTGTCAATGTAATTATGTCCCATATATATATATATATATATATATATATATATATATATATAGTAAGACACTGGCATTGTGAATTCAATTCAATATTACATTATATTTATATATATATATATATATATATATATATATATATATATATATATATTATTATACTGTTGGTAAAATTTTTCAGTAACTCATAACAACAACACAATATGTCATTCCAAAGAGTGCTCAACGCATGAAACAGAGCAATATATTGATTGTTGGAGAGCTATTGGCTACACATTAGCAAACGTGTTTCCATGACCCCCTAGCAGGGAAAATCACCTCATCAGGCCATCAGGTGGATGGTTTTTGGCCTGATGAGGTGATTTTCCCTGCTAGAGGGTGATGGAAACACGTTTGCTAATGTGTAGCCAATAGCTCTCCAACAATCAATCAATATATATATATATATATATATATATATATATATATATATATATATATATTTATTTATTAAACACACACTAGCTTTGCAAAGTCCACTACTTGAAAAAGCATTATTTAAAGTAATACACATTTAATTCATAATTACCGTTTAACGAATTTTTTCACTTTATATATATATATATATATATATATATATATATATATATATATAAAATGTTTATAAAGTTTTTCATACACTAACATTATAATACACTAACAGATGCTCAAAATGTCGTCCGTGCAAATCTTAGAAGTCAATAAGTCCAATGCAATAAAATTTAAATAAAATAAAATTTACAACCTTGAATTTCCCACTTTTCTAGCAATCACATTGTATATATGTGTGTAAATGATAGAAAAAGGGAGATAATATATATATATATATATATATATATATATATATATATATATATATATATATATATACACAATATATATACATACATACATACATACACAAGCTAGGTGTATTACTTATTGAATACCCCATCGTATCCACTACTTGAAATACTTAAAACATTAATTTAAAGTAATACATATTTAATTCATAATTTTGTTGTAAATATGTAACAAAATCTTTCTCATCTATTATTATATAGATAAACAATAACATTTTGGTAATGTCGACGCAAATTTATTCATCTTTCACTTGCAATTTAGAAATAGATCACAACTTGCTGAAAAATCAAGACAGGAAACATCTGAACACCACAGGAAATTAATAAAAATATTGTGAAATAGAACTATTTGTTATATCAAAATCAAAACAATGATTGAATTAAAAAAAAAATAATAAAAAAATAAACAATAGCAAAGAATATTTATTTCTTCATTTTTTTTTTATTGCAGACGATTATCCTCATCTACTAGTTGTTGTTTCCCGACGTTTCAGCCAACCATTGCTCTGGCCTTCGTCGTGAAACAACTAGAAAATGAGGATAATAGTCCGCAATAAATAAATGGATAAATAAAACATTTTACTCATCTCAACAAGAATTCAAATTAACTAAATAAGAATAGTTAATTATTAAAACATCTTTTTCAAAACCAATATGCAAATTAGTTAACTTTGTGGCTGATATCGCATATACATGTATTGTAACAAGAATTGTGTGTCTTTTGCATAAAGTTGAATTTATTTCAGACAGAGTGTTTTAAACTTACTGTGATGCAAAAAAAAAAAAAAAAAAAAAAAAAAAAACAACTGGGCCCAACTTTCAAATTTATTCAGAAACGTTCATTAATTAATGCCCCTGATCTACTTCTCATTTGTCTGATCTAACTGACATTTTGCATGTTCAATGATTTATATCTCTATGGGTTATGTGGCATTTACAGGTGTTTGAACTGAGTCAGGTGTGAAATTGAGCCTGTTTAGTGTCGCGCAGTGATCCAAGTTCTTGTATTTGAAAGGATACACACGTCAGGAGACTTTAGATGAAACGAAACAAACGTATGGTAATGATGCTTCATTATATGACCTTGTAAGACGCTGGCATTGTGAATTCAAACATAGCCGGAAATCTGTAGAAACAGATCCCTGCATATGTTTGCTTTCTCCCCTTTCTGCCATTGATTGATGAGGCATCTGTCAGTCATGTTGAGGCTGTCATTTTGGAAGATCAATGCTTGACTATTTGCCAAATATCCCAAAAGGTCAAGATCAGTGCAGGGTCTGTAGAAACTATCATCCATAATCATTTGCATATGCATAAGGTGTCTGCCACATGAATTCCCAGGTTGCTGGCAATTTTTCCAGAAGTGAGAATGCATTGAGCGTTCAAGAATAAATTTGGAAATGTGCCAAAAAATTAGTGAAAGTTTTTCAAAAGACTGATTGTACAGAAAGAAATCTGGATCTATCAGTATGATAGAAATGACGGAAGATCAGTCAACACAGTGGAAGCACTTGGCCTTGGTATGATTATATTCAGTCTGTTGAGAAAGAACAGAGTAGTGATGACAGATTTTCTGACAAAGGATACCACAATTACAAGAGTCTATTATGTTTCAGTTGTGAGCAAATCAAAAGAAGCTATCAAAACCAAGGGGTGGAGCAAAATCAACAAAGATATCTTCATCTTGCAAGACAATGGTCCGGTCTACAATTCGCATGTTGCCAGATAAGGAACACAGGCATGTAGCTACGAACCCACCTCATGCCCTCGATTATCCCAACCTTGCACCCTCTGACTTTGACCCCTTCCTAGTGCAGTCGATCGATCAATGCCTCCATTCAGTCTCGAAAGACAAAGGATACCCCCTGTAGGGTAAGTTGCACGTGTAATTGTGAGGCAAGGGTTGTGGAATCCCTAACCACACCTTTCCTGAATTGACACTGTTTGGGTCTAGTGGCAAGGAGAAAACCAGGACAACTGGAAACAATGCCAAGATGAGCAGACAGCACATACAGCACCTGGAAGTCCTAAATGGTCACCCATTTAGTACTGACAAGGTTCAACATTGCTTAACTTTGGTGATCCACCAGGAACTGGTGTGTCAACGTGATTATGCCATGTAGTTATTTTAAAAGAAAAGTGATTCTCAGATGATGCCCCCTTGATTTCCAAAGTCATTTCATGATTGGAAGACCAGCCTGGAGTGTTCTACAAAAACGGTCTTCAGAACTGCATTAAAGGATGGGAGAAATGGCTAACTCTGAATGGTTCTTGGAGAAAAAATAATAACAGTGCCAAGTTTTGTTGTCAGGTGTATTACTTATTGAATACCCCATCATATTAATGTTGGGACGGTTAATAGGAATCAGGAAAATCAGAGCTTTTGCGGGTATCAGAATCGGCGTTGGAAAAAATATGACTAGTTTCTGGTGCCAAAAACGATTCTTTGAATTATCTTTTTTATTTGAGTTTGCCTAAAACAAAAATCTTTCACAGTTGATAGTAATAATAAAAATGAACATTTATTGATTTTAAAACTGAATGTAGTTTTACGTGCGAGAAAATATATGCATGTTTTTTATGACGATTGAGACAAAACAACTTTACAGTTCAATATTTAAAGATTTATAAAGAATCAGAATCAGGAAAAATATCTGAATCATCCTTTATATATATAAACAAAAGTAACACTCTGTTGTAATACATAATACATACATTATATATACTCTGTGTGTGTATATATACAGGGTGTCCATAAAGTTCTTGTGCACTTTCAAAAATTTATAACTTGAACAACAACTTGAACAATTAAACTTGAAAGATGATACAGTGTTTCAACAAGATGGAGCTCCTTGTCACTCGGCGTGTCAGACACTTCCTAAATCAGGAATTTCCTACCAGATGAATCGGAAGGGGTGGACCATTTCATTGGCCTCCACGTTCGCCAGATTTGACTCCATTAGATTTTTTTTTATGGGGACATGTGAAAACAATTGTGTATGCAACCAAACCTAGTTCATTGGAAGATTTGAAAGCTAGAATAACTAATGTGATTTCAGGCATTACTATAAATCATTTGGCAAATGTTTTTCGTGAACTGCAAAATCGTATTACCCTTTGTATTGCTAATGATGGAGGGCATGTGGAAAGTTAAATAAAATTTCAATAAAAGCTTAAAAAATATAGATTTACTTCTTTCAAATCCATTTTACAGATTATTTCTATTGCAAATACAAATAAAGTTATAAATTTTTTAAAGTGCACACGGGCTTTATGGACACCCTGTATATGTATGTATATATATATATATATATATAAAAGCGAGATAAGACACTGATAGAATTCAGATGAAAAATCCTGATAGATATTACTTGAAGTAATACTTCCAAGGTTATCCAAGCCAAAAAGGAAAAGCTCAATATTTAAGAATAGAGCAATATATAAGTTTTGTTGTTAAATTTTAAATTCTGAAAAAAAAAAAAAAAAAAAACATATAGACACATATATTCGAATTAAGAATTTATTGTTTGACAATATTGTCGTGTGGATTATTTGTTTATGTACGCAAGCGCACCGGAAGTTGTAAACCTGATGTTGGGTTACAACAACTGTTACAAGGTCATTCACTCATAATTAAAAAATAAAGTTACAAAAAAAAAGGAATAAGGTTTCTCCCTTATTCTGCTTTCTATGCAAATTTACTTTTTATTTTCTTAAATTATTCTATTGTTTGCTCCTCTTAACCAAGCAGAATGGCGTAATGGTTCAAAGCCTTTACTGTCATATGGGCGGTCGGGTTTCGATCCTGGCTTGAGGTAGTTGCCTATCTAGCTGCACTGATGAGCTGTAATACAGCGAAACAGTACTGTATCTGGATGACTGTATATATATATATATATATATATATATATATATATATAAATGAGAAGAGAAATAGATAATGTACATATTGTGTATTATAATAAAGTGCTCCTTTTGTTTTTAAAAGCAGACACAGCTTTTTAAGAGAGTAACATTTACTTCAATGGATTCTCGAGGAGGCCGCAAGTAGAACTGAAGAGTTTTTATGAAATAATCTGAATAATAACGGATTGTTTATTAAAATGGGAGCAGCATTATAAAAAAAACATATCTTTTTAAATATCCGGCAATTTAGCAATATCATAATTAGGGCTATGACGACAGCATATTCTTTTCTTTAGTTTGACTCTCGCGTGTGTATCCGTTGATATCTTATATGCTTTTATATAGAGTGATGTGGTTCTCAGTTGATTAACTGTGTCTAACTGTGTCGGATATATACTAGAGAGTCAAAACAACGGAAAGAATATTCTGTTGTCATATCCCTAATCATTATATATAAAAAAAAAAAAATAATTGTTTTTCTTTATTGCTTCTGTGGTATAGATTTTAGTCAATATTGTTAGCAAAGATGTCACGTTTTTTCTTTGTTTGCGTTCTTTTCCTCCTTCGTGGTACGGGTTCAAGCCTGCCTGCCTACTACTACTTTTTTTTTTTTTTTTCCTGCTCAACACACACCTCCAAACACCCGGGAAACGCCGGGCAGCCAGGCTAGTGAAATATATATACATTAATATAACAGTTTTTCATGGTAATCAACTGATGATCCCTTTAATTAACATTAAGACTTATTGTGAATTCAAAAGAGCAAGTTGATGCATTGATTGCAGGTGATTAAATGACTTAACTACTAAATAGTTTTCCAATGAATGATAAAAAATATAAAAATTAAATTGTTTTTTTTTTATATAGCTTTAAAGGTTAAAAAAAACTTCCAAGACATATATATATATATATATATATATATATATATATATATATATATATATATATATATATATTAGTGTTGGGACGATTAATCGGAACTGGAAAAATCGGAATTTTTCGGGGTATCGGAATTGGTATCAGAAAAATTATAGAGTAATTTCCGATTCCAAACAAATTCTTTAAAATTTTTAAATAAAAAATGGAACAAGCACAGATCGTTTTTTTTTTTTATCTTTATTAGAAGTTGTTCTTTTACAACATAAGAAAGGCCACAGAATGGGTTATAAATCTCATTTACAGATTTAACATTGATTAGCAGAGTTTAATTTATTTTATTTATTGGTCATTTATAAATTGCCTATTATGTTGAAAATGAAGAAAGAGAGAAATGAAAATTCTTTCTTTCTAGAATGTTCTACAAAAAAAAAAAAAAAAGTCTCCAGAACTGCATTAAAGGATGAGAGAAATGGCTAACTCTGAATGGTTCTTATGTAAAGAAAGATTAATAACTGTGCAAAGTTTTGTTGTCAGGTGTATTTTTTTTTATTACATTTTCACCCCAAACAAGGCAAATTGCCACTTTGGTGTAGGGGGCTACTATCAGGGGCAACAACTACTGGGGTACTATGTAGGGATTTGGGCAGCAAGGTGTCGGTTCACGTTACACTTGAACTTCTGCACGTCAGTACTGTTGGGGAAGCAGGGACCTGGAATGGAATCCAGAGTCTTGCGGTTCTGGGGAAGAAACTATTGGAGTAAAAAGATCTTTTACATCTAGGGATCTC
This sequence comes from Euprymna scolopes, assembly GCF_053919585.1. NCBI lineage: Eukaryota > Metazoa > Mollusca > Cephalopoda > Sepiida > Sepiolidae > Euprymna > Euprymna scolopes. The sequence goes on along the minus strand of NC_136498.1, from coordinate 112,865,298 downwards.
TACAGTGTGGGGTGGGATTTAGCAGCCTGTCGAGTTTGTCGAGGGTGCTCACGTCGTGGGGGCACAAGTGATTGCAGTTCGTCAGAGCATTCACCACTAAAATACTTGTAGAAAAGGCAGAGGGATGCAACATTTCGTCGATGGGACAGAGGCTGAAGCTTAGATGCCAGTTCAGGGCCTATATCCCTCGTGTACATATATACGATGAAAATTATGGAATAATATTCCGGCGTGATGGAGAGATGAAAAAAGAACAAAAATTATATGATCACCAACATTTCGTCTTTATTTCAAAACTTCCTCGGGATGAATAATTTAAAGAAAATAAAATACCAGTATAAGATAATCTTGTGTTTGTGATGTGAAAATGATGTCTTTGTTCTATTTCAGAATGAAAAAAAGCCGTTAGCATTCAAAGTGTATATCTTGTTGCAAAATGGAGTGAATCCGATGTTTCGTTGGAGATTTGAAAAGAATTTGATGCAATTGTTGTTTTTTTTGCAATAAATATGGCCATTATAAGTCAAATGGTGGATGTGTAATTGAAATGAAATGAGTTCTTTCTTTTATTGATTGACTAGCGTACTAGGTACTCGGCATTGCCCGGGTGTTTGGCGGTGAGTGTGGTTTTGGGTAAATCAAAACTCCTTGTTTTGGTAGGTAAGTATGAGGATCGAACCCGAATCCTTGAGGCAAAGTTGGAAATTAAAGTGTAAAAAAAAAAAAAAGTGCGACGTTAACCATTGGGCCACCGTGAAATACTAATGGAAACACGTTTGAATTTATTTAACTATTTAAAATTGGCAGGTGCACGTTTTAATGACGTAATGAGGTCAACTTTGACTGTGGGACAGTATTTTAGTTACTGCTGGAACGCTTTTTTTATTTTCCAAGATATTGGAGAGGGGGGCAGCTCCCCATAACAAGAGGATTGACCAAATTGAATAGCAATTGTTTGATATAAGGAAAATTTCCATATTGATCAAAGCTGATTGCTTTCGGACATTTCAGGCGATCGTGACCGGAAAAAAATACTGCCAGAATTAGTGTTGCTTTTATTATACGAAAAAGCCTAATCCACATGCAGCGAGCGAAAACTGTTGAATATTTATCTTTTCGAAGTCGAGAAAATTAAATAGACAGGCTACCTCCGTTGTTAACTCGTAGATATTATGATTTATATGTGATATAAAAAGTTTTAAGAAGTTGTGAGCCGACCGACCGCTTCTCGGAAAAAAGCTTTTCTTGGACATACACAAAAAGCGAATATACATACACACATATTTTCGCTTTTATATATATAGATTATACATATTACAATAGAAAAATGCGAGCATGAAAAGTAATATGGTTACGCTTAAACATGGAAAAGTAAAGGACTAGTCGTTAAAACTGGAAAAGAAAAAGACAAGATATTCTAGTAAAAAATATAATAAATTTATAACTCAAAATATTGTAGCATTAAGAATTGATTATATAATATTATAAATTGAATTTTGAAAAAAAAAAAAAAAAAAAAAAAATTCCTAATGCTGCAATATTTTAAGTTATAAATTTATTATCACGTCTGAGACCATTTTTTTTTATTTTTGTTCCTTTTCTCCACATTAAAAAAACGACCCTGGTGTCTAGCTCCGTCCCGTGGGGAGGCATTGTAATTAGGAACAATAATTAAGTATTGAAATTATAAATCGTCAATCTTAAATAAAAATAACATGATCTAAATTTTGCCGGAAGTACAAATTAAGTAAAACTTGAAGTCCATTTTTTTTTTTTTTTTTTTTACATTAGAGAAAAAAAAAAATAATTAGGACGAAATAGCTTAAAATGATAGTTAAAATAAGAAAATAATGTTTTAAGCAAATTACTACTAAAATTATTGGTAATAGGACCCGAAAGGACATAACAGAAAATATATAGTGTTGTTTGAACGAAAATATATAGTGTTGTTTGAACGAAAATATATAGTGTTGTTTGAACGAAAATATATAGTGTTGTTTGAACGAAAATATATAGTGTTGTTTGAACGAAAATACATAGTGTTGTTTGAACGAAAATATATAGTGTTGTTTGAACGAAAATATATAGTGTTGTTTGAACGAAAATATATAGTGTTGTTTGAACGAAAATATATAGTGTTGTTTGAACGAAAATACATAGTGTTGTTTGAACGAAAATATATAGTGTTGTTTGAACGAAAATATATAGTGTTGTTTGAACGAAAATATATAGTGTTGTTTGAACGAAAATATATAGTGTTGTTTGAACGAAAATATATAGTATTGTTTGAACGAAAATAAAAAAGATTTTCAGGCGTGAAAGATTTCTCCACTGACAGAGAACAAGAAATTGAAGTGTAGCAGATACTACACTTTGATCTTGGTCTGAAGGCCAACCAATACTTAATTATTGTTATTAGTATAATTAATATTATTTTTCAATATGATTAAGAAAATTTTTGTACCAATCTTATAACAAAGTGAACATCCAGTTTTCCAGAAAATGTTATTTTTTGGTTTTCATAATGATTTATGATATTTTAATGATAACATAACTATTATTATCAATTTTTTTATTATTATTTTTATTTCCTAATACTATTGCTATAATAAACTAGTGAGGGTGGGGGCGCCGGCTTCGTCCAGTCGTAATATGTGCTTAAATATGATATATTAATTTGTCCAGATTTCGTATATATTATTATTATATTATGTGATTTCAAAAAAGAAAAAAGTATTTGGGTGCCACAGCTAGAATCGAAACTGAAAGCAAAACTGTAGCATTCAAAGCTGGTGACGTTACCACTGTACCAACGTGACATGCATATGAACTGATTAAAAATAAACTTGGATGGATGTATAAAAGGTATAACGATTTTTTTTAATTTGACCCTTTTTTGACCCCTTAAACTATTTTAATCGGCTAAAGACCCATAAAAGAATGGACCATAAAAATCCAATCATTTGAGGCCCCTAGCACTGCTCTGCGACTTAGTTTCTGAAGAGATAGAGTTTGAAGATATGAAGACAGACAGACAGACACAGTGCCTTTTATATATTAGATTTGGTTTTATCTGCTGCCAATATTCTTATTTAAACCTATGCTATCACGTAAAGATTTTTAAATTATGCATTTATTTATTTTTTGATTCAAGATATTATTATTATTATTATAATCATTATCATTTATTATAATCATTATCATTTATTATAATCATTATCATTTATTATAATCATTATCATTTATTATAATCATTATCATTTATTATAATCATTATCATTTATTATAATCATTATCATTTACTCACTAGGAGAAGTCACACAGGCCATCATCAAAGATTTCTCTTAAAGAACAAGTTGTGGTGCTCTCTGGAGTCTGAGTGACAACAAGTCTTCCCAGATTTCCAGTATTCTTCATCTCTTTCGATAACCTTCGCAGATTTATTTGCATTATCGCAACAGCCGCATACCATTGATTTCTTGTTGGCAGTGACTAGTGATTTTCACTTGGCAGTGGCTATTGGTTTCAATTTGGATGATAATAAGCCTCCCCAAGGTCACAGTCTTCTTTGCATTCATCCAGCGGAAGTCTGGCTAGTGCTTTCTCTCCTCAGTCTTTCCATCCTCCTTGACCCTCGTCACTTATTTGGTGTGGTGCCGGTGTATGGTGACATATACACGCACACAAGATGGGTGGGGCAGAAGGCAGGGGCCCACGAGTGCTAATTATACAGTTTCAGTTTTCATGATCCTATGTGATATCCTATTATTATTATTCATTCATCTCTTATTTGATTAACAAACAATCTTAAAATAATGGTTCACTTTCGTATCTCATACTAATCTGTTTATTCCATCGTACTTTTATCATCATCATCGAATAGTTATTATCATTAACGATTTCAAGGACTTTTGGAAGGTTTTCACCATTGCTATCATTATATTGTGTTAAATTATGGGCTCTAGTGGTATTATATGCTACTGAGCTATTTTTGCGGGAACCTATAAGATCACACAAAATATATAATTCAAGAAAAAATTCATTTTATTTAACAAATTAATTAATTCTATAACTTAACGACAATCCCAACCAGATGAATCCATTTTTCATATATATATATATATATATATATATATATATATATATATATATATATATATATATATATATATATAAGGAAAATTGGATTCATCTGGTTGGGATTGTTGTATAAATATTAATATTTTCAGTATAAATGACATTTTATTTCTTTTTCAAAATTTTCCATTTCTGGATATTTTTTTCCATATTTAAAAGCTTTCCTGCACTCTAAAGAACTTATTTTTTTTTATTTCAGCAATGTTATTTTCCAACCAAAAGTTCTTGGCACTTCGTCTAAAAAAAAAAAAAAGACATGATAGGTGGGGGGGGGGAGAGAAGAAAACAAACTTGAGGTATTCTTTCTCAAAACATTTACAAATGTAGAGCAAATCCACAGAGAATGTGATTGCGAAACAAACAATGGAGGTTTCAATTCTTGGCAAGAGTTATTCCATCTGCAATATTCCATTATGGTTCGCTCATAACATATTTTATTCCCATTTTCAACAAACTTCATTGTTTTTATTTCCATTGTAACAAAAACACAATTGAATTTTATTTTTTCTAGAATTCGGGGAAAATAATAAAAACAAATTATTTTCGATCTGGTTTTCGTTATTTGAAGGCCGCTAAATCCGTGTTATCATGACATGCAATGTCAATGTTGATTAGTTTAACAGACTTGAAAAAAAAAAAATGGATAAAGAATTTTCTTCCAGTGATCAATCATCTTACACTTCCTTCATCTTTAACAATTTAATTGAATGTACACACGTACAAATAATGTTGAAAGTGGTATTTTTCATGTTGCGCTTAGATTAAAACGGTAGGTGTTGATGTCCCTAATTTTCGAGAGTAGTGTCTCTTCTTCAGGAGAGAATATAAAAAGAAACGTGTACAACTGAAAGTCTCGCCGAACAGTTGTGCACGTTTTTTTTTTCTCCCCTGAAGAAGAGATACTACTCTCGAAAATTAGGGACATCAACACCTACCATATTGATCGACACATTATGTTGGAAAATAAACTTAATTTAATTGAAAATTTATTCTAATATTGTCATTCGTTTATATGCTAACTTGTGTTCACAGTGTTTCCTACAAACCGCATTGATATAGCCTTCAAACACAACTCCTTTTACACTATATACAAGCAAACTACATCATTCTCTTTAGTTTCTTCTATTTTATCCTTCAGTCCTCATGCTCCATGAGCAATTATAACCAAACGTGGGCGCACATGACAGATGTATGCAAATGACAAAGCCATATGCGAGATGACGTCATAGCAAGAAAAAAGGAAAAAAGATTATAAAAAGAAGAACATGTGCACAGACTAAGGATCACATCAAATAAGGACAGAGATACACGTGTTATGCACGGTGTCTTAGGGCAACAGAAAAAGACCTTTGAATAAATGTTAATAAACGTTGGTTGTTTCACTAAGAAAAAAAAAAAGAAGTTGAGTTATTCTTTTTCTTGTGTTTTTTGTGACAGAGTCTACAACGTGCCGGGTCCCTACATATAAATGACTACGTTACAGTTTTAATCGCCTTGTTCTGTGTAGCTGCCAGTAGTGATTCCGTTTCTCTGTTCAAGTGTCCTTTTCTCATGTTCAGATACATATTGACTACTTAACACGTGTGTAAAGTTAAACAGAAAACCACAGAATTTATATACATCAAAATGCTAAATGGACTATTAAAATTGGCAGATGTATACAAATGACTGAGCCATGTGGGAGATGACGTTGTGGCAAGAACGAAGAAAAACGATTATAAAAAGAACATGTGCGGAGACTGGGGATTAAGACAGAGAGATCAGTGTATGTAAATAAGTGTCGGTTGTTTTACTAACAAAAAAAAATGAGTTAACTTCTTCCTTTTCTTATGCTCGTTGTGACAGTGTCTACATGGTAAAACATGTGGGTAACGTTACACAATGTTTCTGATAAAGAGGGAAGAATTGCTGTTTTCTAGGTTGGTGGGTTGTTTTTTTTTTACGGCATATCAACCCTTTTCAGGTTATTTAATGCTGAATCCAAAGATTTTGAAGAAAGATTTTTTAATAGAATATATTTGTTGTTTTCAAGTCGGTTTCTATTTAACCCATAGTTGGGACCCTAACAGGTACTACCACTCCGAGTCAGAGTGGACCTGGGAGCAATGGCAATTAAAGGGTGGTTCCACACTCCCCAAAGCCCTCAAGCTGGGGCCTCACCACTGGATATAGTTTAAGGTCATATCCAGGGCCCTGTTTTCTAGGAGAGGTGTTGTTTAAACTAAGTAAAAGATTTTCAATCCTCTCATAATATTCATCAACTGTTAATCTATTCAGCTCATTAGACCTCATCATTGAGTACTTATGTTTACCAAATGACAGCCATTCATCCACTATTTAAGTCACTCCAACCGAGAGATCTTTTTAAGATTCTAACTGTTCTCTTGAGTGCGATTGTTTGCATTTCTCTTGCACTTGGTCCATGGGGTATATTCTAGAGGTAATTTTTGAATTTTTTTTTTTTTTTTTTCATGAGTCCGATTGGTCCTTATAATTACTGAAATAGTATAGATCTTCCTAAGATTCCAGTTTCTTTTCATATCATGCATCGGGCCTTGGTATTTTGTTATCTTCTTACTCTCAGCTCTTTTAAGGCCAGCATCAATATTGTACGTGTGTGTGAGTGTGTTATTTTCAACACTTCTAAAACCAAACTTCTTTCCTTCTATCACTAATGCTTGAATCTTCGTCTTCCGAAATCGCAATGAATAGCTCCCTCGTTGAAGAAAGTTTTTTTGTTTTTTTTACTTTGATAAAATCTCCTTGAAGTTACTTTTCACTTCTGACTTAAAATAGAAAGCTTACAACAAATTCATATTACTTTTATTGATCAAACTATTGTTCTCAGCTTCAGTGCAACGTTTCGGTCAGTTTGACTTTTGACCTTCTTCAGGCATGTCGGTTGTTGCTTGGAAAAGAGAGGAAAAAAGTTACTGGCTTGGAGCACTCAAGATGAGAACAATAGTCCAATCAATACAGTTTATTTATTTACCAATCATATCGATTATCAGATAATTGGTATCATTAGTAAATAAATATAAAAAAAACAATGAATAAAAAGAAAAACTTAATTAAAGGTTAAGGTAGTTTGCTTGAAGCATTGTTTAATCTATATACCTATAAAACTGAGAATGTGTGAGGACACTTCTCAATCTATATATTCAACGAATTTTTTGATATTCCAACTTGAAATTTAATATATAGGTTATTCAGACATGGGGAAAACGTTAATTGGTTTTCATCCGGATAAAAAGGGCTTCTAAGGTGTTTAAATTTTTATATTAGTACATGGAAGTCGTTCGATTTTTCTCTGTTTGCTAACTGTTTCACGATCGCACATGCATAAATGGTTCACATTACAGATTACTAATGTTAAGTATAAGTGGGTTTGAAAACACCTTTTAAAAAGTGCATCAAGCTGGTCTAATGGTTATCATACTTGACTCAATGTCTTTAGGTTTTGATTTCGATCTCAGCTAAAGCATTTTTTTTTTTTTTACAAGAAGTGAACTGTTTAGAGAAAAAAAACATAATACTCGCATACACATGTCTCAGTTTCTTTTTGTTTTTTTAATCAATTTTCTTTAAAGGAATTTAACGTTACGTTTAATACCTACGGTATTTCTGTTTATAATAAATAAGAAACCTGTATTAATTAAGATATAATATTTATGAATATTTAAAAAAAAATCATTGAAAATTTTATATCTATATCATTAATTGCTAGATGAAAGATAATGTTTTTAAATTGCAACAAAATGTACATTACATAAAATAAATCCAAGGTAATTTTTTTATTCAATTTAAATTAAATTTTTATGCCTTACTTTGTAAAATTTATAAAAGTGCACTTTGAAGATAAATAAATTTCAAATTGAATCTTGTACCTTTATTTTTAAAGCCTATAGTAAAAACATTTTCTTTAACAATTTTCATGCCTTGGATGAAATGCTTTTCTAACTTGTATCTTATCTTTTTAAGATTATATTTCAAAACTCTCCCTCTCTCTATTTCAGTTTGTATTTCTCCTCACACCACAACTCATTTTTGCAACCCCCTCTTTGTATTATTACAGGTCTGAATATTCTCTCTGTTTCAGTTTGTATTTCTCCTCACACCACAACTCATTTTTTGCAACTCCCTCTTTGTAATACAGGTCTGAATAATGAGAAAATATGATTTTTTTTAACAAAAACTTTAAAATAACTTTTTTAGATTAATTTTTTTTAAACTTCTTTCCGAATAGAAACTTTTTAAATTTAATAAGGAACATATTTCATATAGGTTTCATTAACAAATATTTAGTACATAATGAGAAAAATAGAGATGAAAATTTCAAA
>NC_136498.1:112829321-112854321 GCF_053919585.1 Euprymna scolopes | reverse complement strand
TCAACCAAAAATTGATGTTTTCCTTCAACCAGCCCTGAACGATTTTGGATGGTGCCCCATCTTGTTGGGAAGACATAATCGGACTTTTTGAACCACCCTCTTCATCCAAGGAAGCAGTTTTGTCTCGAGAGCATGTTTATAGTCACAGGCAGTAAGCTGATATCCAGTAGGGAACCACACTGAAGGCATCTCCCCATTTGAAGAAACAACTCCAAACATTATTAACTGACGCCGGATGTTTTGTCGTGGAGACATTACGCACTTCACAGATATCTTGATCGAAGGACACTACTCTGTCATTCTGTTTATTCACCACGGTGAAGTTTTTTTTCGTCTGAAAAGTGATGATTCGATTTCCATGGCTTTTGATGTTGTTAAGATTTTTACTACGTTCAAGGCGCTTCTTTTTTAATCCCAACCGTCAACAATGAGTTTCTTATCATTTTAAAGCTCTTTCCACCTTCTAGTTTAACACCCATCCTGACAGTGGACACTGAGATCTTCTTCATATTAACGAGATGTGTCATTTCAAGAGTTGGATTGTTCTCGAACGCCTTTTTGATCGTTTTGGTCTTCACAACTCGGGGTCTTCCTTTGCAGGGGCGATCCTTGATGCTTTCTTCATTAGTTACACGACATGCAACTCTATGCACCGTCAGATGACTCACATTAAGGAACTTTGTTATGTCTGTTATTTTATGGGACGCATGCAGTAGGGCAGCAATTTCAATTTCTTTTTGCTTCCATTTTGATTTCGATATCAAATAATTGTACAGTAAATGCTAATATCACTTTATTAAAGCACGAACTTTAATCTGAAATACCGAAACAAAAATTAGATTCGAAAATATTAACTTAAACCCAAAATACAAAAGTGTAACAGGACTGGTACAAAACAAAATCAAAAGAAAAATCAATGAAATTTGCTTGCTTGGTTGTTTGCACATGGAATGTTTTAGATATTAAAATCAATCATGTCTTTCAATTGATGGTCTTCGTTGGTACAATCGGCACGCTTACATCCTGTTGCATTTGTGTGGGATGAAATTCATTAAAAAGTTTAAGCTAAACAATCTACAAGTGTGGCTCACTTCTGGCAATTCTTGCAGGAAAGCTGAGCGGGGTTATTTCCAGTTTTGGATGAGAAATCTGAGAAGTTGCCAAAAAAGGTCGACATTTTGATGAATAAAAAGTTTTGGTAGCCTCCTGGCCTTCTTGGCCCCTTGAGGCAAAGATCAAAGTGTAGTATTTGTTTTTACATGTTAATAAAAAATGATTTAAACAATTGGGTGCTATATAGGACGTCCCTCAGTATGAAAGGGTGAATGCGGTATTATGGTGGAAGAAGATACTAGCTAAGAGAAACTTTTGTTTAGTTCTGGAGTGACAAGGATGACCAACGACCCCCATTTCCCCGATTTTGAGTTGGCCTTGTGCCTAAGTTTTTTTTGTTCATGTAAATTTTTGCCTGAATAAAGTATTTAATATCTCAAAGTGTAGTATCTGTTCCGGCAGATACTGCAATCAAAGTAATATGTGGGGGTAACCCCACATATCAGACCATTTCTCTTGTAATAATCAGTTTTGGTCAATGTAGGGGAAACCCTTCATACCAATTGTCCTTATCCAGTTCCCCCTCGGGGGAGCTGGTATCCCCCCCTTTCCTGCTTCTCTCCACATTAAAAACGGTCTTGTGCCTAATTTGCTCTCATGGGGAAGCAAATAAATACAAATAAAAAGTTTTGGTGGTTTGTTTGTTTTTTTTTTGGGGGGGGGTATTAATGTGGCCCAAGATGATTTATCTTTAGAATAATCAATAAAACCATTTTAGTACATAACTTGTTTTAAAAATGATATAACGGTTTTAATAATTAGAAATACAATTTTACAAGGGGTCAAATACTTTTCACTGGTACAGTACATATAACATGAGAATCAGCTTCTCAAAATCGGAACAGAACCAAATCAAGACAACAGATCTTACATGCACAAAGAGTTTTATATTCTTTTAGATTTTTATAACAACAATAAACAGTTAAGCAATCTTATAACAATTTACTGCAGTTTCACGGTACCTCTAATCTTCAGAAATGTATTAATATTAATTATACAGTAAACTGACAAGATAAGCTCTTTTGATTTTTATATATATATATATATATATATATATATATATATAAAGCTCTACCTAAAAGGATATGGAGTCCTGTGTGTGTGTGCCAGATCTGCAATTTGGATCGGATCTGTTCTCACTTCCAGACGTTGATTTTTCATATTACTAAAATACATCTATACAATAAAGTAAAGCCGATTCCCTTACATTGTGATATAATAGGTTAATAGCCAAAACCTTCATATACTAAACTATTCGGTTTAAACTTGAGCCCTTATGTATTTTTTTTAGAAATTATGCTTTCATCTTGTTTTCATTCAATCAAACTTACATTTCATCTGGATTATCTGCTTCTTTGAAATCCGACTTCCACAATAAAAGGTGACTGTTATTTTGACTCGCATCTTATTATCTACTCTACCTACCACCATATTCACCGGGTAAAAATTTTTACATGACATAATAATGATACGAACACCACTTTAATTTTAAATCATTTTTATCTATCTGTTGATAGCTCAAATGGTAGAGAATGTGAATGGAGCGATAAAAGTTTTGGTTTCAATTCTTGCTGATAGTACCCAAGTCATCATTTTGAATTTTGAAATCAATACTATATATGGTATTGATTACGAAAAAAGATTCCAGAGTTCAACTAAAAGATTCATCTCCCTCTCAGTACAGACCAATAAGTCTCCTGTGTGTTATGAGTAAGTTGCTGGAATCCATATTAAATAGGGAAATAGTCAACCACCTCAGCAGGAACAACCTTCTTAGTGACACACAATATGGTTTCCGCTCTGCAAGATCTACCGCAGATGTGCTGACGGTTATATCCCACAAGATTAGTGAATCTCTTGACAAAGGCTTCCTTTCTAGGGCAATTGCTCTTGACATATCAAAGGCCTTTGACAAGGTATGGCATAAGGGTCTACTTCACAAGATTTACAGCTACGGTATAACTGGAAATGTTTTCTCAATTATTAAATCATTTCTCTCCGATAGGCTCATAAGAGTAGTGGTAGATGGACAAAAATCGGAGGCCTGCAATATAAATGCTGGAGTCCCTCAGGGGTCAATCCTGGGCCCAACTCTCTTCCTAATCTATATCAATGACCTATATCAATGACCTCCCTAAACACATACTTAAATCATTCGTTGACATCTATGCTGATGACACGACCATCTACGGCAACACATCAAAGGCTGTAAATGACAAAGTTCTCTCTGATTCTCTCTCCTTTGATCTTGAGCGCGTGGTTCAGTGGCTGGTTACCTTTAATGCATCCAAAACCAAACTCCTATCCTTACATCATCACTGCTCTGATCCCCATCTGGCATCAATTGGGATGGATGGCTCTCGTCTGGGTGAGGCTCCATGTTTTGACAAGCTTCTGGGTTTGACCTTTACTCCTGATCTGAAATGGAACACGTACATCAAGTCTGTTGCCAAGGTCGCTGGAAAGATGGTGGGATCCTTCTACCGCTCAAGAAGATATCTCACTACTGATGCAATTCTCTATCTATATAAAAGCCAAGTACGTCCAAGGATGGAATACTGTTTCCATATCTGGGCAGGAGCTGCTAAAAACAGCCTATCCTGCCTTGACAGAGTACAAAATAGACTTTGTGGCTTAGTGGGGGATGCCCTTTCCTCTACCCTGCAACCTCTCTCCCACAGAAGGGACGTTGCGAGCCTATCCTTATTTTATTGTTATTTCCATGGCAGGTGCACGTCTGAACTCCAATCTCTGGTCCACCCTCGCCAATCTTTCACGAAAAACACCCGTCTAGCTGAATCCACTGTGAAAAATTTCCCCCACTCTTTATCTGTGCCTAAATCAAAACGTGGATTCCATGAACAAAGCTTCTTTCTTAGAACTGCACGCCTGTGGAACTCTGTTCCGTCTGCCTGCTTCCCACTGGACTACAACTTGGATGTCTTCAAGTCCAACGTTAACAAATTCCTAATGAACCACCCCCTTAAGTAAACACTTCATCAAATCTCCACACTAACGTAATGTACTGTCAATAACCCTTATCCCTGAATGGCTTCCGGGCCTTGATAAGTGGTGATCACTGTGTAAAAAAAAAAATTCCAGAGTTCGACTAAAAGAGTCCAGAGTTTCACGAAAAGATTCTAGAGTTCAACGAAAAGATTCCATAGTGTTGTGGGGGTACAAATTACCCCTATTTCAGAACTAAGTAGAATCAACCAGTCCTGTGAATACCACTGGTTTCAGCGACAAAATGGAGACATTCATAGCATGTTTAACTGCATGCTACGAACACGTTCCTCTCATACCACTTTAGTGGCTCCTGTATTCTTTATGATAAATACATATTATATTTTATACACTTTACACTACTTGTGGTTTCTTTCATTTGTGACCTCACAACACATAGTTTGACTAAAAGATTCCATAGTTGTACGAAAAGATTCCAAAGTTTGACTAAAAGATTCCAGAGTTCGACAGAAAGATTCTTGGTAAGGTACAACTGAAAAGGACGAAATTTACATCGACCAAAATGCTGTACAAATAACACTTAAGGTGAGAACATTAGTCCAAAGAATCCAAATAATACGATTAACCAATCCTTCTCAAACATTAAGAATCGTAAATACAAATTATTCTTTTGTTATAAAATGGAGAATGTTTAAACAACTACAAGTACTAGTTCCCTATTCTTTCTTTCTTTTTTTTTTTTTTTTTTTTTTTTTTTGCAAAAAAAAAATTAATAATAACATCCGACATTTTTTTTCACGTTTTTTGTAATAATCTTTTTATTATTTATTGATTTAATATTATTTGTTATTTCTACCTGGTCACTTTTCAGAATTTAATTTAATTCTCGTCTGTATTCATTATCCACTGTGAGATTTGAATACGATGGGGGCAGGCGGGAAGTGGGTACTGGGGCATAAATCTGTGTATTTGGAATACAATAATACGCAGTAACGCACCCGCGCTGCTCCATCTGCAGTTTTATCTGAAGAAGGCACGCCATCTTGTTTCACGGGCAATTAACTGACGGCCCCATGGTGTCGACTGCATTTTTTCAACATTAATCACAGGTGAATATTGGCATTCACTAATGAAATCACCTTTAAGTGTTGCTATTGTGATGCAATAATCAACAAAATCAGGGTTGAATCTAAACCCCCACCCATGTTCTCTTTCGTTTACAATTCATTATTTGCCTCATTTAAAACTTTTCTTCTTTTTTTTGGTCTTTTAACACTAAATCTTTTACTATTTTCAGAGAAACTTGAATGCCTACAAGGCACCACCTTCGAGCGTATTCGATTTCCCTGAGTAGGGGTTTGTCACAAAGTCTGGCACGAGGACAATTCTTATCTCTATCTCTACTATTATATAAAAATAACTACGTGTATGTGTGTGTGTGTGTGTGAAAGTTTATTCCCTATGGACTCGAAAACGGCTGGGCCGATTTTGATGAAATTTCACACCAAGGTACTTCATGTGCCTGGCAGTGTTCTTAGGTAGCTTTTGTATCGGAATTTCTTTGATAAGTATTGATGATCGAAACAACCCCGATTAAAAAAGGAACAGTCAGATTTTGACCAAAGTTAACACCCTCATACAGCCTAACATCACAAGTGCTTTTAAGAAGTTTTATCAACCACACAAGCCAAAAGGCCCGAGATATACAATCAACAATAAGTTCTTGGATATGGCAGAGGCGCATTTAATTGAATGTTTCTGTTTAAAGCATAATTACACAATGACACTTGACATTTGCATTTTAAACTTTAATTAATGCCATTTTTATCACACAAACAGTAAGGCCAAACATATGAAATTAACAGTAGGTTCTTTGATATGACAGGGGCCCGTCGAAATGAATGTTTCTGTTTAAAATACAATTGAACCACAATACTTGAGTTTTGCATTTTATACTTTAATTCAAGACATTATATATATAAAAAAAAATTATAAAATCAACAGTAGGTTCTCTACAATGCAATGTAGACTAAGTAACTGTTGGGGAGGCATGTGAAGTTGTGCACCACGATGGGTCCCCAATTAGAGCCGGCAATTAATTTGAATGAAAAATGAGCGATTTCACCAATTTCAATGATAATAAAAATATGGGAGTGTGAAAAATTTGTTGATCATTTAATCCCGGGCAACGTCGGGTTTTTCTGATAGTCTATTATAATAAAGTCATACTCCTGTCATTTTTTTTTTTTGACAATTTCGTTAATATATACTGTAAAACTGAATGTAACAATCAAAAAAGCGCCCACGTGTGTGTGCATTATGTGGCTATATGACTTACCTTCAGATTGGATCTGAGAGAGATATAGAGAGAGCGAGAGGGAGGGAGAGAGATTAAAGATGGCGGTCATGGCTTTATAAGGTGTGGTCTTGTGGAATCGCACGAAATCACACCACCCACATATGCAAATGAAATGCAATCATTTTTTTTTAATAAAACGCAAGTTGGCAGAGGTGAGGGGACAGACGTGTGCTGGAAGTTGAGAGAGAACGTTATGAGGAGGAAATACAGTGTTGAATTCTATCCGTGAACTTTTGTAGGTTTTTTTGTTTGTTTTTTTTTCTCCCAAAATACCAGCTCATTTAATGGCATATACAAAAGGTACACTATATAACAAATTGATTTTAATACTGAAACAAAATTTAAGATATTTTATTCCAACACTCGCGGGGGTACCCGGCGTTGCCCGAGTGTTTGTTTCCGGGACGGGGGGGGGGGGGGGGGTTTAAAAAATGTTATGGTAGGTAAGTAGGAAGGATCAAACCCGGAGTAATGAGTAAAAGTAGGAAAATAAAGTGTGAAAAAAAAAAAAAAAAAAAAAAACTTCTGCAACGTTAACAGTTCGGCCACCAAGAAAAGTCCATTCCAGTTGTTTAGGAAAAAAAAAAAAAAAAAAAAAAAAAAAAAACGACTACGGTAGGTCGGCGCGAACGTGAAAATATAATGTGAATTGTTCAGCACGCTAACCACTACGCCACAGAGCACTGCAGCTTAGTTTAGTGATTTTAAATAACTTCACATGAAAGAACTACGAAGCCAAACCGGTGTTCTCCTCTCAACTGTTCCTTGTGAACGATCCCCAAACGGTGTTAAGTGGTGGCAGGGGGAGGAGGAATTTATTAGAGAGAAAATATTTTACCACTTCCATTGATCTTAACCGATTTTGGCCGTGACTTCTCAGCAGAAAAAGTATAGAAATCTAAGATTATCGAGGAATTTGAGAAATAATAAGCCTATAACACACCTCAGATATTGTTCTGCTGTTTGTGCATATTATATTTGCATGAAATATCTTGATTTTTAATCCTATTAAGGTCAAAATCAGACGGGGAAAAAATGAGTTCATTTTATTTATATAGAGATGATATATATATATATATATATATATATATATATATATATATATATATATTTATAAACTATTTATTCAAAAAGGAATCAACATTCAAGAGATTATCTCATTTGAATATTGCATTCAAGAAAATCTGTTTTAATAATTATTATTATTACTATTTTTTAAAGGTTATTTGTAATAGAATTAATCACTAATAGAGGGCAACTTTTAATTAAAAAAAAATATAAATAAAATATATAAACAAAAAGTCGTAGACTATGAGCAACTCATATAAAAATATTAAAACAAAAATAAATACCTGAATAGTTTTTTTCCCTTTAGACCTCTAGACTTTGGAATTCCCTCTGTTTCCTGCTTTCCTAACTATACTAACCTGCAGAAGTTGAAATGTAAAGTGAACAGACATCTCTCTGCTCAACTCCCCATAGTCCTCTGTTGGATACAATCCTAAATATTAGCCCCCTTACGTTCCAAGTGGCAATATAGGATGAAAAGTTATAAAAAAGTCACATGTATGTGTGTGTGTGTGTGTGTATATATATATATATATATATATATATATGTGTGTGTGTGTATATATATATATATATATATATATATATATATATATATATATATATATATATATATACACGTTTTATTTCTTATTACCGTATCTTTCTGTTAAGTTACATTATTGTTTCAGCTACCCGGCCGTTTTCTTTTTGGCCGTCGGTTTTCTATAAAAGTCTGAAGAAGCTACAGACGGCCAAAAAAACGGCCGGGTAGCTGAAAAAACAATGTAACTTAACAGAAAAATACGGTAATAAAAAATAAAACACATATTGCTCTACAACAGTATTGAGCATTTTCTTCAGGTTTTTATTAATTACCATTTCTACTAAAAAAAACTATATATATATATATATATATATATATATATATATATATATGTAATAAATGAACCAAAAGATATCTAAGCTGATCTGATGATTTGATAAAGTTCTATGCAACTTTTCTTCCTTAGCTTTTTAATAAATATATAAGAGAGGCTCCTTCAGTCTTTGACAAACTTTGGATACCCATCGTAGGGGTGTCTGCGCGTGAATTTTTTGTGGCAGGAAGTGCGCAATCTCCAACCACTCCTCTCCCGGGTCGACATTGTTAAATACTAGTGACAAGTAGATGTACAGGACAACTGGAAACAAATGCCGAGATAAGCAGAGAGCACATACAGCACCTAGAATTCCCAAATGATCACCCATCTGGTATTAATCAGACTCAACGTTGCTTAACTTTGGTGATCTGACGAGGACCGGCGTGTCAACACGATTATGCGTGTATATATATATATATATATATATATATATATATATATGTATATATAAAATAAAGATGCGTGGAATTCCCTCCCTGTTTCCTGCTTGTAGTAACCTGCAGAAGTTTAAATGTAAAGTGAACAGACATCTTGCTGTTCAACTTCTCACAGTACCCTGTTAGATATGATCCCAAATATTATCTCCTTATGTTCCAAATGACAATATGGAATAAAATAGTGTAAAATAAAAAAAAGTCACACACACACACACACACACACACACACACACACACATATGTGTGTGTGTGTGTGTGTGTGTGTGTATGTAAATTACATGTGCAGATCGATAAAAAAAAATGATTAGACCAATTTAATGCTAAGCAAAACGGTAAAACAAAGAAATCATCGGATAGAAATGTCATCTGATTAGCTTAAAATGATAACCAAATCGTCAACAGAATTTTTGCATGATTATTTGCAGTTTTGTTTGTATTTTGTCTTTAATGGAAAAAAAAACAAACAAACAAACAAACGTCTTTTTCTTTAATTTTGGTTCTTTTTTCAAATAAATATTTTGGTCTCAGAGAAACAGAGGATGAAACCAACAGGGAGATTCAGAAAGTTTTTCTCGTTTTATTTCTAATATTTGCTTCCTTGTCGATGAAGAATAAATAAAACAGAGATATTGATTACGCACTTTTTGTGTCTTTATAAGTTGAAGAGTTCTATCATTTATTTTGCTTTTTTTAAACATTCATCGCAATTTCCCTTTTGTTTCTCCTTTAAAAAACAAAACTGAATATAAAAACACTCCTGGGCAAAGCCGGGTAAATAATACAGCTAGTATATACAGTGGCGAAAATAAGTATTTCATCTTTTGCTGATTTTCTGAGTTTGGTGTTTTACAACAATAAGAACGGTCAATAATTTTCAGGGTATGTCCATCTTGAAAATGAAAGATAGAATATTACAAAAGTAATTCTAGAAAATGACATTTTTGAACATCTGTTTTTTGATTGAAAAAAAAAAAAATATTTCAACCCTTACCAACCAACTCTTACAAACCAAGTCTCACACACGGATTATGTCACCAGGAGTAATAATTGACTCACCCTATTACTCAATTATTACTCCAAATCAAATACTCATTATCTGCATAAAAGACACCCGGTCTTGGATATGACTTTAAAAAAACATCCAATGGTGAGACCCCATTACGGGGCTGTGGTGAATATGGAGTTGCCCCTTAGTTATCATTGCTCCTAGGTTCACTTTGGCCTAGAGTAGTAATACCCGTTAATGCATCAGTTGTTACTAGATCAGGCTGTCTGAAGATACTGGCTTCCTGACCAAAAATACACCAGACATCACAGGCGACTGGAAACCGCTTGTGAATTTAGAAGTCTAAATTTTCCAACTGACTACAATTTAGTAGTCTTCAAGTCCAGCGTAAACAGATTCTTGATGAAGCGCCCCCTTAGGTAATCCAGTTTGCTAAAATTTCCGCTACTGACGATTACTGTGGTGTTGTCCCACTAACTACTGTAGACTCAATAATAACCCTTATCCTCGAGTAGCCTCTGGGCCTTGATAAGTGGTGACCCCCCATGTAAAAAAAAAAAAAAAAAAAAAAAAAAGTCAAACGTTTGTGTGATAGGAAGATAAACAAAACACCAATCGACTATTAAATCCCCTCGGCTTGGCACTCCATGCAAGATCTCTCAACATGGAGTGAACCTGATGATGAGAGAAATTTGAAAGAATAGCTCAGAAGTATACGATGAGATTTTTTAAAAATTATTTCAAGTTTGCTGGGTTGGTTGGTTGTTTTATGGCATATCAACCCTTTTCAGGTTATTTAATGCCGAATTCAATGATTTTGAAGAAAAATTTTTTAATAGAATACATATTTGTTTGTTTTTCAAGTCGGTTTCTATTCAACCCATAGTTGGGACCCTTACAGGTACTACCACTCCGGGTCAGAGTGGACCTGGGAGCAATGGCAATTAAAGGGGGGAGGATCCACAGTCCTCAAAGCCTGCAAACTGAGATCTCACCATTGGTCATAATTTAAGGTTATATCGAGGACCTCAAGATTGCTGGACTACAGTCATGAAGAAGATTCCACTACGTCGCAATGGACTGAAATCATTTAGTGATTGCAGGGTTCCCTTATTCAAAAAGACATACGTACAGACTTGTCTGAAGTTAGCAATTGTGCATTTGGATGATTCGGAGAAGAGTTGGGGAAAGTGCTGTCATCAACATATTGGTAATATTAGCCCTGGGCAAGTTATGCCAGTTTACTCCAGAGGAGAAAGTTTACAGGGAATATGAGATTCAAAAGCGATCCCTAACCGCACGTACATCTTTATATTAAGATGACATACAGTGCCTAGCATTCTCTAATGGCCACCCATCTGATACTGGCCAGGCTCTACATTGCTTAACTTTAGTGATCTAATGAGAACCAGTGTTTCAATGCAATTATCTGTGAATAGATAAACTTGAGCTTTTTGGAATCAACTCGATTTGCCGTGCTTGAAGGAGAGAGAAAAAAAAAAATGGATCCTAAGAAGATCATCACAAGCATTTAAGTATTGTGAGGAAAACATTATGTTTTGGGACTGTTTCTCTGCAAAGAGTACAAGACCCTGGATGAATGGAAATCAGATGAGGCCAGGTACACAGAAATCTTGAGTGAAAACTTTCTCGTCTCAAACAGAACACTGAAGGTCTAACTGAAGCAGGATTCACCTGGGGTGAATTGAACTGACTCTAAAATAAATTTGCTGCATCTTGTGTTAAGGCAGTCCACCTAGCAGCAGCTCTTCAGCTTTTACCGGTTCTAGCATCGAACACAAAAAAACAAAAAAAGAAAAACGCAGGTGTCAGCCATCAGCTCTTTTTTTTTTTTTTTTATTATTATTCAATTTTCACCCCAAACAAGGCACAGTGCCACTTTGAAGCGGGGGCTACTATCAGGGACTTAATTAGCAGTGTCATTATGAAGGGAGATGAGTAGAAAGATGTTTGTTAACATTACACTTGAACTTCTGCATATCAGTGCAATTGGAAAAGCAGAATGCCGGAAGGGAGTTCCAAAGACCCGCAGTTCTGGGGAAGAAACTATTGGAGTAAAAGGCTTTCTTACACCTAGGGATCTCTACTGTAAAGGGATGAGACTTAGTAGCTTGTCGGGTTTGTCGGGGGTAGTTACGTCGAGGAGGTACAAGTGTTTGCAGTTCGTCAGAGCATTCAACATTAAAGTGTAGAACAGGCAGAGGGATGCAACATCTCGTCGATGGGACAGAGGCTGAAGCCTAGATGACAGTTCAGGACCTATCAGGTTGGCGACTCTCTTTTGGACCCTGTCCAGGAGCGAGAGACAAGCAGCAGATGCACCAGCCCAGATGTGACAACAGTACTCCATACATGGGCGAATGGTGGCCTTATAGAGGTATAGGATACTGTCATGCGTAAGTAGTTTTCTAGCACGGTAGAGGGAGCCAACCTTCCTTGCAGCAGCCTTTACGTCAGCCTTTAATATTCCCATTCAAGTCTTCAGTTAGCTTCCTCTGTACTTCTTCTAGTGATTGGGGCGACCAACTTCGGGAATTTGAGTATGTGTAGTGGTAGTACCTTATAAGATTCACCAGCTATATTCTGCGAGTATCAGCACAGGTGGTTTTGAATTGAAAGCCATGTTTAATTCCAGAAGAGTTTCCGATGGATAGCTATTCTGTACAAGTCCTGACCATGAAAAAGGGTTTTCGGTAGGTAGCTGTTCTGTATAAGTTTTGGACTTTAAAATTTTGTAGGCAAAGAGCAAAGATCTCCTTTTGTGTGGACACAAAAAATTATGTGCGGCTATTCTAAAATATCCAATATTTTTATGGAGCAAATCGTTTTTTTTTAATTGGTTGCTAGCAGAACGTTGCTCCATTTGATTGGTCAGTTCCTATCACCAGTGTCTGTAATTAGAACCTTCCAACTTTCTTTAATGATACCCTCACATATACAAAAAAAAATATTGCAACAGGTGGTCATGCCTGGGACGCATACAGGTTCTAAATCTTTCATGTGTTGCTCTAAGCACTATACTTCAGTAAAACATCTCAGCTAGCGGCTAAAACTCATGAAAGTAGCTGTTGCCTTGTTTTTGTGCAATAGCTAAAGTTTGCTTTGCTTTGGTTTGTTTTACAGCATATCAACCCTTTTCGAGTTATTTAATGCTGAATCCAGTTATTTTGGAAATAGTATTCACGTTGTATCCAGTTTGTTTGTAGAAGGTTTTAGGGTTCGTATTACTGTACACAGATTCGAAAAAGTTGTCAAAAAACAAATATATAACAAATAAATATTATCAAAGGCAAGATAAGTTAATTTTCTACCAAACTGGATACATTTTTTTTGTTTTTATTCAATGTAACATGTTTATTCAGCTCGAAAAACATGCAGTGTTTACCGATGTATTGGAAAATTCAAAATGGCGCCCGACACTCTCTTTAACAGTGTAAGTTTGGGAAAAGGTATTATAAATAATAAACTAGACAAAATACTATTAAAAAAAACACCGAATGTATGTCAACTTATGTCACGGTAACATATAATGAGAATTTCTAACAGTATTTTGTCGTTTATTATTTATAATATCTTTTCCTGAACTTACCGTGTTAAAGAGAGTGTCGGGCGCCATTTTGAATTTTCCAAAACATCGGTAAACACTGTATGCTTTTCGAGCTGAATAAGCATGTTACATTGAATAAAAACACGAAAAATATATCGAGTTAGGTAGAAAAGTAACTTATCTTGCTTTTGATAACATTTATTTGTTATATATTTGTTTTTTGACAACTTTCTCGAATCTATGTGTACAGTAATACAAACCCGGTTTTTATTCTTCAAGCTCTTTGTATCTTCAATCGCTAGTTTGCAGTGTTTGGTTTGGTTGTTTTATAGTGGATTTTATCATGTGTTCTCTGCCCTGTAGAACATGAATGAGTTTTACAATGGGAGCGAGGAAAAGGTTTTAGTATTAATGCTTTGTACATTTTAAGTTGGGAAACCAGCCAGGAAGTGGGGAGGGGGGATAGAAAGAGAAAGGGGAGATGGGTGAAGGAAAAGGAGGAAAAGGCGGGTTGTTATTTTTGTTTTTAGTTTTGCAGAACGTAATTAAGTTTTGCAAAAACGAAGCAGAAAAACAAAAAGCATCAATGTAAGGTGCATTTCATCTCGGGAAGCCAATATCTTCAGACAGCCTGATCTGATAGCACCAGAGCAACAGCAAAGGTTAGGCCCACCGCTTACAACTCTGATTGATGACAGAAATCCATGTTGCTTCCGCTTCCGAATTCACGATTTCACGTTGCTTGTATCTCTGTATGCGTGGAGACTATGGCAAGCATAAACATGATAAAATAGAGGAGTGTCTGTATCCGCAATTGGCGGCTTCTGGTTGCCCATCCCTCTGGGTTGGTAAATAATCTGCGATGTGCATGGGTATATAACCTTCCTCTGGGTTAACAACAATGATCGAGCACTTTTTTTTTTTTTACAGTGGTCACCACTTATCAAGGCCCGGAAGCCATTCAGGGATAAGGGTTATTGCAAGTACAGTACGTTAGATTTGATGAAGTGTTTACTTAAGGGGGCAGTTCATTAGTAATTTGTTAACGTTGAACTTGAACACATCCAAGTTGTAGTAAGGTGGGAAGCAGGCATACGGAACAGAGTTCCACAGGCATGCAGTTCTAAGAAAGAAGCTTTGTTCATGGAATCCACGTTTTGATTTAGGCACAGATAAAGAGTGGGGGAAATTTTTCACAGTGGATTCAGCTAGACGGGTGTTTTTCGTGAAAGATTGGTGAGGGGGGACCAGAGATTGGAGTTCAGACAAGCACCTGCCATGGAAATAACGATAAAACAAGGATAGGCTCGCAACGTCTCTTCTGTGGGAGAGAGGTTGCAGGGTAGAGAAAAGGGCATCCTCCACTAAACCACGAAGTCTATTTTGTACTCTGTCAAGGCAGGATAGGCTGTTTTTAACAGCTCCTGCCCAGATATGGCAGCAGTATTCCATCCTTGGACGTACTTGGCTTTTATATAGATAGAGAATCGCATCAGTAGTGAGATATCTTCTTGAGCGGTAGAAGGATCCCACCATCTTTCCAGCGACCTTGGCAACAGACTTGATGTACGTGTTCCATTTCAGATCAGGAGTAAAGGTCAAACCCAGAAGCTTGTCAAAACACAGAGGGGAACCGTTTCATCGTAATCAGTATTATCTCATGACACTTCAAATGATTCAACTGATTCCACGATTTACACTAAAGATGGGTCATGGTTGGGTATTTTAGTATAACAATGACATAGAGGTTACGGCTAAGGCAACAAAAGGAATGGTTGAAGAAGAAATGCATTAAGGTAATGGAGTTGTCTAGTCTCCGGAATTTTAATCACTTAGAGAATCTGTGGGAGAAGTTCAAGCTTTGAGTTGCTGAACCTACAAACCTTAAAGATTTGATAAAGATCTTCAAAGAAAAGTAGGTTAAAATCCCCTTTAAAGCATCTTATCTGCTTAGCACCAACCATTGCGACTTCTCTGTACAATAGCAAAGGCTAGGCCTGCTGCTTACAACTATGGTTGATGACAGGAATCCATGTCGTGTCTGCTTTGGAATCCACGGCTTCTGGTTGCTTGCATCTCTGTATGTGCAGAGATTTTGGCAAGTCTAAGCATGTGAAAATACAAGGAGAAAAATGGAAACAGAGAAACGAGACTCGATGAAAAGACTTTTTTTTTTAAAGGCCATGGTCAAAATCCCCTTCCTGGGATATATACAAGCTTGGTAATCCTATACATGAAACGTCTGTCTGGTCTGTTTACTAACAAAGGTTTCTTCAAAAAGTACAGAGTAATGTTTTGCAAAAATAAAAAAATAAAAAAGTGAAACGCCTTTTTTTTCTTTTTTAAAAATACAAATAAATGTTTCTGAATTTTTTGAGATGAGAAATGATTATTTGGATTCCTTGGACTATTGTACTCATCATGAATATGATTTCCACAACGTTTTGGTCAACGTAACCTCCGACCTTCTTCAGGTGTATCTTGTCGAACTCGGGAATCTTCCTGTTAAACTCAGGAATTTGCACGAAATTAGCTTTCTTTCAAATTCAGAAATTTACATGGAATTTCAAACAGAAACCTTTATTTAATTCATGGAAACAGCATGTTCTCTTTCCATCAGCCATGATTGGGTAGAAATTTTATATATTCATAATTCTATTCTTAGTATCACCTTTAACTTCCAGAAATGTGTCACTTAGATCTGAATTTAACATAGTACTTTATCCGTTACGTCACGGATCCTTGGTGACTAACACTGAAGATTAGAATGTAATGTCGGTGGAACAAACAAGGAAAGAAACAAAACCATGACTAGATAGATGTCCTAAGTAATTCAAAATTGTATTTTTGAGTGTTGTCTGTACTGAGGATTGAACCTTCAACCTCCAGAAGAGTGTAACTTACAACTGAATTTTACCAAGTACTTTATTTAGTATGACAAGGATCCAAAGGTTGGAGGGTTAATTGACCAAAAAGACATTACAAAAATAACATTAAAAATGGGAACAATAGTCCGAAGTATCTAAATAATAAAAATAAATGTTTTAAAAAAATTAATGTTTTCTAGAATTTTTTTTTTTTTTTTTTTTTTTTCATTCTGGAAATAATTATAGTTCCGATTTTCGTAAAGTAGGGAAACTCAGAAAACCAGTAATAATGATGCAATAAATATTTTCACTTTTTTTTTTTACTTTGATGTAAAATTTCAGAAATTAAGGGTCTTTATATGTGTGTGTCTTAAAATAAACAATTTATCTTACTTTAATTTTTGTTTCTCTTTTGTAAACACACACACACACAAGCAAACAAACAAACAAACAAACAAAAAAGTAAAGTCTCCTGCAAAAAGCCAGGTAGGCAATTTAATGTTGTACAATCGGTTGTGTCAGATAGTTTCCAATAATAAGTATTTCCCTTTGTTTTTATATTTTAATTGCCCCAAATTAGCAATAGTACCTATTGTTGAGATCTATGTTGAAAAACAGGAAATGTTTTACACAATGAGTCACAACGAGGTTAAGGCACTGATTCTGTTAAATCAAGAGATCCAAAAACTAGGAAGACAGTCGGACATGATGTCACCTATTCAATGAAAGACCGTATTATTCTGGGAGAGGATAATTTGGGAAGAAGCAGTCCAACTGAGAAGACACATGTTTAAAGTAGTTCAACAAAACGGTAAATGATTAAATAATAAACCATAAGTAATTCTCTTTCGGCTTTATTTATTTATTTTTTTTTACTTTTCAGGTATTAGACGAACATGGTTGAATAAATCCTTAACTATTGTAAGAACTTATTTAAATCAAACGACACGACCAGAATGAAAAGAGATGGAAGAGAAGACGATCAGGGAACCACATGTTTTTTTTTTAACCCTAACCCTAACCTTTTGAATGTTATTAACCATTGTCATCATCATATTCAGTTTAATTGCTTTTAGAAATTGAATTCCAAACTCTGGCTACGTCTTGAGTATACTATACAAGCAGGGTGAGGGCTTTGCCGGTTGTAAAATACGCTTAAATATGATATTTTAATTTGTCCAAATTTCGTATATATTATTATAGTTGTGATTTCAAAAGTAAAAAAATATATCTAAATTATGAAATCTTTGAAGGAAAACTAAAGAAAATCCTGAAATAAAACTAATCTTTCTCTGCTGTCATCCGCATTGATTTTTGGTCATTTTGTAACGTTGTCCCGGGGTACCAACACGTTGTAATCTCAGTCGCCAAGTAGACAAGGAATAGGAAATTCGAGTCGCTTTTTGTTTTGTAACATTTGTTTTCTCATTCTCTCTTTACAGATATGCCGTCTTTCACCTGATCATCTTCTCAAGCGACATTCACACCTTGCACGTGATTGCAAACATTAGTTCTGTGCTCCACGTCTCTAGTCTCTCAGGTGGTCGTTTCCTTTCTCCCCACCCCCCAAGTTTTTTCTCTTTGTTTGGTTAATTCATGTCTCCTTTTGAGACCGCATAGTTTTGTTGTAACCTTTGTTTTTGTTCTGTCTTTTCTTCATCTTTACCCTTTTTTTTTCTTTTTTGAAAAAAAAAAAAAAAAGGTCCGGTGACTACCCCCCCCCAAAAAAAAATCTTCTGTACCGTTGTATGGGAACCAGCACACGTTATGTGCAGTTTCAATCGCAATATCAAGACAAAGAATAGGAAATAACTTTGACTTTTTTTTTAACGGCATATCAACCCTTTGTGGGTTATTTAATGCCGAATCCAGTTATTTTGGAAATAGTATTCAATGTATTTTCAATCGTTAATTCGTATCTTTTGATTTTGTTGTTTTATAGTGGATTTCATCATTTTTGTTCTCTGCCTTGCAGAATATGATTGGGTTTTGAAATGGGAGGGGGAGAAGGGTTGCAGTATTATTAAGTCCTGTATTATGAATGTAGTTATATTGTTGATAGTGTTTTATATTCAAATTGTCCTTATTCATTCTTGGAGATAAATAACCAAAGGATTAAATTTGGTTTGCAACAATAAAATTTCATTGTAATTTGCCTTCAATCCATGCCAATTCCATTGGATTTTCTTGTAATTCATGAGGACTTTTTTTTTTTTTTTTTTTTTGGTTTGAGGAGTAACTTCAATTTCCATGTCTTCTAATTCCATAAATCTATTTGTAGTAGTAGTAGTGGCTTCTGTTTGTAGTAATTTCTTTGTATTTTTGTTTTTTGGTAGATGTATTTTTTGTTTGTTTTTCAAGTGTGTTTTTTCACCACCCAAACTTCTGGCATTTAAAGCACCGAAGTGGGTTTGGTATAAAGGGTTCAACTTTTTCAACGTTGAACCCAATTTTGATTTCTTTTGAGATAGTTGGTCTATCGAACTGCATAATGAAAGTGTTCGTATGTATAGTCTGATTCTCTTTTTTTATTGTAATTCTTTTAACGTTTATTATTCCTTGGTTTTTAAGTTCTTTTGTTATTTCTTCAGTAGTGCACATTGAGAGGTTTTTCGATTTTACTACACCTTTGGATATATTCAGATTCTTGTGTGGATAAGTTTTGATATTTATGTTGCAGAAAGTTTTCATTCCTAGGAGAAAAATGGCATGTTTTTCTCTTTCCACTTCCACCAGTAGGGTTTTATTTTTTAAAGTTTTTACATTTTTGGGGGTAATATATGCCGATATAATTTTATGTATAATAAATGGTGATAAGTCAGTTATTTTGGTTTCTTCGGTGGATTCCAATACAATAAATTTTGAGGATGTTTGATGTAGTTCATTATCTGAACTATCCGAGTCGACGTGTTGGCGCTTGGAGTTTTTATACTTGGCCATATATATATATATATATATATATATATATATATTTTAAATTCATTGTTTATTTTCCCCACCCACCTCGGAGTCCAATATTGGGGCATGTTAAGGGGGAAACTTGTCATGCCAGGGCTACATAAACATTATATATGTTCCAAATGGGAGCCATGAGCACCCATAATTCTTTAGTTACACAATCCAAGTAATTTGTGGGAATTTCCGGCACTATACAGCCATGCCATGACTTTAATCATTTGGCACATTTGACCCTAGCCATCGCTTTATAACCCATGGAAAAGAGGGAAAATATGTATATAGTTTATAGTGGTACAGGGTAGAACTGTATTTGTTACAGTTTAGAGGAAATTGATAGAAAAGTAGAAGATGTGTTAGGGCTTGACATAACTAGCCGATTGATTGGATCGGGCACCTATGACCGCCCGTCTAGCCTTGTACGAGGCCAAAGTGGAGTGTTGCAACTGATATCTTTAATTTCCCTAGATATCAGTTGCTCAGCCACCAGGATCCTTTTCCGAGTCACAACGGGCCGCCACCCACGGCCAACAGGTGGCCCCTTTGAGAGGCTTTTACTCTCTGTAGGGGGACAGTTGATGTATTCTAATGCCCCACCAACGGGGTTGGGAAGTAGGGAAGGAAAAAAATAAATAAAGGAAGGGGAAAGGGGCTGTTGTTTTTGTTTTTGTAGAACATAATTAAGTTTTACAAAAGAGAATAGAAAACAAAAACAGAAGTTTAATGTAGGTGCATTTCATCTCAGGAAGCGACTAGACAGCCTGATCTGGTAACACCAGTGACTCTCTTTTTGTTTTGTACAACGGCGTTTATTTCCTCATTCCCTTTTTACTGCTGTGATGTCCTCTACGCGATCCTCTTCTCGGGCGTCATTCATACATTGCACGTGATCGCGAACGTTATCTTGTTCCATGCTCCATATCACTCACGTGATCGTTTTCTTTCTTTTCTTTTTAAACGTCATTTCGCATACATTTGCATCCGCGCTATGGTACACTTGTGAATTTCTCTTCATCACTGAACCGAAACAATACTAAGCAGGAAGAAGTTTGGTTGGAGAATATTCAACAGTTGCTTCACTAAAATCTCTTGAGACAAGAGGAAGCCAACAATAAATGACTTTTTAAAAAAGAGGAATAATAATTGCAACTCTAAATGAATACAAGTGTTGGCATTTTGTAAAGCCTTTAGTCATTGAAAGAACCGCATACAGTGTTTCGGGTTGAGGGAAGGAAAAAGCAGAAACCATGTCAAAAACTGAGGATAACACGATAGGTCATTCAGTGGAATTGGTATCTTAGAAACTTTTTTTTTTTTTTTTGATATTCATAAATGGTAGCTTGACATTTTTACAAGTTACACTTTCAGCCATTGGCCCCTCAGTGATTTAGTTCATTCTTGTTTTAGTTATTTCGTTTTTATGTAAACTAGCGGGACCTGTGGAAATTCCACAGTGGACTCTTTCATGTGTCATATATTAATGTTGGCATCATGTGAATGTTCAGCACAAATGGACCCCACCCCAATATTATTGTAGCTCTTTTGTTAAAACTGCAAAAGTATTTATCTAAGCTAGCAGAGACGCCCAGCATAGTCCGGCATTAAAATACGCTTAAATAAGATATTTTAATTTATGCAGATTTCGTATATATTATTATAAGAGTCAATTTTCTATCGATTCTTGTATATTATGAAGTTGGGATTTCAAATATAAAAAGTATATATCTATATGACTTGGGTTCATCAGCTTGAATTGACATCAAAACTAAAACTTATGAAGAAAAAAAAATATATATATATATATCTAAGAACATGTAGTTAATAAAACATGTTAAAAACACTTTGAAAAAGAGTTAAAAACATATTTAATTTTAAAAAGGAAACACTAAATAAATGTATAGTCCTTAATCTGCAGAGTTTCGCCCTTCTCATCAGAGAGTAGGATTTAGCAAAATACGGGATCGGATTCTGCTTGCAAAAGTATTAAATGACACTACAAGTAAGTCATAGATCTTACTTTATAACAAAAAGTGAAGCAGAGGGAATAGGGTGAAGAAAAAGGTGATTTCACGTGAATGGATAATCTGGTGAAGAGTAAAATATCCAATGACGTTAAAATCCAAAGATGCAAAATTCAAGAACATTAGTTAAATTTCCATTCGTAAAATCCAAGGGAACCGCGTAATTGGAAGATGATCCAAAGTAATCCAAAAGACAGAAATCCGTGGAATAATTCACAACTAGGTACAAGGAAATGGGAAATAATTCCAATATATTATTAAAAGAAAGATAAAATGTGCGTAAAAAAGAAATGGATCAAATATACAGCTCAGCTGTTGAGGCAAGATTGTATTCAGGAAAATGGGTGAAGAAGAAAGAAAAGGGGGGGGAGTTGAATTGTGATTGGAATAATTTTAAAATAGAAAAACCAATGTCAAAATGACCCAGAAAAGATAACGTTAAAGGCGCAAAAAAAAATTTAAGCAAAAAAGAGGTCAACTGAAATTTACAAGTTATTATTTGAGAATTGAATTATAAGCAGTTTTTGAAGGACACCCAAATGAAATAAGAAATATAAAATAAATACGTACACATGTAAAAACATGCATACATATATATGAATACATACAATTACACACACATTATATATATATATATACATACACACACACACACACACAATAAACACACCCACATACACACATAAGTAAATAGATGAATAAATAAATAAATAAAAAGTTTTCTAAAAAAGATTAAAGGGGAGAGAGAGAGGCCGGTATCTGCAAATTCCGGATAAAGCAAGTAAGTATGTATTAAATGCATATAGTAAAGTATAAGTAAACATACATGCAAAATATAAAAGTGTAGGTAGATTAATATATTGATAGACAGGAATATTTGAACACTTAAAACGGAACTTACAGATGAAAAACCGGCCAAACAAGGAAGAAAAAAGAATTACAATAAAAAAAATTTTTAAGTTGTAAAATATTAAGAAAGTATGTAGAGAAAATGATAATGTTATAGAAAAGAATATATATCTGAATGGTTAAATTAATGGCTATGTAATTTCAAATTTACCATAATTGAATTTGGACTTATGTTTGAAGAAAGAGATCAGTTCGTTTTTAGAGTTTATTATATTGCTACTTTGAGGGGAAGTAATTATAGTTATAGCTTCGGTTGTGCAGAGGCGACATGCACTTTGATGGACAACTTGATCGATTGGACGGGATTATCGTCAAAAATTGAACAATTGGGCAATGGACAGCCGTTTGCATTGACCACGGCCAACCCTGTTAAATGGCAGAGCCACCGCTGATGATGGACAATAGGAAAATTTCAGTTTCTTTGGAATATTCAGAAGGTTTGTAGGGGACATAATATTGTCACAAATTCTCATTTGAAAATTCAAATATTTCAGATTTGCATTAAATTTGATCCATTGTCATCAGATACCAATTAAGCAAGGAATGAATGTAAAAATGACAAAACCAATCCTTTTTTATCAAACACCCTTGCAAAGAATGCTATCCAAGAGTTCGTTTCCTGTGGACTCCGAAACTGTTAGGCCGATTTTTAAAAAAAATTCCCACAAATGTACTTTACGTATCTGGAAGTGTTCTTAAATAAGTTTTGTATTGAAATGCCTCTAATAAGTCTAAACAGAAATCAATAATCGAAGAAATCGGAATAAAAGAAAAACAGCCCTATTTTAACCAAAGTTAACACCCTTATACAAGTGTATTTGAGAAGTTTTATCACTGCACAAGCAAAAGTGCTCGGCATATAAAATCAACAGTAGGTTCTTTTATATGACAGGGGCGTGTTTGAAATGTATGCTTCTGTTTAGAGCAGAAATGAATCATGATTCTTAACTTTTGCATTTTAAACTTTAATTCAAGTCATTATATATAAAAAATAATTTTATAAAATCACCAGCAGGTTCTCTACAGTGCAATGTAGACTACAATGTGAACTAAGTTACTATGGACAGGTTTGTGAAGCTTCCTCCCAATGTACCGCAATGGGTCCCCAACAAGAGCAGGCAATCAAATTGAAAAATGAGTGGTTTCCCCGATTTCGAAGACAATAAAAGTATTGGATGTGTTGAACATGTGTTGTCCTCATTTAATCTCAGGCAACGTCAGGTCTCCCTGCCATTAATATATATTTTGTTTTAATAAATTTTTAAAATAATTATATTTCACTCTTTTTTCATACCAATCATTTTGTTTAGAAGCTCAACGCATGTTGAATATAACAGAGCATATAATAATAATATAATAATATAACGGTAAAGTTACATTCAAACATCCAAATATTTATTTTTCATGTGAAACAGCTCCTCTAGCATGTTATAATTTGGGTACATTTTTTACAGTTCGGTTTCGTTATGCAGAAGCAAACGGTTATTATTATGTCA
The DNA here is from genome assembly GCF_053919585.1 of Euprymna scolopes. Taxonomy (NCBI): domain Eukaryota; kingdom Metazoa; phylum Mollusca; class Cephalopoda; order Sepiida; family Sepiolidae; genus Euprymna; species Euprymna scolopes. The sequence goes on along the minus strand of NC_136498.1, from coordinate 112,830,653 downwards.
ATACTGTCTCTTTTCGTGCATATACTCTTCAGAAAAATTAGAAATTCTTTGCTTAGAATAAAAATGCATGACAATATAATGATGCAAGAAGGAAAAATTCACAAAAGACTCAACACCGTGTGTTTGTTCCGGCAGCCATGTTTGTTCATATTCTTTCTTTTTCCTTCTTGCTTCATTATATTGTCATGCACTTTTTTCTAGCTAAGCAAAAAATTTCTTATATTTGCATATATATATATATATATATATATATATATATATATACACACACAAATATACATATACACATATGCATAATCCATAAACAATACACATATGCATAAGCCATATACACATCTACATAATCCATAAACAATACACATATGCATTATCCATATACATATATACATATGCACAAACTTTGGAGAGAATGTAAATGTTTACTAGACACTGTCCTCGAGTATCTAAGGCCTTGCTGTAAAAGGGTTTGTTAGACATAAGGATATTTCCCTTAACCAGAAAAATGTGACCAAATATTAAAAAATTAATTAGTATTCGAAGCCCCAATAAAATTCTCTCGGTATGCTTTCACACTGGCTTATGTCAGAAAATGTGCATATAAGTGATACTGCCTCTAATAACAGCACTAAGCTGGATACTTTACAAGACTAGATGAATTCTCATCCTGGACTATGATATGATCAAGACATCACAAGAAAGATATACTATAACATTGTCAATTTGGGAGAGGAACATCAATATTGTTCACTTTTTTAGTAGGTCAACGTTTGAAAGATAAATGAGAATTTTAATGGAATATATAGAAATGAGAATTTTGATGGAATATATAGAAATGAGAATTTTAATGGAATATATAGAAATGAGAATTTTAATGGAATATATAGAAATGAGAATTTTAATGGAATATATAGAAATGAGAATTTTAATGGAATATATAGAAATGAGAATTTTAATGGAATATATAGAAATGAGAATTTTAATGGAATATATAGAAATGAGAATTTTAATGGAATATATAGAAATGAGAATTTTGATGGAATATATAGAAATGAGAATTTTGATGAAATATATAGAAGTGAGAATTTTAATGGAATATATAGAAATGAGAAGTTTAATGGAATATATAGAAATGAGAAGTTTAATGGAATATATAGAAATGAGAATTTTGATGGAATATATAGAAATGAGAATTTTGATGGAATATATAGAAATGAGAATTTTGATGGAATATATAGAAATGAGAATTTTGATGGAATATATAGAAATGAGAATTTTAATGGAATATATAGAAATGAGAATTTTAATGGAATATATAGAAATGAGAATTTTAAT
>NC_136498.1:112811821-112826821 GCF_053919585.1 Euprymna scolopes | reverse complement strand
TTTAATGTTAATATTGGCCAATACTGGGTCTATCTACTAGTATAAAGATATAGTCAATATCAATGTAAAGGCGGATATTGATGATTGTTGAATGTCTATACCATTGAATTCTGTTGATAATGGTATAGACATCGATTTCATCCTTTCTACAGTAGTAAAACGCAAATATGTTCATACACAAAGTTAGTTTCATTCAGATGACAGTATTTTGGTTGGTAAACGATGTTGTATTTCAATGAAGGTGAAAGCCAAGAACCAGGTCAGAATTTATTGATGAGTTCGGGGTGGGGGAAGGATGGAGAGGAAGAAAATTCAGCAAAGAAAAAAAAATGTGAAAAATGAAAAAAAAAAATGTGAACCATAAAAAAGAAAAAGAGTGTGAAAAAGAAAGAAAGGTGAAAAACACAAATAAAATAGTGAAAAATAAAATAAAAGGAAAATTACTACAAAAAAAAAAAAAAACTAAAGATATATCTGCAAATCATATATCAAAAGGGTGTGTGCAGTGCAGGACGAGTCTATTGTGAAGCAAGGGTTGCGCAATCTTCAGCCACACCTCTCCAGGAAAAGTCCAAAAAAAGACTATTTCTCACAGAAGAGACGTTGCGAGCCTGTCTCTGTTTTATCGTTATTTTTATGGCACGTGCTCGTCTGAGTTACAATCTATTCTCCCCCCCCCGCCGCCAAACATTCACGAGAAACACTTGTTTGACTGAAAACACTATCAATAATTTCCCTCACTCTTTATCTGTAGCTAAACCTAAACGTAGATTCCATGAACAAAGCTTCTTTCTAAGAACTGTACACCCGTGAAACTCCTCTTCCGTTTACCTGCTTTCCAGCTGACTACAATATGACCGTCTTCAAGTCCAATGTGAACAAGATCTTGATAAAGCCGTTCTCCTTAAGTAATCCAATTTACCAAATTTACAATTCTAACGATTACTATGATATTGTCCTTTTGACCAATGTACACTCTTTAACCCTTATCCTCGAGTGACCTCTGGGTCTTGATAAATGGTGATTCCCTTGTTAAAAAAAAGATGTCTGGAGACAATGCGGAAATAATATAGATAAAAACAAAATTCTTTATCAACAGAAAAAAAAGAAGCAATTGAAAAAAAATTATAATAACTTGTCTGTTGGCGATAGGGAGACAGCCAGGAGGGGTGGGGATACTATTGGAGGCACTTAAGTTTGTTGGCGGATGCTGAAGACAGGATATACTACATGCAATCGCAATTTGAATTTTGACTTTTGTTTTGAAAATATTTGTTGCTCGGATTATACAAACGAGTAACACTTGAACAATTGAGGTTTATACTTGCTATAAGAAACTGGTTGTGTGTATGCAAGCAAATGATCATTTGGGGTGGAATAGTTTTATTTGCACGTTTGTCTTCACAAGTCTTTCTCCTTTAGACGATTTCCAAACTTTCGTGTTCAGATCGAAGTGTAGTATCTTTTTTGTCTTTTGGTAAAAGGAGGACGCATTTTTTTTAATGTACAGGGTGGGACGATGAAATTGTCGCCGTAGAAAAGACAACATCATTCCATTTCCGTTTGATGAAAACCGTTTTTTTTTTGTTTTTTTTTTTTGCTTTGTTGTAGACCATCAACTAGTTGGCCAGTATCCCAAAAGCGATAGGAGCTTCCTATCATGCCTGAAAGTTACACAATGTTCAACGAGCGAGATTGAACGTACGCCACTGTAAAACTCATGTTTTCTACCAATTCAAGTTATGACAACAGGACCATTGCCGGCACCCTCAAAATGTATCATTGGATTGCCACAAATAACAGGGATATGTCCACGGTGATGAAAACAAAATTTCCTCCTACGGTTATGGTTTTTGGTCTGGTTTCAAGAGAGGGTCACATCGTGCCACCTCACATCTTCAAAGTCGATTCCAAAGTGTCCCTGAATGTGTTGAAGAATGTGGTGATCCCCTGGTGCAATAAGATCGCTACTGGCAGACTCTAGGTGTAGTAGCAGGACTTAGTGCCGGCCCAAAATGTCCAAAGAGACTCAGGCTTGGCTTCAGAAGGAGTGCTACAACTTTGTATCCTTCACTCACTGCCCCCCCCCCAACCTGAACCTGCTGGACTATTTTGTTTGATTATATATCGAAAATATCACCAACATGACCTCCCACAACACTGAGTATTTGTCAAGTTCCTGCTGGCGTTTGTGGAAAAGGCTTGCTCCCAGTTCTGGACTCGTATCGAGGTGGTGATTGAGGCTGAAAGCGGCTACATTGAATAGATGTCAGCTCTAATACATAATCAAGTTACCTGAATTGATTTTTTCAATAAAAGTTTTAAAATAAAGCTGTAGTGTTTTCTTTAGGGCGACAATTTTATCATTCCACCCTGTACTGTGGTTTCTTAGCAAAACGGTCATTTTTATGTATTATCTTGCAAAATAAAAAACATATTTAGAATAAATAATTTATTTAAAGTTACATTAACGATTAAATTAATTCCAATAGAATGCATTTCGGTTTTTTAGAAAACAAATCAGCTGTTCTAATCAATCCTCGACAAAAAATTCCAAATTAGAACAAAACCATTTCTTTGTGAAAATAAAGTTAAATCAACCAGAATGCATTTCGGTTTCTTGAGAAAAGACGACAGTTATTTTAATCACTTCGTGAGATAAAAATCCTAATTACAACTAATAATTTATTTACAAGTCAGCCATTTTTAATTAATTACTTGATGAAATTCTATTTTCCGAGTTTTAAATTACTTTGCTATTCCCCGGTATTACTAAAACAACATTCCCTTAACTCCCAACATATGCCGGGTAGAAACAGCTAGCAGAAAAAAAAAAAAAAAAATGTGTCAGTCACATAGAGGCGAGAAATACATATACATACAAACACACAAGAATCGATTGTTAATTATAAATTGATGTGTGCGTGTGTACATATATGAGTGAGTGTGAGCTGTCGTTAACAAGTAGAAAGAAAGATAACAGCAGAGGCGAAAACTAGCAGGGAGACCCGACGTTGCCCGGAATCAAATGATGATCAATGAAAGTTTCACACTCCCATATTTACTGTCATCGAAATCGGTAAAATTGCTTATTTTTCAATCAAATCAATTTTATGCCTGCTCTAGTCGAGGACCCATCACGATGCACCGGGAAGCTTCACATGCCTCTCTGTAGTGACTTAGTTCACAATACATTGTAGTCTACATTGCACTGTAGAGAACCTACTACTGATTTGATAAAATTATTTTTTTATATATAATAGTTTGAATTAAAGTTCAAAATGAAAATGTCAAGTACCATGGAGCAATTGTGCTCTAAACAGAAGCATTCATTTCAAACGCGCTCTCCTACTGTTGATTTTATAAGTCGGGCCTTTCGGCTTGGGCGATAATAAAATTTAAATGCGCTTGTGATGTTAGGCTGTGTAAGGTGTTAACTTTGGTTAAAATTGTTTGTTCCTTCTTTCATCGAATTTTTTCGATTGTCGCTTATCAATACTTATCAAAGACATTCCGATACAAAACCTATCTAAGAACACCGCCAGGTGTATAAAGTACTTTCGTGTGAAATTTCTTAAAAATCAGTCCAGCCTTTTTCGCGTTCATAAGAAACAAACTCACACACACAAAGTTCTATTTATATGAGAGATAGATAGATAGAGATATCTTTTTATCAATAAAAAAAAATCTGAAAGCTTCACACGTGTTTTACATTTTTCCTTCAATTGATTTAAAGTTCGCATTTCATTTGGCTCCACCTCGTTATGATGAGCCCAATGATTCAACCAGTTGTGGGCACAGTAACTCAACAGGTCATATAATTTTATTGGGATAATAAAACGGTGAAATGTCTGATTTGTTTACAAAGAAATTGAGATGCATGCTGCTGGATTTTTAATTTCGTAATTATATTATTTGTAGAAGCGCATCACCCCTCGCGAATACCCCTCACCTAAAAAACGACAAAGTGCGAGTTGTATCGAAAAAGGTTTTACCATTTTATAATTTTTTATTTATTATTTTTAGAAGCCTTTGAGATGTTGTATATTCATTCTTTTTTGTCAGACTCTTATCCTCATCTTCATAGTTGTTGTTTCATCACATTTCAGCCAACTCATCCCTTGGCCTTCTTCAGGCGATTAACCATAACGGAATAGGAATGATGTGTTTTGTAACTGTATCCTCAGTAATTACTGCCTTCCATAGTTGTTGTTGTCTCACTATGTTTTGGCCAACTCTGGCCTGCTTTGGGTAGGATTGAAACCATTATCTTCAGACAATGCTCAGCAGGAACCAGAAACCCAACGCCTCTATCCACTGCGCCACGAACCCCAAACTCGAAAGAATGGAATCCATTCAAATAAATATTAACATAAAAAAAATATACTTATTGTTGGGATTCTCCAGACTACAATTCTCATCTTAAACATATACGGCACAATCACGTTGACATACCGGTTCTTGCAAGATCACCAAAGTTAAGCAATGGCGAGCCTGACCAGTACCAGATGGGTGACCATTTGAGAAGGCTAGGTGCTGTATGCACCGTGAGGTAAAATACCAGGTTGGGAAACTGGTACGGTCTATCCTTCTCTTGAGGTAGATGCGCCTCCCTTAAGTCGTGGTATGCAACCCATCTAGTGATGGCGTCACGATAAAAAATACCCTTGATAGCCCTGGCGAAACATCAAGTATTTAGCTACCGACAAGATTTGAATCACACTACAAACTTGTATAGTGAGTTCAATCTCGGTTGCCGGGCTATTCTCATCTTTAGTGTTATTTACCCAAAGTTTCGATCGATGTAATCTCTGGTCTTCTTCAGCTGTATCTTGTCAGGAATCTTTCTGTAGAACTTGGGAAATTTACAACTGAATTTTACCACAATGACCTGTGGTGTAGTGAATTAAATACTTGGTAAAATTCAGTTGTAAAGTTACACCCTTCTGGAGGTTGAAGGTTCAATCCTCGGTGCAGGCGACACTCAAAATACTACTACAAATTACTTAGCACTCGTACCCAGTTATGACTGACGGAATGAGAGCATGCTACCCCCATGGATTAAAATAAAAAGGTTCTGTTCGAAATTCCGTGTCGATTCTCGAAATCAACAAAAAGATTCCAGAGTTCGAAAAGATACTCCTGATAAAGGCCGGAGATTACATTGGCCTGAAACTTTGTGTGAAAATAACAGTCAAGATGAGAACAGTAGTCTGAAGAATTAAAGTAATACAAACAATTAATCCATATCTCAAAAATTCAGAAATATAATAAAAAAAAATTTCCTTTATATTTCTTTCTTAACATAAACTCACACTATTCGGCGATGCATTCAATAATGGCGTTCATTCTAGTACAACGCATGTCTACACATGACTGACAAAAATAGGTCAAGCACGTGTGTGGGCACTGGGCATAACCTTTTTTTTTTTTTTTATTTTTACCATTTGTAGCAGAACGAGGCTCTTAAACAAAAGACCTGATTATTTTTTGTAAATAGTATTTTTTTTATTTATTTATTTATTTATTTATTTTTTCCTAGTTCTTTTTAGTACTTTTTTCTTTTTCACTTCATTAAAGATTCAAATTGTAGTAAATAAATAAAAACTTACTGATGCGGGGGAGGAGATGAGATATAAAGATTAAAAACAACTAAAAGATAACAGTTCGCACTTTTTTTTCTGAATTTATTTACACTGTGAATGATCGCAAATCAGGGGTCAAAGTTTAAAAGTTGTAAAAAAAAAAAAAAGTTTGGTAAAGGAAGCAATCTACTTTTGAAAAAAATTTTGTCTAATAGGATTAAAATATTGGTACTTCTGTTACCGTGCTGTAATAATAACATTATTATTTCGAAAGCCATTCTTAACATGGGGAAGAGAGGGCGAGTTGTAAATTATTCTGTATTTCACCGAACATTTTAATAAAAAAAATATCGTAAAACTTGAATTTAACTTGAAAATAATAATAATAACAACAACAACAACAACAACTAGCGGGACCTGTGGAAATTCCACAGCAGCATTTTTCATATGTAATAAACTCTTGGATATGGTACTAATTATGTCAATAATTTTTCATCATTTCTAACTCACCATTTTGCACACCTTACTAAAATAATAACTTTGATATATTGTATAGGCTGATTATTTCATTACAAACACAAACATCAATTAACTCACATGTCATCATTTTTCATTCTTGGATATGTTACTAATTTCGACAATATTTTTAAAAATATTTTTAAGTAACATTATCGCCCAACCTTACTAAAATAACAACTTTGATATATTTGCTAGGCTGCTTATTTCATTTCAAACAAACCAATCAATTAACCTCCATTTCATCATTTTTTATAATTCTTGAATATGTTACTAATTTAGACAATCATTTTTCATAATTTGTACCCACATTATCCCCCCTCCTCCTTAATAAAATAATAACTTTGATATATTGTCTGGGATTATTATTTCATTACAAACACACTAATGCATGAAATCACATTTCATCATTTTTCTTAATTCTTGGATTACTTATTTCGACAATCATTTTTCATAATTTAATAATAATAATAATAATAATAATAATAATAATAATAATAATAATAATAATAATAAAGAGTATTTTACGACCTGTCCCAGCGTAGTATAAACACCCCCAACCACCCAATGTTAAGAATAGCTTTCGGAATAACCCCCCTTCCCCATGTTAAGAATGGCTTTCGAGGTTCGGGGATATTTATTCCGAAAACTATTCTTAACATGGAGAGGTTGGGGTGTTTATTACGCTGGGGCACGTCGTAAAAATTTACCAAAAATACACGGTAACATAAGTGCAGAAGCACCAAAAGCTTTGTTTTCTTTTTAAGAACACCTATTTAAAAAAAAAAAAAAGTTATATTAAAAAAAGAAATAAACGTACGTAGGTGAGAAGACGAAACACAAACAAAAAAAACTATTAGTCATAAAAATTAGTCGCTGTTGTAGGCAGCTTTTAAAATATATTCGATTTTTGTTTCTTAAAAGTGTTGATAGATCGAATGACGAATCACTGAGGAATGAGTCGTCGTGGTCGTCGTGGTCGTCGTGATATTCCTAAATTTTATGTTTATTTTTATTTTTTTTTTTTTACAAAGGCGTCACCACATTATCAAGGCCCAGAGGCCACTCAAGGATAAGGGTTAAAGAGTGTACAGTAGAAATTGGTCAATATAGTAATCATTAGTAATGAAAATTTGGTAAATTTAATAACTTATATGGAACGGCTCATCAAGAACTTATTTACTTTAGACTTGAACACAACCATATTGTAATCAGCCGGAAAGCAGGAAAACGGAAGACAATTCCACAGGCGTGCAGTTCTAAGAAAGAAGCTTTGTTCATGGAATCTACGTTTAGGTTTAGGCACAGATAAAGAGTGGGGGAAATTATTGATAGTGTTTACAGCTAGACGAGTGTTTCTTGTGAAAGTTTGGCGAGGGGGGACCATAGATTGAAGCTCAGTTGAACACTTTCCATAAAAATAACGATACATCAGACACAAACTCGCAACATCTCTTCTGTGAGATAGAGGTTGCAAGGAGGAGAAAAGGACATCTCCTACGAGGCTACGAAGTCTATTTTGAACTCTATCAAGGCAGGACAAGTCCTTTCTAGCAGCTCCTGCCCAGATGTGGCAACAGTATTCCATCCTTGGACGTACCTGGCTCTTATATAGGTAGAGAATAGCATCAGCAGTGAGATATCTACTGGATCGATAGAAAGATCCCACCATTTTTCCAGCGGCCTTGGCAACAGATTTGATATACGTATTCCATTTAAGATCAGGAGTAATGGTCAAGCCCAGAAGCTTGTCAAAACTTGAGGCCTCCTGAAGACGAGAGCCATTCATTTCAATTGATGACAAATGTGAATTAGAATGTTGATGATGTAAAGAGAGAAGCTTGGTTTTAGATGCATTAAAAGTAACCAGCCACTCCTTTCCCCATTGTACTACGTGCTATTTACTAATTTGAGAAAATAAAACAAAAATACCATTTGTCCTCGCGCTGTTTCTTAAATAATGAAAAAAAGCTGCTTGTGTAAATTAGTGATGGCTTAAATCAACGCATTTCAGGTGAAAACATTACTTAAGTGTCATATCGAAATTAGTATAAATTCCAAAACTTGTGCTAGATGTATTAAAAACAACAAAAATCATCGATAATTACGCTTCATGATTTGTTTTAAAATGGCGGGACCTTAATTTAAGTCAAAGGAGATAAGTAAGTTTGCCATACTGAATTGGTCGCACAACTCTTCCACATTTAAACATACGATAAAACTTGATAATTCAATAAATTCTATTTTTACTTGTAATTCTTTTTCTACTGGACCCATTTTTTCACCAGTTTCAAAATATTCAAACGAACTTGTCTGTTGTTTTTTTGTTTGTTTGTTTGTTGTTTTTTTTGTGCTTGTTGTGAGAGTCGACAGATGGATTATTTTTTTAATATGTCGTTTTTTAAATAAAAAAAAATATTACGCACTTAATGTCACGTTGAAAAAGAGTAACTTATGCAAAAATTACAAAAGTTCATCGAATAGAAATTTATTTATGGTTAAAAGTAATTTTTACGGAAAACTTTACTTCCGTGTTTATTTACAAAATAGGAGAAAAAAAAACACAAAGAAAACAGTGCTTATGCACTTTTGATACCGCGCTATTTTTAAGATTAAATTCAAGTTTCACGATATCTTTTATTATTATTATTATTATTATTATTATTATTATTATTATTATTATTGTTAAGTAAAATCACAGAATAGTTACAAAACACCCTCCTCTCCCCATGTTAAGAATGGCTTTTGAAATAATGTTATTTCAGCACGATAGCAAAAATGCACAAGTATCAAAAATAATCCCTTTCTGTGTTTACAAAAGAGGGGGGTCGATTTACTATAACGTTGTAAACTAGTCCCACCACTTACAAATGTCGAAATAATGACATTTTTTTATTTATTTATTTATTTATTTATTTTAGATAATCTGGTTTATTAATCTCCAAAGCAATAATAATCGACTAAAGAAAATGCGGTATTTTTACGACCTGTCCCAACGTAGTATAAATACCCCAATCACCCGATGTTAAGAATGGCTTTCGGAATACCCCCCCAAACCTCCACACGTTAAAAACGGCTTTCTAGGTTGGGTGGGTATTCCGAAAGCCGTTCTTAATATGGGGAGGTTGGGGTGTTTATAATACGATGGGGTGGGGCACATCGTAAAAGTTTACCGAAAATGGAAAAAAAAAAAAAAAAAAGAAAAAGAAAATTAGGGAGATGGTGACGCTCGTTCAGGTCCACCAAAAACTATTTCTAGTTAAAAGTAATTTTTACGGAAAATTGGATAAAATAGCATTTCTCTTAAACGTTATAAAGTAGATGGTAGGAAGCTACACGCAGGGGACATAACTCTGAAAGGAATATTTTAGATTACTTGTATCATGGCTGCAATATTTGTTGTCTATAACAAACCTTTTTTTTTTTTTTAATAAAAAACAATAACAGTTGTTCTATTCGGTGAATTTTCGTAATTTTTGGATATATTACTATTTTCGACATGACAAGTACGTAATATTGTTTTTGCTTTAAACGATATATTAAAACAAAAAAAATCAATTTGTCGACTATATTTTAACAAGCACCATATTTTCATTTTTTTTTTTTTTTTTTTTGCCGAGTTTCGGGATTCCAACACAATTAAAATACACTTTAAAATAATTGTATTATTATTTTAGAAAGTCAGAAAACTATTTCGTTTTCTTTCGTTTCATTTTTCAACTCTAGTTCCGTGCTTAGCGTTCACGAGGGCAGAGTTAGACATAAGGTGGCAAAAAATCCAGCTCCCCAAAAAGGGGCACTCTGTAGAGGAACAAAAATTTAAATTGTCTCAGTCATGAAGGATTTCTCCTCCACTGACCAAGGACAGAAAAGGTGAAGTCAGAACAGATACTACACTGTGATCTTGCTTGGGCCGAGAGCCAAGGAATAAAAAGCTCCCCAAACTTTCAATCTTTTAATTAAATGTGAATTGTCTAAGAATATAAAGCCATGACTTTTTATTCGACAGTTTAAAGGCTTTTTGAAAAGTCACGAAGTAAACAAAGGATTAAAATTGCTTTGTTTACAAAAATAAATAAATAAATAAAAATAAATATGAAATATATTCAGGTGCATTTTATTTTATGATTATTTTTCTTTTTAATCAATTTTTTTAATACATTTTAAATGTAACATTTTAGAAATAATCGATAAATAATACATAAAATAATTTAAGGTGTAAGTCACGTAGAGGCGAGAAACACATACATAGACATAAGAAATTGTCTAAATAAAACAACAAAAAAACAATCGTAATAAAAACCAAACAAAAAAGAAAAAAAGAAAATAGCGATAATTTTTGTTTACTTGCCTCCCCACGAGGGCAGAGTTAGAGACATGAGGTCGGTTTTTGATGTGGGGGAAAACCAGCTCCCTAAAAAGGGGCAGTCTTGTCAGTAACAAAAATAACAAGTATGTCAGTCATGAAGGATTTCTCTTCTATTAACCGAGACTAAAAAGTGTAGTGCAGTCAGTGCATTCACTGAAGCATTTTGCACTGCACTGCAGCAGCAACTGCAACATCTAAAGAACAGATACTACACTTTGATCCTGGCCTGATAATTATTTTGAAGAGGCAAGAAAATTGCGAATTAAAATTATTTTTAAAAAAATCAGTTTGAAAAAAAAAAACAAAAAAAAACATGTAAAAGAAATTCTAATTTTTACCAATAAATTTAATGAAGAAAAAGAAAAACAAGATTGTATTTCTGCGTACTTAAAGATCCCAAAATATCACACATTGTAATTTGATTGTAAAAACATGTTTAAGGGATTCATGGCGTAACGGTTAATAGCGTTGGTTAACAAAACTAAGAGTAGTAATAACTAGTAATAGTAAAAATTTAGATAAGTTAGGGTTTAATGTTTGCAAAATCCATACCGTCCACGTGGATCCATGGCGTAGCGGTTAATAGCGTTGATTAAGAATAATTTCTAAATAACAGTCTTCTGGAAGTTGAAGGTTACTACTAAGAAATAACATGATAAGTAACACTTTTACCCGCTTACATCGCTGACAGAACAAGAATAATCTACTCCCATGGTTGGTAATTTTTTTTTTTTATCTGGTTTCCAACTTAGCCTTTTCCTTTATAAAGATGACTTACCTAGGGTTTCGGGCATGCTGAAGACGAGTATCGCATTTAAATTTTCCGCATATAAGTAGTTTTCCGGATATTAAGCAATGTCATTTCTTATACAATTACTGGTGGGCATCTTGGTACGCGCGAGCCCACACTTAGTTTCTCGGGGTTGCGTTTACACGTGAGAGCGCGCGCTCGTGCGTACCAAGATGGCTACCAGCAATAATATAAGAAATGACATTGATTAATATCCGGAAAACTACTTATTTGTGGAAAATTTAAATGCGATATTCGTTGGCGGACATACAAGAGTGCTCCTCCTCACCCCCCTAAAAATGCGTGTTTACACTTTTCCCTAACTTTTTTTTCCGACAAATTATCATCAATTAAAAACTTAAGTATCATATTAGCAGAAAAAAAAATAAATAAATAAAAATAAATTTAATGACTTTTCAGAGGGGGTTCACTTCCTCGTTATAACGTTCTAGTTTATTGATACCTGACTTACTGTCCATTTCTTTACCGACGTGTCACGCGAAAACGTTATAACGAGAAAGTGGACCCCTTTCTTAAAAGCCATTCTTTTATTTTTATTTTATTTGTTTATTTTTATTTATTTTTTATTTTTGCTAATATGATACTAACGTCTGTAATGTAATCATCAGAAAAAAAAACTTACAAAAAAAAAAAAAAAAAAGTGAAAAACATATTTTCGGGGGAGGGGGCATTCTCCTACAGGTCCGCCGATTCATTGCCAGCATACCTGAAAATCTATAAAAGTCGTCTTTTTAAAGGAAAATGTTGAGGTATAAACCAGGTAAAAATTTACAAAAAGCGTAATTTCGAAAGTCTGTTCGCAAGTTTAAAAAGATTCACCTAAAGATGGTCAAAGTTTACATCGGCCAAAAATGTGAAAATAACAATCAAGATGAGAAACCATGATTGCCTCAAAAGTCCTTAAAACAAAACCTTAGCATTGGATTAGTCATACTACTTTGGCCAAGATCAAGGTGTAGTATCTGTCCTTCAGATGCAGCATTGCAGCACTTCCATTTTTTGTTCTCTTTCGGTGGAGGAGAGTAGGAGCAGTCCTTCATGACTGAGACGATTTTTTTTTTATATTTTTGTACCTTTTCTCCACGTTGTTAAAAAAAAAAAAAAAAAAAAAAAAAAAAACGACCTTGGTGTCTAACTCTGTCCCGTGGGGAAGCATTGTAAATAGGTACTATTATCTTTTTCTTTTTTTTTTTTTTTTTTTTTCAATTCACGTTTCTTGAGGTGAATATTCTCAAACTTGGTAATCAGAACCCCCCTCCCCTCCCACCTCGGGATTAAATAAAGGGTTCAGTTCGAAATTCCATACAGGTTCCAAAGTTCGTAAAGATTCACCTGAAGAAGGTCGGAGATGACATCGGCCAACACTTATTGAAATATAAAAATTCAAGACGAAAATAACTAGTCCGAATAACCCAAATAAGCAACGATGAAAAACAAAAATGAGTAATACTTACAATAATCATAGCCAAGGTAAAAACCCCAGTTAAAGTCGGGATGGTAATCACGTGTAGCAATACATTTCCCCATATGTTGTGTTTGTGTTCTTTAAACGGCGTGTTTTTCTTCCATTTGTGGTTATTATAAGAAGAAGAATGTAGCGAAAGGGGCGACAATAAATAGAAGTTTGTTGTGTGTGGGGGGAGGGTTAAATTATGAAAAAAAAAAAAAATTAGTTTGTGAGATAGTCTACAAGGGAGAGAGAGGGAGAAAGAGGGGGGGAGAGTCGTTGAGGAATAAATCGAGGTCAGAACGCCAGTGATTCTCTTATCCAAGAACGAACTTGTTAGAGAGGAAACGAAGATGAGCACGTTTGAATGTGGAAGCTTTATTTTTATTTTATTTATTTATTTATTTTTTTTTTTTTACGTGATCATCATGACAGGAAGGGGATGGGTGAAAAAAAAAAGGGAGTGGTTGAGTGGAACTGGGTAAGAAGGAGAGGTAAAAAGGAAGAGAAGGAGAGAAAAAAGGGGAGTCGGGTTGAAAATGTCGGGAGGGGGAAATAGGTGAGTACGCCTGAGAAAAAAAAGGAATCGGCGTCGAAAGGGAGGAGGAAACAAAAGATAGGGGGTTTCAAAGGTGGAATGGAGAAATCAGGAGGAGCGTGGAATTGGTAAAAGAATTCTGATAGAAGTTTGTGCACAACTTTTAAAGTTCCAAACTCTCAGCTACGAACTAACCAGCAGTTTCAAAGAAACAACAACAGAGAGGTAACGGTGGCTGAGTGGTTAACGACAAGGACCCACAACATGGGCGTGCCAAGTTCAAATCCTGTTCGTTTCACAGAAACACTTTCACTTAGGATGTTGGCTTCACGTGGTCCCTCCGGTAAGTACTCTACATCTTTCTAGAAAGATACCGGGGAAACGAATGCCAACAATAATCACCTGATTCATACGAAATGAATGAATGAATGATGCTTATAAGATAACGACGAAACGTTCATGTTAGTAATCGGAGTCTTCTTTTTTTTCTTTTTATTTTTAAAAAGAAGTCACCACTGACCAAGGCCCGGAGGCCACTCGAGGATGAGGGTTAATGAGTGTAGAGTGGCGAAGGGAACATGTCGTAGTAATCGTCAGTAGTGGAAATTTGGTAAATTGGATTACTTAAGAAGATGGTTCATCAAGAGTTTGTTCAGACTTGAAGACAACCATATTGTACTCAGCTGGAAAGTAGGAAAACGGAACAGAGTTCCACAGGCGAGCAGTTCTAAGAAAGAAGCTTTGTTTATGGAATCTACGTTTAGGTTTAGGCACAGATAAAGAGTGAGGGAAATTATTGATAGTAGTTTTAGATAGACGCGTGTTTTTCGTAAAAGTCAGACGGGGGGGGGTCATAAATTGGAGTTCAGACGAGCACCTGCCATAAAAATAACGATAAAGCAGAGACAGGCTTGCAACGTCTCCTGAGGGAAAGAAGTTACAGGGAACAGAAAAGGGCATCCCCCACTAGGCTACGAAGTCTATTCTGAACTCTGTCAAGGCAAGATAAGGCAACAGTACTCCATCCGTGGACGTACTTGGCTCTTATACAGAATTGTAGTGAGCTACTGCAGTGGTAGAACGATTCCCCCATTTTTTCCAGCAGCATTGGCAACGGATTTGATGTACGTGTTCTATCATACTATTAAATGCCTATTTGTATAAATTTATGAATAAATAAAATATTACCGTTAGTATTATTCATAACTATGAAAGAGCATTCTTACAGCAACATAGTTATGTACAGGCGAGAATTATAAAACACTAAGCCACAAAGTCTATTTTGTACTCTGCCAAGGCAGGATAGGCTGTTTTTAGCAGCTCCTGCTCAGATGTGGCAGCAGTGCTCCATCCTTGGACGTACTTGGCTTTTATACAGATAGAGAATTGCATCAGCAGTGAGATACCTTTTAGATTAGTAGAAGGATCCCACCATTTTCCCAGTGACCTTGGAAACAGACTTGATGTACGTGTTCCACTTCAGATCAGGAGTAAAAGCCAAACCCAGAAGCTTGTCAAAACATGGAGCCTCCCCAAGAGCCATCCATTTCAATTGATGCCAGATGGGGATCAGAGCGTTGATAATGTAAAGATAGAAGCTTGGTTTTGGATGCATTAAAAGTAACCAGCCACCACTTCCTCCACTCTACCACGTGTTCAAGATCAGAGGAGAGAGAATTAGAGAGAACTTTGTCATTTACGGCCTTTGATGTGCTGCCATAGATGGTCATGTCA
>NC_136498.1:112511821-112801821 GCF_053919585.1 Euprymna scolopes | reverse complement strand
AGTCTGCTGGCAAAGAGAGGTCTAGAAAGACTAGAAACTATGCCGATATAAGCAGAGAAAGACTAGTGATATTTCAATAGATGATCCGAAATCATAACCACAATAAACGAGAGTGAAGTCAAAGCATGAAACTAACTTTTTTTTTTTACTTGGTGGTCATCACTTATCAAGGCCCAGAGGCCACTTGGGAATAATGGTTATTGTGTGTACAGTAATCAATGGGATAGTATCGTAGTAATCGTTAGTATTGGAGATTTGATAAAGTGTCTTACTTAAGGGGGCGGTTTATCAAGAATTTGTTTATGTTGGACTTGAAGACATCCAAGTTGTAGTCAGGTGGAAAGCAGGCAAACGGAAGAGAGTTCCACAGACGTGCACTTCTAAGAAAGAAGCTTTGTTCATGGAATCTACATTTTGATTTAGGCACAGATAAAGAGTGGGGGAAATTGCACTTAGTAATAATTCACCAGTTCGACAGAACAGTTTATTCATTTCACAATAAATTGAAAATGGACAGGTAGCTTCTTTTTCTTTTAACTTAGGAATCACCAATTATCAAAGTCCAAAGGCCACTCGAGGATAAAGGTTAATGAAATGTAAGGTGATAGTGTAGTAATCGTTAATGGTGTAGATTGGGTAGAATTCGATTATTTATGGGGATGGCTTAACAAGAATTTGTTTACATTAGATTTGAAGGCTACTATGTTGTATTCAACCGGGAAGCAGGCCAGCAGAACAGTGTTCCACAGGCGGGCAGTTCTAGGAAAGGAGCTTTTACTCATGGAATCTGCGTTTAGATTTAGGCACAGTGGAGGGAGGGGAAATCATATATAGTGGTTGTAACTAGTCGAGTGTTTTTTTGTTTGTTTTTTTTTGTGTGTGTGTGTGTGAAAATTTGGCAAGCAAAGGCATAGAATGGAGTTCAGTCGAGCACCTGGAATGAAAAGAACGACGACAGAGCAGAGACAGGCTCGCAACATCTCTTCTGTGGGGAAAGAGGTTTTCTTTCTTCGAGAACATACTGTTCATATCACTAAAGCAATGCCTCTTCAAATGCGGGTTAGTAGCGATGAACAACGGTGAACTCATCGTTAAGCAAACAATAGAATATAAGTGCGACAATATATATTTTCATGTCTAATGCTATTTTTATTTATTTATTTTGTGGCGCACGATTTACATGGATAATAGCGTTATTAAATGGAAACAGGTTTATCTACAGGTGTTGAGTATATGCAAAATCCACAAATAGAAACATGAGATCCACTTCGCAGGCGCACGCGTTTGCCGTTGATATCAAAACTGGGGAACGAATGATAGAAAAGGCATAAAGGAGAGGGAGAGAGAGATAAAAAAAAAAAAAAGTATGAGAGAGAGAAAGAGAAACGTGATAGAGGATGATAAGTGAGAGAGAAAGAGAGAGAGAGTGTATGAGAGAGAAAGAGAGAGAGTGTGTGTATGAGAGAAAGAGAGAGAGTGTGTGTATGAGAGAGAAAGAGAGAGAGAGTGTGTGTATGAGAGAGAAAGAGAGAGAGTGTGTATGAGAGAGAGAGTGTGTATGAGAGCGAGAGAGTGTGTATGAGAGCGAGAGAGTGTGTATGAGAGCGAGAGAGTGTGTATGAGAGCGAGAGAGTGTGTATGAGAGCGAGAGAGTGTGTATGAGAGAGAGAGAGTGTGTATGAGAGAGAGAGAGAGAGTGTGTATGAGAGAGAGAGAGTGTGTATGAGAGAGAGAGTGTGTATGAGAGAGAGAGTGTGTATGAGAGAGAGAGTGTGTATGAGAGAGAGAGTGTGTATGAGAGAGAGAGTGTGTATGAGAGAGAAAGAGAGAGAGAGAGTGTATGAGAGAGAAAAAGAGAGAGTGTATGAGAGAGAAAAAGAGAGAGTGTATGAGAGAGAAAAAGAGAGAGTGTATGAGAGAGAAAAAGAGAGAGTGTATGAGAGAGAAAGAGAGAGAGTGTATGAGAAAGAAAGAGAGAGAGTGTATGAGAAAGAAAGAGAGAGAGTGTATGAGAAAGAAAGAGAGAGAGTGTATGAGAAAGAAAGAGAGAGAGTGTATGAGAAAGAAAGAGAGAGAGTGTATGAGAAAGAAAGAGAGAGAGTGTATGAGAAAGAAAGAGAGAGTGTGTATGAAAGAGAAAGAGAGAGTGTGTATGAGAGAGAGAGTGTATGAGAGAGAAAGAGAGAGTGTGTGTGTGTATGAGAGAAAAAAAGTGAGCGTAAGATAAAGAATGAAAAAGAAAGTGCTAGTGAGAAAGAGGGAGTTATAGAGAGAACGTAAGAAAGAAAGAAAGAAAGAAAAAGTGAAGAGGAGAGAGAGTGAGAAAGGGAAGGAAAGAGCATGAGAAAAAAGGGCGAGAGAATGAGAAAGAGTTAAAAAAAAACAGAGAGGGAGAGAAAGAAAGAAAGAAAGAAAAAGACAGAAAACTAAAACAAAGTGTGAGAAAGAGAGAAAACGTGTATGTGTGTGAGAGAGAGAGAGAGAGAGAGAGAGAGAGAGGAGAGCGTATGAGAAAGAGAGAAAGCGTGTGAGAAAGAGAATGAGCGTGAGAAAGTGAGATTGAGTGTATGTGAGAGCGACGGGGGAAGGGGGGGGGATAACGAGTGAAAAAAAAATGAAGAGAAAAAAGTCTTGAATGAATATAAAAAAATGGCGAAGAAAGCTTAAGAAAAAACTTCCCGAAAGTATTTCATAGAGAAAAAAAAAAAAGAAAAAAAAAGAAAAAAAAACGATAGAAGAAAAAACATGAAAAAAAAAAATATCCTCGATGAAAAAATAAAAATAAGTAAAAGTCTATTCAAAGTCAACCTTAAAATAGAATGTAGACGTTTGATACACAGTCAAACGGAAAACTTCAGATTTCTGCTTATTTGATATACATTTTTGGCATATAGATATAAAGAGAGAGGTATATTAAGAAAAGCAAACTGGAACTCTTCAATGTAGAAAGATCCAAAAATCTTAAGAATTGATTATCCATAGTTATGCCAAACTTAAAATGGCTTACAAAATCTTAATACCATGTTTTAAAGAAAGAAATACTATCCAAATTGAATTATAGGGGACTTGACGTCAAATCTTGGTGAAAATGAACAGTTTTGGGCCTCAACATATGTAAACTTGAGTTCTGCACCATGCAAAAAATGAAATTACTAACTCCATCATTTGCCCCCCCCCATTTAACCCCAAATGTCCCTAAGGCCTTAACATATTTAAATTTACGTTCAGCACTATGCAAAACTGCTAAATAGGCATACACAAAAAGTTTTGGACAAATATGGTAAAATAGTCCCAAAAATGGAGTGTTTTTATTAGCTCTAAAAGAGCCCTGGGACACACACAAAAGTTATCGCAGAGTATAGACAAACAAAATTATATAGAAATCAGTTAGTTACTATTTTTCAGAAAGTTTTATAAAAATCGAAGGCATCAATTTTTTTTTTAATAAGCATAAAAGTGTCAATTTTAGCCATTTTAACCCGAAAGGCACTCCTAGAAGGGGGGGGGCAACCAGAGTTTTCCCGGAAAATCAGTTCTATTACTTTTTTATTCATATCTTGCTTAATGATTGTGTAAAATTTCGAAAAATTTCAAGGCGTAGTTATTGAGAAAAGTGTGAACGGGCGAATGGACAAGGGTGAATTACAGGTCCACCCTCCTTTTGTCGGGGGGGGGGGGCAAAAGATACCATGTTTTAAAGAAAGAAATGCTATCCAAATTGAATTATAATTTAGCTTTTTAAACGGTTTCATTCTGAATTTGAATATTACCAGATTCCTTAACTAAAGACATTCTTAGGTGATGCTTGAAGAATATAATGTCATCATTACAATAACCAGGGAATCTTAACAGTTGTTGACTTTTTAGGTCGTACATGGAAGACTTTGCTTCGATAGTGATTTTGGTTTTAGTCAACTATTAGTGCTATTGATTGTAGTAGCGAAAAAGCAAAAAAAAAAAAAAAAATTAAATAAGCAAGAGTATTAGGTATTTGATTTTATTTAGCTTGGTTCCCGTGACCCTAAGAGAGCAGTAATTAATTTACAGTATAAAGTGGACCCTGGGGTTACTTTCGGCAGCTGCGTAACTCACTTCCTCCATTTTGTCCTTTAATCCTTATATTCGACGAGTTATGTTTCTGACAAAGAGGGAAGAATTGCTGTTTTTTGGGTCAGAATCTATTCCATCTAACACTTATCATTGGCAAGAAGTAGTATTCTTTTTAGTTCTTTACATCAAGTGGCTTCATGCCTTGTCTGGAGCGATTTCCATAAATAAAATAAAAAACATAATTTAAATAGGTACAAGTTTTTGTTGCACATCTCATTTAAAAATTAAAAATAAAATGGTGCATAGTGTACGAAAGGTTGCCCACCCCCTCCCTCTCTGATTTAACTGAACACGTGATTCTGCTTGGCCAATCACAGCTTAGTATTTTCCAGCTTCCCTTTACCAAAAGAAAAACCCGGGGTCAGAATCCATTCCATCAAACACCTATCGTTGACATGTTTTTGGACTTATAAGTAGCATTTTTTTAGTTCCTCAAGTGGGTTTATGCCTTGTCTGGAGCGATTTCCATTAAAAAAAAAAATAGGTTACTTTTTAGCCAATTCATATGACCCTTAAAGTGGTTGGTTGGTTGGTTGGTTATTTTTGTTTTACGGCATATCAACCCTTTTCAGGTTATTTAATGCCAAATCCAAAGATTTTGAAGAAAAACTTTTTAATAGAATATATTCGTCGTTTTCAAGTCGGTTTCTATTTAACCCATAGTTGGGACCCTAACAGGTACTATCACTCCGGATCAGAGTGAACCTGGGAGCAATGGCAATTAAAGGGTGGCTCCGCACTCCCCAAAGTCCGCAAGGTGCGGCCTCACCACTGGATATAGTTTACGGTCATATCCAGGACCACCCTTAAAGTGATGACAACCACACGGACCAATATACGAGTGTCTTATCAGTTCAAAGAGCATTGACTTAATCTATGAAACGAGCTGGTAGCTGATGCGAATAGAGCACCACACCTCTTATTACAGATTGTATTTTTAAAAGAAAAACAAGTGAAGCATGCATGGTCCCCCGTAAGTGCACACTGAATGAGGCATAAAAAAATGCCTAAGTTCAGCATTTGCTTCACCCCCCTCAATTAGTCCCCAAATTCCCAGAGGACGTCAAATCTTGGTGAAAATGAACAAACCGTGCAGTTTTAGACCTCAACATAAGTAAATTTGCGTTCTGCACCATGCAAAAAATGAAATGACTAAGTCCATCATTTGCCCCCCCCCTATTTAGCCCCAAATGCCCCCAAGGCTTCAACACATTTAAATTTGAGTTCAACACCATGCAAAACTACTAAATAGACATACACAGAAAATTTTGGACAAATATGGTAAAATAGTCCCAAAAATAAAGTGTTTTTATTAGCCCTAAAAGAGCTCCCCTGGGGCACACACAAAAGTTATCGCAACGTATAGACAAACAAAATTATATAGAAATCAGTTAGTTACAACTTTTCAGAAAGTTTTATAAAAATCTAAGGCA
The DNA here is from genome assembly GCF_053919585.1 of Euprymna scolopes. Taxonomy (NCBI): domain Eukaryota; kingdom Metazoa; phylum Mollusca; class Cephalopoda; order Sepiida; family Sepiolidae; genus Euprymna; species Euprymna scolopes. Next base: position 112,796,278 of record NC_136498.1, on the reverse strand, counting down.
CCAATTTTTTTTAATAAGCATAAAAGTGTCAATTTTAGCCATTTTAACCCAAAAGGTACCCTTGGGGTGGGGGGGGCAGAGTTTTCCCCGGAAAATCCATTCTATTACTTTTTTACACATATCATGTTTAATGTTTGTGCAAAATTTCAAAAAGTTCCAGGGCGTAGTTATTGAGAAAAGTGCGGACAGATGAACGAACAATGGTGAATTACAGGTCCATCCTCCTTTTGCGGGGGGGAGGGGGGGAATTAATTTTAACTGAAAGTTTGGAGAATTCTATTCTGCAGATAAGACAAAACAAAAACAGACAAGCATTTGAAATCAACTAACAAACGAGGCATGTTTAGTTATTATAAGAAAGAATTCTTCAGCTGTTTGAAATTCAGGAAAAAAAAAAAATGTCCGCTATAAAATTAATCAACTCAAACTGTCGGTTCAGTAATATTCAAAGTCATTCCTCTTGAATTATATTCATGTTATCGCCACAAAATTATACTGATTACAAAAGAAAGAAATGAACTCTTCAATTTGAAAGTGCAAAAAGATTCAAAATTGACCTCTTTCTGACTTACGTGTGAAGCTAGTCGGTTCTAACTTAGCACCAAATTTTTTGCATGGTTTTACACCATTTTTTTTTTTTTATTGAAATGTTTAATTTTAAGAAGAGTTCAATTTTAGAAGGACTTTCCGATGGCTAGATGACTTGTATTAATCCTGAGGTGAAAAATAGAGTTTTCAGTGGGTAGCAAAATTGAACTGCAAAATTTTGCAGACGAAGAGCAAGAATACTTCTCGCGTGGACATGAAAAATTATGTGTGGGAATTCTAAACTATCCAGTATGTTGTATTAAGTGATTCCGGTTTCTGATTGGTTGATAGCAGAGCATGTCTCCGTTTGATTGGTCAGTTCCTATCGCCAGTGCCTATAAATAGAACCTTCCAGTTTTCTTTAATCATACCCCATCAGAAGTTCATTGTGATGGGATGTGTCTCCTCGTGGCTTCGGCTGCAGGGAGACAGGGTAGTACATGTCAAGGATTCGTCACTTGACACTCAGCCCAACAGGTGAGGGGCCGGGAACCAGCCCAGCACCTGTTGGACTGAGGTACGCCGCCTGGGTAATACCTAGGAGGTCCACCCTCCCAGGCCTTGCCACCGGGCTTTCCGGTGGGGCAAGTCTATTGCTTGCTGACTGAGGCGCCCCGACCGGGGAATGCCGACGGGTTTACTCAGGCAATTTTTAAAATTGCAGGAGTGCCCCTCCTTTAGGGGAGCCTGCGGGGTTCCCACTTTCCAGCTTTGTGCCACGTAATGCTGATGTGGGCAGCATTTAAATATATACCCTTCTTATTATACCCCCATTAGTTCATCTGATGGGGATGTGTCTCCTATCGGCTTCGGCTGCAGGGAGACAGGGTAGAGTACTCATCAAGGATTCGTTACTTGACACCCAGCCCGACAGGTGAGGGGCTGGTAACCAGTCCAGCACCTGTCCGACTGAGGTACACCTCCTTGGTAATACCTAGGAGGTTCCCAGTGGAGTAAGTTTATCAGTTACTACCTGAGGCGCTCCGACCGGGGAATGCCGACGGAGTTACTCAGGCAATTTTTGCAATTGCAGGAGTGCTCCTCCTTTAGGGGAGCCTGCTTGGATCCCCACCTTCCGGCCTTGTGCCAAATATTGCTGTGGTGGGCAGCAATTAAATATCTACCCTTCTCATTATTTTTTTATGTTGGAGGATGAGTCTCGTTGCTGCTTCGGTTGCTTGGAGACTTGAGCAGAAAGTATGGTAAAAAATTCATTGACAATCGACCCAAAAAGTGCGGGGTCCAAAAACTGGCCTAGTTTTTTTTTTTTTTTTATTACATTTTCACCCCAAACAAGGCACATTCCCACTTTTGATCTTTAATGTAGGGGGCTACTATCAGGGATATAGGCTACAGGGGTACAATGTAGGATATGGGCAGCAAGAGGTCAGTTCACATTACATTTGAACTTCTGCATGTCAGTACAGTTGGGGAAGCAGGGACCTGGAAGAAAGTTCCAAACTCTAGCTGTTCTGGGTGAGAAACTACTAGAGTAGAAAGCTCTCTTAAATCTCGGGAACTCTGTGTAGGGGTGGGATTTAGCTGCTTGTCAGGTTTGTCGGGAGTATTTACGTCGAGGGGGTCTGTCAGACTAAGGTACGCTGCCTGGGTATTACCTAGGAGGTCCACCTTCCCAGGCCTTGTCACCCGGCTTTCGAGTGGGGTAAGTTTATCATTTGCTGCCTGAAGCGCCCTCATCAGAGAATGCTGACGAGAATGCTCAGGCAATTTTTGCTAGGCAAAAGTGCCCTTCCTTTAGGGGAGCTTGTTTGACATCCCGACTTTCCCGACCTTGTGTCACATCATACTGAGATGGGCAGCATAAAAATATCCACCCTTCTTATTATATAAAAAATTATTAATATGTTATCAGATCAAATTTGTTGAGAGTTTAGAAGAGACTTACAAACAGCGATCTATTTCAGCATTTTTTTTTTTTTTTTTCACTAGTCGCAGCATTCTTTATAAAAATAGTTTCAAAACTAGTGGGACTTGTGAAAATTCCACGATGGACTCTTTCATATGTAATATATTGATGTTAGCACTCTGTAGATGTTCAGCGTAAATGGAAACGCCCTGATATTGTAACTCTTGTTAAAACTGCAAAAATATTTATCTAAGCTAGCAGGGACGTCCGACATAGCCCGGTTGTAAAATAGACATGATATATGATATTTTAATTTATACAGATTTTGTATATATTATTATAGAGTCAATGTTCTATCGATTCTTATGAAAGTTGTGATTTAAAAACAAACAAACAAAAAAAAAAAAAATATATATATATATATATCCATATGACTTGGGTGCATTAGCTTGAATCAAAACCAAAACCAAAACTTGAAGAAAAAAAAAATATATATATATATATGTATACATATATAACTTGAATTCCTACAGGTACAATCGAAACCGAAACTTGTGAAGAATTCTTGGTAACATTATTTATATAAAAAAGGAAAAAAAAAAAAAATAGATGACTTGAGTGCCATCAGTTATAACCGAAATTGAAACCGAAACAAAAACTTAGGAAGAATTCTTGACGAAAATTATTTATTACAAGAAATCGAAGGTCATAATTAAACAAGAAAAATCAGAAAAAAGATGCAAGTGTGACACACAAAATAACACACGTTGTCGGATTAATATATAGGTAATAAAAAGTTGCATTTTCGGGACATCAGGCATATCAAATCTAGAAGTGTAAGCCATGTTTAGTTTCAGAATAGTTTCCGATGATTCGTTGTTCTAAACAAGTCTTGAGAGGTGACCGGTTTGCAGTAGACAGAACAGTTTCCGATGATTCGTTGTTCTAAACAAGTCTTGAGAGGTGACCGGTTTGCAGTAGACAGAACAGTTTCCGATGATTCGTTGTTCTAAACAAGTCTTGAGAGGTGACCGGTTTGCAATAGACAGAACAGTTTCCGATGATTCGTTGTTCTAAACAAGTCTTGAGAGGTGACCGGTTTGCAGTAGACAGAACAGTTTCCGATGATTCGTTGTTCTAAACAAGTCTTGAGAGGTGACCGGTTTGCAGTAGACAGAACAGTTTCCGATGATTCGTTGTTCTAAACAAGTCTTGAGAGGTGACCGGTTTGCAATAGACAGAACAGTTTCCGATGATTCGTTGTTCTAAACAAGTCTTGAGAGGTGACCGGTTTGCAATAGACAGAACAGTTTCCGATGATTCGTTGTTCTAAACAAGTCTTGAGAGGTGACCGGTTTGCAATAGACAGAACAGTTTCCGATGATTCGTTGTTCTAAACAAGTCTTGAGAGGTGACCGGTTTGCAATAGACAGAACAGTTTCCGATGATTCGTTGTTCTAAACAAGTCTTGAGAGGTGACCGGTTTGCAATAGACAGAACAGTTTCCGATGATTCGTTGTTCTAAACAAGTCTTGAGAGGTGACCGGTTTGCAATAGACAGAACAGTTTCCGATGATTCGTTGTTCTAAACAAGTCTTGAGAGGTGACCGGTTTGCAATAGACAGAACAGTTTCCGATGATTCGTTGTTCTAAACAAGTCTTGAGAGGTGACCGGTTTGCAATAGACAGAACAGTTTCCGATGATTCGTTGTTCTAAACAAGTCTTGAGAGGTGACCGGTTTGCAATAGACAGAACAGTTTCCGATGATTCGTTGTTCTAAACAAGTCTTGAGAGGTGACCGGTTTGCAATAGACAGAACAGTTTCCGATGATTCGTTGTTCTAAACAAGTCTTGAGAGGTGACCGGTTTGCAATAGACAGAACAGTTTCCGATGATTCGTTGTTCTAAACAAGTCTTGAGAGGTGACCGGTTTGCAATAGACAGAACAGTTTCCGATGATTCGTTGTTCTAAACAAGTCTTGAGAGGTGACCGGTTTGCAATAGACAGAACAGTTTCCGATGATTCGTTGTTCTAAACAAGTCTTGAGAGGTGACCGGTTTGCAATAGACAGAACAGTTTCCGATGATTCGTTGTTCTAAACAAGTCTTGAGAGGTGACCGGTTTGCAATAGACAGAACAGTTTCCGATGATTCGTTGTTCTAAACAAGTCTTGAGAGGTGACCGGTTTGCAATAGACAGAACAGTTTCCGATGATTCGTTGTTCTAAACAAGTCTTGAGAGGTGACCGGTTTGCAATAGACAGAACAGTTTCCGATGATTCGTTGTTCTAAACAAGTCTTGAGAGGTGACCGGTTTGCAATAGACAGAACAGTTTCCGATGATTCGTTGTTCTAAACAAGTCTTGAGAGGTGACCGGTTTGCAATAGACAGAACAGTTTCCGATGATTCGTTGTTCTAAACAAGTCTTGAGAGGTGACCGGTTTGCAATAGACAGAACAGTTTCCGATGATTCGTTGTTCTAAACAAGTCTTGAGAGGTGACCGGTTTGCAATAGACAGAACAGTTTCCGATGATTCGTTGTTCTAAACAAGTCTTGAGAGGTGACCGGTTTGCAATAGACAGAACAGTTTCCGATGATTCGTTGTTCTAAACAAGTCTTGAGAGGTGACCGGTTTGCAGTAGACAGAACAGTTTCCGATGATTCGTTGTTCTAAACAAGTCTTGAGAGGTGACCGGTTTGCAGTAGACAGAACAGTTTCCGATGATTCGTTGTTCTAAACAAGTCTTGAGAGGTGACCGGTTTGCAGTAGACAGAACAGTTTCCGATGATTCGTTGTTCTAAACAAGTCTTGAGAGGTGACCGGTTTGCAATAGACAGAACAGTTTCCGATGATTCGTTGTTCTAAACAAGTCTTGAGAGGTGACCGGTTTGCAGTAGACAGAACAGTTTCCGATGATTCGTTGTTCTAAACAAGTCTTGAGAGGTGACCGGTTTGCAATAGACAGAACAGTTTCCGATGATTCGTTGTTCTAAACAAGTCTTGAGAGGTGACCGGTTTGCAGTAGACAGAACAGTTTCCGATGATTCGTTGTTCTAAACAAGTCTTGAGAGGTGACCGGTTTGCAATAGACAGAACAGTTTCCGATGATTCGTTGTTCTAAACAAGTCTTGAGAGGTGACCGGTTTGCAATAGACAGAACAGTTTCCGATGATTCGTTGTTCTAAACAAGTCTTGAGAGGTGACCGGTTTGTAATAGACAGAACAGTTTCCGATGATTCGTTGTTCTAAACAAGTCTTGAGAGGTGACCGGTTTGCAATAGACAGAACAGTTTCCGATGATTCGTTGTTCTAAACAAGTCTTGAGAGGTGACCGGTTTGTAATAGACAGAACAGTTTCCGATGATTCGTTGTTCTAAACAAGTCTTGAGAGGTGACCGGTTTGCAGTAGACAGAACAGTTTCCGATGATTCGTTGTTCTAAACAAGTCTTGAGAGGTGACCGGTTTGCAGTAGACAGAACAGTTTCCGATGATTCGTTGTTCTAAACAAGTCTTGAGAGGTGACCGGTTTGCAGTAGACAGAACAGTTTCCGATGATTCGTTGTTCTAAACAAGTCTTGAGAGGTGACCGGTTTGCAGTAGACAGAACAGTTTCCGATGATTCGTTGTTCTAAACAAGTCTTGAGAGGTGACCGGTTTGCAGTAGACAGAACAGTTTCCGATGATTCGTTGTTCTAAACAAGTCTTGAGAGGTGACCGGTTTGCAGTAGACAGAACAGTTTCCGATGATTCGTTGTTCTAAACAAGTCTTGAGAGGTGACCGGTTTGCAGTAGACAGAACAGTTTCCGATGATTCGTTGTTCTAAACAAGTCTTGAGAGGTGACCGGTTTGCAGTAGACAGAACAGTTTCCGATGATTCGTTGTTCTAAACAAGTCTTGAGAGGTGACCGGTTTGCAATAGACAGAACAGTTTCCGATGATTCGTTGTTCTAAACAAGTCTTGAGAGGTGACCGGTTTGCAGTAGACAGAACAGTTTCCGATGATTCGTTGTTCTAAACAAGTCTTGAGAGGTGACCGGTTTGCAATAGACAGAACAGTTTCCGATGATTCGTTGTTCTAAACAAGTCTTGAGAGGTGACCGGTTTGCAGTAGACAGAACAGTTTCCGATGATTCGTTGTTCTAAACAAGTCTTGAGAGGTGACCGGTTTGCAATAGACAGAACAGTTTCCGATGATTCGTTGTTCTAAACAAGTCTTGAGAGGTGACCGGTTTGCAATAGACAGAACAGTTTCCGATGATTCGTTGTTCTAAACAAGTCTTGAGAGGTGACCGGTTTGTAATAGACAGAACAGTTTCCGATGATTCGTTGTTCTAAACAAGTCTTGAGAGGTGACCGGTTTGCAATAGACAGAACAGTTTCCGATGATTCGTTGTTCTAAACAAGTCTTGAGAGGTGACCGGTTTGTAATAGACAGAACAGTTTCCGATGATTCGTTGTTCTAAACAAGTCTTGAGAGGTGACCGGTTTGCAGTAGACAGAACAGTTTCCGATGATTCGTTGTTCTAAACAAGTCTTGAGAGGTGACCGGTTTGCAGTAGACAGAACAGTTTCCGATGATTCGTTGTTCTAAACAAGTCTTGAGAGGTGACCGGTTTGCAGTAGACAGAACAGTTTCCGATGATTCGTTGTTCTAAACAAGTCTTGAGAGGTGACCGGTTTGCAGTAGACAGAACAGTTTCCGATGATTCGTTGTTCTAAACAAGTCTTGAGAGGTGACCGGTTTGCAGTAGACAGAACAGTTTCCGATGATTCGTTGTTCTAAACAAGTCTTGAGAGGTGACCGGTTTGCAGTAGACAGAACAGTTTCCGATGATTCGTTGTTCTAAACAAGTCTTGAGAGGTGACTGGTTTGCAGTAGACAGAACAGTTTCCGATGATTCGTTGTTCTAAACAAGTCTTGAGAGGTGACCGGTTTGCAGTAGACAGAACAGTTTCCGATGATTCGTTGTTCTAAACAAGTCTTGAGAGGTGACCGGTTTGCAATAGACAGAACAGTTTCCGATGGTTCGTTGTTCTAAACAAGTCTTGAGAGGTGACTGGTTTGCAATAGACAGAACAGTTTCCGATGGTTCGTTGTTCTAAACAAGTCTTGAGAGGTGACCGGTTTGCAGTAGACAGAACAGTTTCCGATGATTCGTTGTTCTAAACAAGTCTTGAGAGGTGACTGGTTTGCAGTAGACAGAACAGTTTCCGATGATTCGTTGTTCTAAACAAGTCTTGAGAGGTGACCGGTTTGCAGTAGACAGAACAGTTTCCGATGATTCGTTGTTCTAAACAAGTCTTGAGAGGTGACCGGTTTGCAATAGACAGAACAGTTTCCGATGGTTCGTTGTTCTAAACAAGTCTTGAGAGGTGACTGGTTTGCAATAGACAGAACAGTTTCCGATGGTTCGTTGTTCTAAACAAGTCTTGAGAGGTGACCGGTTTGCAGTAGACAGAACAGTTTCCGATGATTCGTTGTTCTAAACAAGTCTTGAGAGGTGACCGGTTTGCAGTAGACAGAACAGTTTCCGATGATTCGTTGTTCTAAACAAGTCTTGAGAGGTGACCGGTTTGCAGTAGACAGAACAGTTTCCGATGATTCGTTGTTCTAAACAAGTCTTGAGAGGTGACTGGTTTGTAATAGACAGAACAGTTTCCGATGATTCGTTGTTCTAAACAAGTCTTGAGAGGTGACCGGTTTGTAATAGACAGAACAGTTTCCGATGATTCGTTGTTCTAAACAAGTCTTGAGAGGTGACCGGTTTGCAGTAGACAGAACAGTTTCCGATGATTCGTTGTTCTAAACAAGTCTTGAGAGGTGACCGGTTTGCAGTAGACAGAACAGTTTCCGATGATTCGTTGTTCTAAACAAGTCTTGAGAGGTGACCGGTTTGCAGTAGACAGAACAGTTTCCGATGATTCGTTGTTCTAAACAAGTCTTGAGAGGTGACCGGTTTGCAGTAGACAGAACAGTTTCCGATGATTCGTTGTTCTAAACAAGTCTTGAGAGGTGACCGGTTTGCAGTAGACAGAACAGTTTCCGATGATTCGTTGTTCTAAACAAGTCTTGAGAGGTGACCGGTTTGCAGTAGACAGAACAGTTTCCGATGATTCGTTGTTCTAAACAAGTCTTGAGAGGTGACCGGTTTGCAGTAGACAGAACAGTTTCCGATGATTCGTTGTTCTAAACAAGTCTTGAGAGGTGACCGGTTTGCAGTAGACAGAACAGTTTCCGATGATTCGTTGTTCTAAACAAGTCTTGAGAGGTGACCGGTTTGCAGTAGACAGAACAGTTTCCGATGATTCGTTGTTCTAAACAAGTCTTGAGAGGTGACCGGTTTGCAGTAGACAGAACAGTTTCCGATGATTCGTTGTTCTAAACAAGTCTTGAGAGGTGACCGGTTTGCAGTAGACAGAACAGTTTCCGATGATTCGTTGTTCTAAACAAGTCTTGAGAGGTGACCGGTTTGCAGTAGACAGAACAGTTTCCGATGATTCGTTGTTCTAAACAAGTCTTGAGAGGTGACCGGTTTGCAGTAGACAGAACAGTTTCCGATGATTCGTTGTTCTAAACAAGTCTTGAGAGGTGACCGGTTTGCAGTAGACAGAACAGTTTCCGATGATTCGTTGTTCTAAACAAGTCTTGAGAGGTGACCGGTTTGCAGTAGACAGAACAGTTTCCGATGATTCGTTGTTCTAAACAAGTCTTGAGAGGTGACCGGTTTGCAGTAGACAGAACAGTTTCCGATGATTCGTTGTTCTAAACAAGTCTTGAGAGGTGACCGGTTTGCAGTAGACAGAACAGTTTCCGATGATTCGTTGTTCTAAACAAGTCTTGAGAGGTGACCGGTTTGCAGTAGACAGAACAGTTTCCGATGATTCGTTGTTCTAAACAAGTCTTGAGAGGTGACCGGTTTGCAGTAGACAGAACAGTTTCCGATGATTCGTTGTTCTAAACAAGTCTTGAGAGGTGACTGGTTTGTAATAGACAGAACAGTTTCCGATGATTCGTTGTTCTAAACAAGTCTTGAGAGGTGACCGGTTTGTAATAGACAGAACAGTTTCCGATGATTCGTTGTTCTAAACAAGTCTTGAGAGGTGACCGGTTTGCAGTAGACAGAACAGTTTCCGATGATTCGTTGTTCTAAACAAGTCTTGAGAGGTGACCGGTTTGCAGTAGACAGAACAGTTTCCGATGATTCGTTGTTCTAAACAAGTCTTGAGAGGTGACCGGTTTGCAGTAGACAGAACAGTTTCCGATGATTCGTTGTTCTAAACAAGTCTTGAGAGGTGACTGGTTTGTAATAGACAGAACAGTTTCCGATGATTCGTTGTTCTAAACAAGTCTTGAGAGGTGACTGGTTTGCAGTAGACAGAACAGTTTCCGATGATTCGTTGTTCTAAACAAGTCTTGAGAGGTGACTGGTTTGCAATAGACAGAACAGTTTCCGATGGTTCGTTGTTCTAAACAAGTCTTGAGAGGTGACTGGTTTGCAATAGACAGAACAGTTTCCGATGGTTCGTTGTTCTAAACAAGTCTTGAAAGGTGACTGGTTTGCAGTAGACAGTTCCACAGAGCAAAAGATTCTTACCGTGTCAAGACGGAAAAAAACATGCAAAATTGCTACAGAAAGGTTTAATATTTATGGAGCAATTCTGGTTTCTGATTGGTTGGTAGCAGAACGTGAATTAATTCGATTCATCAGTTCCTAGCAGCATCGTCTATAAATAGAATCGCCCGACTGTGTGGGATCATACCCCATTATTAATCTCTCATGATGGGATGTGTCTCCTAGCGGCTTCGGCTGCAGGGAGACAGGGTAGAAGTACTCGTCAAGGATCCGTTACTTGACACTCAGCCCGATAGGTGAGGGGCTGGGAACCGGCCCAGCACCTGTCGGACTGAGGTACACTGCCTGGGTAATACCTAAGAGGTTCACCCTCCCAGGCCTTGCCACTGGGCTTTCCGGTGGAATAAGTTTATAGCTTACTGCCTGAGGCGCCCCTATCGGGGAATGCCGATGGGGTTACTCAGGCAATTTTTACAATTGTAGGAGTGCCCCTCCTTTAGGGGAGCCTGCTGGTTTCTCACTTTCCGGCCTTGTGCCACATTTTGCTGAGGTAGGCAGCAAATAAACCTCTACCCCCATTATGAATAAAAAATATCACAACATCAAACATTGCAACCCATTGCAAGCTTATTTGCACAGACAGCAATTTTGTTTTAAAGTAGGGGTCTCGGAAAAATAATGTGAATTTGTTTTCCTTTCTCACCTGAGGAAAACAATGTTTTTTTGTGTGTTTGTTTTTTTTTTTGACATTTAATCTGTTGATCGGAACTTTCGAACGTCACGAACACAACCTTTTCCGAGTCATCACAATCTTTATGTAATTACAAGCAGTTCCATTATGAAATCTCAGGAGAGATCTACAATCATTCACGTTAAAACTTTTCAGAGAACTAGTAAGCCTGATCATCACTTGTCATCTATTATATAAAGGGCAAGTGTCTGTGTTTATGTTTGTATTTCCAGCTAAATGTCGAAACTACAAAACAAAGACACACAAAGTTTGAATATTCTCGATCAGTGTTGCCCTGGATGAATGATACCTGAAATTCAGAAAAAGTATTCATCTTGATGAGGGTCAACCAAACCAGATTTCGCTAGGGAATATCGGTATCTTAGTTTTATCTATTATATAAATCTCACCTGTCTGTTTAAATGTATGTATGTTTGTATGCTTCGCAAAAACTTTCGACAGAGGCGACGGATTTTCAGGATATCAGGATCATTTAGAAACTCGACCCTTTGGACGACAAATACCGAAAAATTGGTCAAAAACATTAATTCCTTCACCCTCAACTGGGAAGTTTTCTACAGAGGTGGGGTCGGTTTTTTTCCACTGACATTTTTTGCAAGTCATTCAACCCTCGCTTCGATGGCGTTGCTTAAAAGGCGGTCTTTCGACCGCCCATGACGTCACAACCACAATGGACACATCGATAAGACATTTTTTTTTTTTTTACTTCTTTTTCCTCTGGTGCATTATGGGTTTGAGCCTGCTTACTTACTCTTACCTTTCTTTCTTTTTTGCGCTCGCAATTTTTTATTTTTTTTTTTGTTTTTTGTTTTTTTTTGCTCAACCAACACCTGTTTGCACACCACTTTCTTTTCCGCCTTCGCATCACAGGTTCGAGCCTGCCTACCTTCTACAACAGGCTAGTTATTCACTAAATAACGAATCAGATAATATGAAGGCGATAAATTTTTTGCAGCTTAAAATATAACTTATTTCCTTATATCATTTAAACTAGGCCTGCCAAACATGTGACCCAAAGGCTGCATACGGCCCATTGCAAACTAATTTGTAGCCCACACAAACTGCAATTTTTGGGGAAAGTAAGTGAGAATTTTTTTTTTTTTTTATCTATTCTATCTTTAAAAAAGTTTTCCTTTTCTTTTTTTTTTTCTTTTTTTACATTGAATCCACTGATGTTAGAACGTCACGGATACGTTTTTCGAGCTATCACTATCTTTGTTATTAAAGAACTTACCGACAGTTACGTTATGAAAACTTTAAAATTACTTACAATATTCATGTGAAAACTTTTCATAGAACTAGGTTCGTACTTGCATTCTTGAATAGGACTAAACTATCGCATATTTCTAAATTAAAAGAAAAATATTCTGAAATAATTTCAACGATTTGACCTCCTCCGTCAATGTTGGGTCTAAACAATTGAAATTTTAGATATAGGTTCCTTGGACATGAATCTAACTTAATAACTTGATTTGACCCCAAAACAATAAACGTTAAGGAGTTATAATAGGGTTCAAAGTTAAAAAAATTGACCGCTTTTTTTTTTTTTTTTTTTTTTTTTTGCTCAACATACACCTCCAAACACCCGGGCAACGCTGGGCAGAAATGCTAGTATATATATATATATATATATATATATATATATATATATATATATATATATATATATAATTCCTATAAACAATTTCAGTTATAATTGTCGGAATGAAACAATGACTTCTATTTTTGCAAATGTAAAAAATACACTCATGAGTATGACCTAGAAATCTTAGTTTTACTGCTAGTTTCAAATGAATATAAATGAAAATATTCATCACTTAAGCACTAATGCGGGCTATGGAAGATCAAGTTTTGAACAAGAACAAAAAATAACACAACAAAAGGAATTGTTTTGGGCATTGGAAAATAGTCACATATTTTTCTTGTTCAAAACTCGATTTTTCATAGGCCGCATTAGTGCTTAATAAATATTCATTTGAAACTAGCAGTAAAACTAAAATTTATAGGTCATACTCATGAGTGTATTTTTTACATTTGCAAAAATAGAAGTCATTGTTTAATTCCGACAATTATAACTGAAATTGTTTATAGAAATTATATATATATATATATATATATATATATATATATATATATATATATAGACTAGCATTTCTGCCCAGCCCCAGCGTTGCCCGGGTGTTTGGAGGTGTATGTTGAGCAAAAAAAAAAAAAAAAAAGCGGTCAATTTTTTTAACTTTGAACCCTATTATAACTCCTTAACGTTTATTGTTTTGGGGTCAAATCAAGTTATTAAGTTAGATCCATGTCCAAGGAACCTATATCTAAAATTTCAATTGTTTAGACCCAACATTGACGGAGGAGGTCAAATCGTTGAACTTTAACCCCTTAACAGCCAAATTTCTGACCGAAAACGGATTACAAAGATTTTCCCAAATCTCAGTACCCTGTGTATCAAATTTCAATTCTGTACACTGAAAATTGACAGAGTTATTAAGTAGGAAAATGTACACAGAAACACACACACATTCACTTTTATATATACTAGCATTTCAGCCCAGCGTTGCCCGGGTGTTTGGATGTGTGTGTTGAGCAAAACAAAAAGGGCAGGCTCGAACTCATACCGCGAAGGACGAAAAGAACGGGAAAGAAAACCTGACATTTTTGTCGTTACGACCACCGCCAAACCGGAAGTGATGTAGGTTTTAATTAAGGCTAGACAATATAAAAGAGAAGATGACTTTCAAAAATATCGGCGAAAAAAAGCGACCACCCCCTCTGTAGAAAAGTGCCCAGTTGAAGGTGAAGACAATGTTTTTAGCCAATTTTTCGATATTTGTCGTCTGAAAGGTCGAACTTCAAAACGATACTAATCTCGGTAAAATCCGTCGCCTCTGTTGAAAGTTTTAGGCACACATGTAAACATACATACATTTATATATTGGTAACTAAAAATTTTCAACCCAAACCGATTAAAAAGCTTGCCCTATCTCTGAATACCCTTTATGTAAAATTTCAAATGTTTAGACCAGAAAGTGTCTGAGTAATTTGGTAGAAACCACAGACGTAAATTTTTTAACTTTGACCCCTATTATGACCCCTTAAAATCGTTTTAGGCTCAAATCAAGTTATTAAGTTAGATCCATGTCCAAGGAACCTATATCTAAAATTTCAAGTGCGTAGACCCAAAATTGGCGGAGGAGTTTGGTAGAGTTCTCAAAGGTCTAATCGCTGAACTTTGACCCCTTAATAGCCAAATTTCTGGCCGAAAACGAATTAAACAGATTTTCCCAAATGTCAGTACCCTGTATATCAAATTTCGAGTCTGTAGACTTAAAATTGACAGAGTTATTGCCTAGGGAAATGTACACACAAAGACACATACATAGACACGTTCACTCTTATGGATATACTAGCATTTCAGCCCGGCGTTGCCTGGGTGTTTGGATGTGTATGTTGAGCAAAAAAAAAAAAAGTGGTAGTAGGAAGGCAGGCTCGAACCCGTACCACAAAGGAGGAAAAGAACAGTGTAAAACCTAATGTTTATGCTATTACGACCACTGCCAAACCGGAATCAACATTTTTTTTAATAAAGGCTAGACAATCTAAAGGAGAGGATAACTTTAAAAAATATCGGCGAAAAAAGTGACCCCCTCCCTGTAGAAAAGTGCCTAGTTGAAGGGAAGGATATTAATGTTTTTTAGCCAATTTTTCGAAATTTGTCGTATGAAAGATCGAACTTTAAAAGGATACTAATCTTGGTAAAATCCGTCGCCTCTATTGAAAGTTTAAGACAGACATGCAAACAAACATACATACATACATACATTTATATATTGGTAACTAAAAATTTTCGACCCAAACCGATGAAAAGCTTGCCCTATCTCTGAATACCCTTTATGTAAAATTTCAAATATTTAGACCAGAAATTGTCTGAGTAATTTGGAAGAGACTGCAGAGGTCAATTTTTTTTTAACTTTGACCCCATTTATGACCCCTATAAATTTATTGTTTTTGGCTCAAATCACTTATTAAGTTAGATCCATGTCCAAGGAACCTATATCTAAAATTTCAAGTGCATAGACCCAAAATTGTTGGAGGAGTTTGGTAGAGTTGTCAAAGGTCAAATCATTGAACTTTGACCCCTTAACGCCAAATTTATGGCCAAAAACTGATCACATAGATTTTCCCAAATCTCGGTATCCTGTATATCAAATTTCGAGTCTGTAGACTAAAAATTGACAGAGTTATTGCGTAGGGAAATGTACACAGACACACACAGACACTTTCACTTTTATAGATAGATAGATTAAACAAAAATATATACGTATACATAAATATATATGGAAACAATTTTATGTTTACTATAAACTTTTTACGCAAATATTATACAAGTATAAATCAAGTAGAATATCTGCACGAATTTACTAACACGTAAAAGTTAACTAAAGATGATCATCCCATAAGAAAACCGAAAAAACTAATAGGGAATTAATTAAAATGAATGTTTAAAAGAATATGCAAATTAGCTAGATCTTTTGCTAGTGAATGCAATCCCACAACCCATAGATAAGAAAATCGTATTTTCTTTTTAAATAAATAGAAAAGGGGGTTTTTAATATGAATATCAATACACACAAAAGAAAAACGAATTTATAGGAATGTATATATATATATATATATATATATATATATATATATATATATATGACAAAAAGTCTATATTGTTGATGTTCATTTTACCATTTCTTTCTTTCAACGTGTTAAAGTGTTCAATACTTGCCAGCACCTGTTTCGTAGCATAGAAACAATCATATAATTATTGTCAATTTTTAAAAAAATATTTTCCACTCTAACTCATCAGAAGTATAAGAACTGATTAACTTTAAAACAAAAAGAAAGAAATTTGGGGATAATTACATAAACCTGAAAAGATCAGAAGAGTAAATTGTGTTTTATGATAATTCTGCCACATATATATACACAAGTGAAAAACTTCGTCAACCGATAATTTATATTTTACAAAAATATGTTTATAAAGTTTTTTATACACTAACGGATGCTCAAAATGTCGTCCGTGCAAATCTTAGAAGTCAGTAAGTTAGATGCAATAAAATTGAAATAAAATTTAAGCAATAAAATTTACAACCTTAAATTTCCCACTTTTCTAGCGATCACGTTGTATATATATATATATATGTGTGTGTGTGTGTGTGTGTGTGTGTGTGTGTGTGTGTGTGTGTGTGTGAATGAAAGAAAGAGGGAGATTATATATATATATATATATATATATATATATATATATATACATACATATATACACATGTATGTATGAATGAGAATAATGGAAATAGTATTCTGATGAGATAGAGGAAAAAGGAACAAACCAAGTTACACATCCACCAATGTTTCGTCTTTATTGTAAGACTTTCTGGATGAATAAATTGAAAATTTTCTTCAATTCAGAAGAAATTCAAATCCAAAAGAAGTCTTACAATAAAGACGAAACGTTGACGGATATATAACTTGGTTTGTTCCCCCCTCTCTCTGTTTTTCTCTTTCTCTCTCTCTCCTTGAATATGGATAGGGAGTGAGGAAGGTACTCTTTAAACTTACTTAAGCTGCCGTTTAGTTTGTTGTTGTTTTTTTTATTTTTTTACGTTAAATTTTGTTTTAGTTATTGCTTTTGAATTGCTTTTCTTTTCAGTTCATTGCCCTCATGCTACCGTGGAGTCGCGAATACCATGTGTTTGCTTATGACACTTACGTGACAAATGGTGGATCAAAAACATCCGCTCCCTGTGACTCACCCTGTATATATATGAATAATGAGCAGGGTTACCCAATACAACCCAGTATTTTAATTTCCAAAATACAGAAAATATAACAAAAGTAAAACGAAACAATCTGCCTAAGAACTAAATCGCAGTAAAAATAATGCACCCCAGGTGAGGGTCGAACTCATAACGCCTGCCTCTAAATAAGATGTGCTAATTGATTGAGTTATGAAATCAATTCTCTTAGGACATATTGAATTGCTTAAAACTAGAACATGTGGCATTCTTTTTTCGCTTTCACTTCAAGGTCAGCTAAAACTAATTAAAGAAAGTAAAAAGAATAATTTTTCTTTAAATATTTCTCTTAACCTTTTTCAAGTGTCTATAAGTAGAGTAGGAGTATATTTAAAGTAAAGAGTGAAGACTCATCTTCCTCCCTTTATACATGATTAAAACAATAAAAAATTGATCAGTGTTTAATATAAAAATCAGTGAAACTGGAAAAAAATTTTTAACACGGACTAATACTTGTTCAAACTGAACAGTTTTAAACTATGCATCTTTTGTTATAGCTATTAATGCCAGAGAAATAGGGGAATATCGATTTTACTTCATATATATATAAAAAGATGATCACAGGTTTGTAAATAGATAAACAGAGAGAGAGAGAGAGAGGGGGGGTACTAGGAATGGACATCAAAATCGAAGTAATAATAATGAAAGATTGGGAGATGGAAAAAAGCAAAAAAACTTTTTCTTTTTTTTTACTGACGGCGAGAATTCTATTCAGACGCGTGTTGCACTCTTAACTCTTCCTAATGAGGACCATGGAGTAGCTCCAGGGACGAAGAGTTCACAGCATTCTATGCCACAGTCACCCTCCTCCTAATTTTTTTTTTGTTTCATGAAATTATAGTTATGATTATATTGATTGATAAAAGAAAATCATGAAGACATGGGAGGAGGTGGTAGTTATATATAAAAAGAAAAAGTGTGGAGAAAGGACGTGGAAAAAATTGGAGATGGTTGGAAGAAGAGAGTTGGAGAGCGGGAGAGAAAATGGGAGCATAAAGAGGGTTAGGGTTGCGGGTATATCAGAGAAAAGAAGGTGTGGATCTATGTTGATTAGGAGTCTCAATCAGAAAGGTCCATTTCTTTAATTAAGGAGTCAAATCTAGCACACATCCCTTTTTTCCTAGGTAGAATGGTTCATCTGATTTGGATAACAATGTTGATCCAAGAGTGGAGGTGGGAGGGGAGAAAAAGACGGAGACGGATTTCGTCTGAATAGGAAAGAGAGAAAATGAGGGAATATGAAAGAGAGAGAGAGAGAGAGAGAGAGAGAGAGAGAGAGAGAGAGAGAGAGAGAGAGAGCGAGCAGAGTACAGTTGAAGGTGTGTGAGTAAAACAAGTAATAAAGATGAGAGGCGGGGGGGGGACAGAGAGAGCAAAAATAGAAAGAGTAAAATAAAAGATGAGAGAAGGAAATGGGGGGAAAAAAAAATACCGGGAAAGAGAATGTGAAAAAAACAAAAAAAAAAAAATCAAAGCGAGAAAAATGAATAAATCAAAAAAATTTTATTCTCCCCTTAAAAAATCGTCTTTTGAATAAAAGCCTATTAAAAAAAAAACATCGTTGTTTCACTGTGAAGAAACTTCTGTTCCTATTTACAATGCCTCCCCACGGGGCAGAGTTAGACACCAGGGTCGTTTTTTAACGTAGAGAAAAGGAACAAAAATTAAAATTGTCTCAGTCGTGAAGGATTTCTCCTCCACTGACAGAGAACAAGAAATTGAAATGCAGCATCTGAAGAACAGATACTACACTTTGATCTTGACCCGAAGGCCAAGGAGAAAAGAAACTTCTGTTAATCAAAGACCAATAACAAACTTGAAAGCAGGATGAATTTCCAACTGACTACAATATGGCATTCTTCAAGTGCAATGCAAACAAATTTTTGATGTCTCGCACTTCTTAAATAATCAAATTCTACCCACTTTCCACCATCAACGATCGTTAAGCTGTTGTCTCAGTGGCCACGTTATACTCATTAATCTTATCCTCGAGTGACCTTCAACCTTGATAAGCGATGATTCCCTTGTAAGAAAAAAAGAAAAAAATAGAATAAAAATGCGCAAACAACACCAAGCAATTTCAACTAAGAAAGTCAAAACGGATGTACATAAATCAAAGACAATGGCAAAATCGTTAGCAAATAACTTCCAGACCGTAGTGGAATGGAGCCGCAAATGGATGGTAATATTTAATGCTAGTAAGACTAAGCTGCTTTCCTTTAACAATTACAAGACGGCTGTCCAACATATCATATATATATATATATATGATGATTGCAACGTCTTGTCAGACAAGTGCCACTCCCTCAGACAATGAGCCCAAAAATGACTTCCATCGCCACAGGACCATTTTAATAGACAAATGCCTGAGGGAGTATCTATACACAGATGATGTTACAGAGTCTTAGCTTTGTACGACAGTTAAGTTTCTCTCTCGGTTCAAAATGTTGAGATCCAGCAATAAGCAAGAGCAAGATAGCCAGCAACAAGTTAAACTGCAGACCAGCTTAATGCGTATACTGGTCTCCCGCTTTATGGTTTTTTAAATCAGAGATTTGCTTCTCTTAGAAAGGTTGCCTTCACCATAGCTTATGGGAGCCCTCTCCACCCCAACACGCACATACATACACACAAACACACACGGTGCTAGTTGGCTGTTGACCCCCAAAAAAGGGTACATTCACCCTTTTGAATGAACCCTTTTTATATATATATATATATATATATCTTTTCCTTCATAAGTTTTGGTTTCGGTTTTGATTAAAGCTGATTCACCCAAGTCATATGGATATATTTTTTTTATTTTTTAAATCGCAACTTTATAATATAATAAAAATCGATAGAACATTAACTCTTTAATAATATATACAAAATCTGCAAGAATTAAAATATCATATTTAAGCATATTTTACGACTGGGTTACGCTGGGTGTTCCTGCTAGCTTAGATAAATATTTTTAAAGTTTTAACAAAAGAGCTACAATAATATCAGGGCGTCTCCATTTACACTGAACATCCACAGAACGCCAACATCAATAAATTATATATGAAAGAGTCCGCTGTGGAATTTCCACAGATCCCGTTAGTTTAAAAATTATTTTAAATAAATTTATTTTGCGTTCAAATTGGTTAAATTTTTTTGGTCTGCAGTTAAATAATTTGATTAGTTGAGAAAAAAAAAAAAAAAAATTCACTTTTGTTTCCTCTTGACAAAATTTCATTGAGGGCCATCAGTAAAAGGGGGAAAAAAATGGCGTCGGTTTTTTTATTTTTATGAAAGAGAGCCAATCAAAATGAGTACAAAAGCATCATTACACCTTTTCTTAAATGATATTTAAAAAAAAAAAAAAAAACAAGTATGCACTCTTGAAAGAAAGAATTCCAATCAAGCTGTAAAGCAACGGCAGGAGCAGCAAAAAAAAACTAAAAAATAGATAAAAAATAGATAAAAATAGATAAAAAATAGATAAAAATAGATAAAAAATAGATAAAAAATAGATAAAAAATAGATAAAAATAGATAAAAAATAGATTAAAAAATAGATAAAAAATAGATTAAAAAATAGATAAAAAAATAGATAAAAAATAGATAAAAAATAGATTAAAAAATAGATTAAAAAATAGATAAAAAATAGATAAAAAATAGATAAAAAATAGATAAAAAATAGATAAAAAATAGATTAAAAAATAGATAAAAAATAGATAAAAAATAGATAAAAAAAATAGATAAAAAATAGATAAAAAATAGATTAAAAATAAAAATAGATTAAAAAAACTAAAAAATAGATTTAAAAAAATAGATTTAAAAAAATAGATAAAAAATAGATAAAAAATAGATAAAAATAGATAAAAAATAGATAAAAAAAAATAGGTGCCAAATTCCTTAGAATGTATTTAATTCAAGATTTCCAAACAGAATCCAAGCCGTGACTGATAACCGGCTGGCAGTTTTGCAAACAGTTAGACTGTTTTCTTTTACGACATATCAACCATTTAATTAAATGACCAATACAGTAATTTTGGTTAAAGTAAGTTTTTCTGCTTAATATATAGCATAGCCATGTCATGATGATTCTCCTTCTTCAAACCAACCAAATATCATCTGCATGTTTCGTAAACAACTGTGTTGTGTTGATAACACATAGCAGTAGTCATCATAGTTGTGATGTGTGTTGATTGAAGAAGCTGTAACACCAAATCGTTCCCCTATTTTCTTTTCTTTAAATTGGTAACTGTCATAGCAAAAAAAAAATCAACAACACATACACAACAAGCGAGTAACAATCTTCCTCTCGTCCGCTCCTCACAAAGGGATGGAAGAAGATATCTGAAAACATGTTTGGTTTCTTCATGGTAAAAAGAAACTCTGAAAGAATGCCTCTCATTTTTATCTGCCACGTCTTACTCTAGACTTCCTGTTAGGTCACTTCCTTTGAAAAGGTAACCTTGTAACACAGCGCATATAAGCGCGCGTGAGAAAATCAACGACCGTAGGATAGCTGGTTAGCAAAAATATTAGCAGCAGCAGCTGTTTAAGCACGTATGCAAATTAGCAAGTGTGTGCAAGTTTGCGTCACAAGAAAAGGAGAAAAAATACACCACGTGGTCGAAGACAGAAGCAAGTTGCGTGCAGGAGAAGATGGACATGTAAATACAAGGTGGCGAGGAGAAAGACTTAAAAAGCATATGTGTGTACAGAAAGACTTTTGCAAGATAATGAAATGCGTTGTTTTGGAAGTACCATGAATAAATGCATTTCATTTGCATTTCATTTGCACGTAAAAAAATGTATCGAGTCGGATTTTGATTTCTTTCCTCTGTTTGTTTGTTCTTGCAACGTTACAACTTAACGTAGCTTTAATTTCTTAAATAAGTAACTATATTAATAAAATTGTATGACTAATTGCTGTGTGCCTGCATGTGCTTTTCTCGCCTCTACGTGACTCATACACTATTCTTTCAAATTACTATTAATAGAATATTTATTGAAATCCAAAATGCAACCGCATAAAACGAAGATTTAAAAATCCTACTAAACACTAATGTAGATACGAAATTAAATCCACCAGAATGCATTTCGCTTCTGTGTAAACAAGTCAGCCATTAAATAAACATGCGAAATAGAGGAACTGACTCTTTCTGACTCAGGCATGCAAATGATTGGACGTAGCTCCAATCAACTGTTATCTTGGCATGCCTATTACATCCCGTTCAGATGCTTTCTGGTCAGTGAGATGAGACTCCCAGACCGGCTCAATTTAAATGCAAATAATATTTAGTTATCCGTTACACATGCATATCTCTCTACTTTGGGGGTAAATATATATATATATATATATATATATATATATATATATATCAATGATTACTTCATTTAATCACAAATTAATATACAAAGATATAATTTTATGACTAATTCTCATGAGATTGAAACGCGGAATATTCTGTGTAGCTTAATTGTCATATATATATTTTCATAACTTACTCTCTAGCTCTACCTATGTATTGAGCACTGTTGAAGTAAATACTTAAAGTTTACGGATAAAATTATATCTTCGTATATTAATTTATGCGATTAAATGGAGTAATCATACATATATATATGAAGAAGGTGGGAGGTTGCATCGGCCGAACATTATGAATTTTTTAAAAAGTTTTCAAGATTTTGCAATTTTTTTTATTATTATTTTTAATTCAGTTTTTATTTTACGCAACACTAATTTCTGATCTTTAAATTTTGATTTTTGAGACGCTTAAAATTTAAAATTGCATTTTACTTGTTGTATTTTATTTGAAGAAAAAAAAAAACCCAAAAAAACATTCAAGTATAATTAGAAAAAATAGGAAAGAGAAAAACTTTAAAAGTTTCAACCAATCAAAAGCAAGCATAAAACAATTTCGCCCAATGAGAACTAAAAAGGAGCAGGTAATCTATTTCCAATTTAAACCTTGAGAAGGAATCACAACAATTGGATAATAAAACCCTTCAAAAACAAGAGGATAGGGGTGCTGAGCATGCGCAGAGGATGTCAGTCAACAGGTGATCCAGGAAGGGTAGGTAGAAGGGGCTCGGGCTATCCTCTCTTTTAATAATAATCAAGGCTTGGGAGGCATCAATTTCTCAAATCTCACCATACACATGCATGCATGCGATGGGCACTTATATCACTTTAGGTAATTACAGTTTAATATTCGGATCCACTGAAGCAGAATAAAGAGTTTTGAGTTAGGTTAATCTGCCTAGTCAAACTAGGAGAGCAGCCCTTTATGATTCATTCATTTTAGATAATTCAATGCTGTGATTTATTGGCTCTGAGATTTATAGTGTGGATGTCCCATAAAAGTATCACTCCTAAACCATTAGAAAAAAAAAAAAAATGGGGGAGGGGTGCAACAGGAAAATGCAAATTAACTCTTCTGATGATTAACTTAAAAAAAAAAAAAAAACAGACCTCCCGCCACCAAGATTTTCTATAATTATTAATATGATTAAAAAAATAAATGCAAGCACACGCCAAGAAAGATGAGCGTCTTTGTTGATTGTTTTTTTCTAAAGTGATCCACCCTCACGATTTCCGTCCGTGTGTCCACTTGTTTGGTGACCCCCTTCCCGACTCTTGCACATACACATAACTGACATCTAATTTTTTTTATTATTGAAATCTCTCCAGGCGAGGCATGAAACCACTTGATGTAGGGAGTTAAAAAAAAAAAAAGACAATAGTATTTCAAAGTAAAAAATTTAGCAACGGTAAATGTTAGACTTGATAGATTCTGACACAGAAAACAGCAATTCTTCCCTCTTTGTCATAAACATCGTTCCTGGAATGTGAGGACTAAAGGACAAAATAAGGAAGCAAAAGTTACATGGCTGCCAAAAGTAAATCCTTCTTTTGGAATATGATATGAAACACACACACACACACACACACACAATATCACACATACATTTAAAACAAAAAGTATAAATAAATTATTCCGGCTTCCCCCCTTGCAACAACATATTGATACATCCGGACAACAAACGGCACACATGTGAATTCAATATGAACTTATTTTAAAAAGGAGGTTTTAGCTACGAACTATCAGGAAAACAAAATGGACGCCATATAACATGCGGTTGATTGAAGAAGGGAAAAAACTGTGAGTAGAAAATAAAACTAAAGCATTTTTTTTTGTCCGTTTTATAAATTACTATATATATATATATATATATATATATATATATATATATATTGTTAAAACAATATATGAATGCTCAGTTATGTAATCTGATAATTTTGTAAATTACAGTTTAAGTCATCTCTTTTTGGCCTAAAATTTATTGGTATATGAACGATTACTGAATTATATGAACCTAGTAAAATTCGGAATACTACAAATAAGACTATATATATATATATATATATATACATATATATACATATATATATATATATATATATATTACACATACACACATAATGTACATACATAAAGGTATTTAAGAGTGATAACTAATGAATTTAATAAGGTTATTAAGAGTGCTCAATAAACGAAGAGCAAGATATATTTCTATTAGTATAGACAAGTTTACATGGTCGCAACACTGGACATGCTAATGTTTTGAACAAATGGTCAGTTAAAACCAGAAGTTCTCGTCAGGTGATCTAATAAATGGTTGCTTTCCACAGAAGAAACCAGTCCTAGGACATTAACATGTCCAGTCACGACCATGTAAATTTGTTCATATTAATATATATATATATATATATATTACATCAATATATATATTATATTAGAGCAGTCGTTACCCATAAAGTCAGTCTTTGTTTTATACAATGTGATGTGAAAATTTGGACACAAACAGTTTAATATATAACAATATACACTTTACAATAAATGTGTGAATTTATATAAATTTCGTCCAAACATTTTGTAATCTTGCGATGTTCAAATAGAATTTTGCCGGTTTTATGGAGTGTAAAACAAAGAATGTTTATATGCGATTGAAACCTTGATCCTTCCTCTTCAATATAGAGTAAAAAATATGATGAATCAATTTCATTTTACTAGTTTTTACTTATATTTCTTTATGGGTGTTATACCGGCCTTCCTTGAACAGAGAAATTTATACCGATTAGCACTATAAATAGCGCTAGTAATTCCAACACCGGTGAGAGAGATGCGACTGCACTTCAACTGCTAGCCGAGTGCCCAGCAGATATACACGCTTTCCTATCTTTGTACATTGTTTGTTTTTTTTTTTGTTTTTTTGTTTTTTTTTTTACATAGGCATCACCACATTATCAAGGCCAAGAGGTCACTCAAGGATAAGGGTTAAAGAGTGTACAGTAGAAATTGGACAATACAGTAATCATTAGTAATGAAAATTTGGTAAATTTGATAACTTATATGGAACGGCTCATCAAGAACTTATTTACTTTAGACTTGAACACAACCATATTGTAGTCAGCCGGAAAGCAGGAAAACGGAAGACAATTCCACAGGCGTGCAGTTCTAAGAATACACTTGTTTCTTAACCGAACTTCGACTTGATTGTTCTTATTTTCACTGTTGTTCCACGACACGACACAACAATGGTGTCGAAGATTAGTGTCATACCTACATTTGGCCAATGATGTATGCAGATATTTGGATGAAACATTTTCAGGGACTTGAATTGAACGTCGAAGCTCGGGTAAATGGCCACCGAATGGAATCCTTTTGGCCATTTTTTTATAGGGAGATCCTGTATCTCTCGGATAAAAATGTTTAGACGAAATTTATATCAATTCGAACACTTATTGTAAATTGTATATCATTATATATTAAACTGTTTGCGTTCAGATTTTAACATCACTTTGACTATATACAGACTACCGGAGGTACCCGGCGTTGCCCGGGTGTTTGGAGATGTAAAAGAAAAAAATAAGTATTAGCAAGGAAGGAGGGTCGAACCTGTGATGAACCTAAAGGCGGAAAAGAAAGTAAAGAAACGTAACATCTTACCGCTACGCTATGAAGCCATAGAAAGTGAACAGCGTTCAAATTTAGCGATGTCAATCAAAAAGTTGACTTGCTAAGTGAATATGCAGGCACAGAAAGGCCAGTTCAGCTTTCCGCCGTTTCATTTATTTGTTTCCCCACGATGTTGGGGGAAAACAAGCTTCCCCCAAAAAGGGGGAGCTCTCAAATGAATAGCAATTGTCTGATATGAAGGGTTTTCCCCACATTGATCAAAGCTGATTGCCTTCTTGATGTACCGGCCACGAAAGCCAGCGAGTTGATTTGATTCGATTCAGTTTCGTTTTATTTATACGGAAAAGACAAACAAATACTGGAAACCATTTTTTTTTCTTTTTTTAACTCGCTCAATATAAATGTAGAGACGACGACTGTTCGCAAATCATAGATATTACAATCTAGGGAGTATATAAAAAGCTCTAAACTATAGTAACCCTCCTGAGACATACAAAAATGCGTATGGCCGTTTTGCCTTTTATATATAGAGACGACTGACTTTATGGGTAACGACTGCTCTAATATAATATATAACGATATTATATATATATATATATATATAATATGAAAAAATTTACATGATCGTGACTGCTATTTATGCTATGGCCTAAAAAGGTTTACCCCCCCCCCCCCATACACACACTTATTTCCCTAACACGCTTTAACCTTATCGACATGATAACGTAACAAAGTTCTTACGTAACTTTAATCCTTATCTCTTTATCTTTTCTTAATACTTGCCCCTCTTAATCAGGTAGAGCTTTGTCTATCCGGATAGGTTATTTTATTTATTTTTTTATTTTTTTTATTTTTCACTGAAAAGTTCACTTTTATCAAATTAACTTCAATCCAGGTAAGGTTCATATCTACAGGGTAAAAAAAAAAAATCCGCAGACTAGTGCTCAATAATAAATAAAGTTATTCACTTGTAATAAAATATTTTATTCATACAAACATAACTTGGCTATACATTAAAAAACATATTTCAGTCACAGATTTCAGAGGGCTGACATCTTTAAGCCAGCATGGAGCTTTCGTTTTGTGTAATATTTAAATGTCAAGTGATTAATTTGAAATATTTTTGGATTGTACTTATTGTAAAACTTTTATTTCTACACATTACACAAATACAAAAAAGATTATCCTAATATTATATTCTGTCATAAGCAATGTCGGATATACTGGGTAGAGAGGTGAGTGACTGACATTTGAACTGGTGACAAATGTTATGGAAATAAGAAAGTGTTTTGATAACAGAAGAATGTTTTGAAATAGGACTTGAATTTAATGTAGAAATAATTAAGCCAGCAATGTGTAAAACAATAAAATATTTATAAACTAGCGGGGGTACCCGGCGTTGCCCGAGTGTTGGTTTCCGGGACGGGGGGGGGGGAGTTTTAAAAAATGTTATGGTAGGTAAGTAGGAAGGATCAAACCCGGAGTCATGAGTAAAAGTAGGAAAATAAAGTGTGAAAAAAAAAAAAAAAAAAACATCTGCAACGTTAACAGTTCGGCCACCAAGAAAAGTCCATTCCAGTTGTTTAGGAAAAAAAAAAAAAAAAGCACTACGGTAGGTCGGCGCGAACGTGAAAATATAATGTGAATTGTCGAGCACGCTAACCACTACGCCACAGAGCACTGCAGCTTAGTTTAGTGATTTTAAATAACTTCACATGAAAGAACTACGATGCCAAACCGGTGTTCTCTTCTCAACTGTTCCTTGTGAACAATCCCCAAACGGTGTTAAGTGGTGGCAGGGGGAGGAGGAATTTATTAGAGAGAAAATATTTTACCACTTTCATTGATCTTAACCGATTTTGGCCGTGACTTCTCAGCAGAAAAAGTATAGAAATCTAAGATTATCGAGGAATTTGAGAAATAATAAGCTTATAACACACCTCAGATATTGTTCTGCCGTTTGTGCATATTATATTTGCATGAAATATCTTGATTTTTAATCCTATTAATGTCAAAATCAGACGGGAAAAAATGAGTTCATTTTATTTATATAGAGATATATAGAGATGATGTTTCATAAAATAGGATTGGAATGTTTGGTTTTAATAAACAAAGATACGTGACTAAAGACCAGGCAAGGATCTTTGGTTGTTTTTGTTTTATGGCATATCAACCTTTTTCAGGTTATTTAATGCAGAATCTAGTTATTTTAAGGAACGATTTTTAATGGAGTATATATATTTTTTTAAAGTCAGATTCTATTTAAGCCATAGTTGGGACCCTAACAGGTACTACCACTCCAGGTCAGAGTGGACCTGGGAGCAATGGCAATTAAAGGGTGGCTCCTCACTCCCCAAGGCCCGCAAGGTGGGACCTCATCATCGGATATAGTTTTAGGTCATATCCAAGACCAAGGATCTTTGGTTACGTAGATATATGATGTAACGAGTTAAGAGACACCTTAGAAATTTAGTTAGTATTCAGTTTGTAATAGGCGGCCGAGAGAGACAGTCGACAGATGGGATAGTACCCAGCCGGGGCAAGATCGATAATTAAGATGTGGAAAGGACTGTATCAGCGTTCAACCTTTCCAAGATGGGAGCAACATTCAAGAATAAAGGTTGCCAGAAATAAACTCGAGGTCTGTTGTTCATGGTAAAATTTTCGTTGCAGCTTCCCGCCCAACAAGATCAAAGATGGGTCAAGTGTATTCACTAATTGGCCAAATGATGTTGTAACTCCATAGAATGGTATTCATCCCTTTTGTTTGAAGGTACGCTTTCCTTTGTCCGGCAACAGACAAAGATGCTTGTCCTGTCCCTTATTTCTCGTTATATGTGAACGTACACCAGATAAGTTGTTTTCTGACGTTTTGAAAACGAGACGATCACACGGAAATACATTTATAAAGAACTGCACATTCAGTAAGACAATCGTTATGTACACGTGTGTGTATATGTACAGAATATATACCCCCACCCCATGGGAATACAACACATAAGGAAAACAGATAAAACATGGAAAATGCCTCAAAATTATAATTCTTTGCATATATCCAAGATTTCATTGATTGGAATTTCCTTGATGTTCAACAAAAGTTAGGATCAAAGATTATTTATATGTAAGAGAACACGTATGAGGTGTATGTGAAGATAGCAGCAGCCGTTTGAGCACATATGCAAATTAGCAAGTGTGTGCAGGCTTGCGTGTTAAGGAAAAGAAAAAAAGGAGAGCATCTGGTTGGAGAGAAGCAAAGGCCGCATCAGAGAAGATGGACGTGTAAAGTTGAAGGCGAGAAATGGTTAATGTCAGCGTGAGGTCAGAGAAGTAAAGTGTATGCCAGGAGAGATAGACGTGTGCCCCCGTGATGGTGGAGAAAGACTTTTAAGCTGGTGTCGAGATGGCAGGGTTTTGTTAATCTCATGGCAGACGAAATGAGCAGTTAAAAAAAAAAAAGAAAAGAAAAAGACATTATTTGGAAAATAACGGTAATAAATGGCTTTTGCTAAAAAAAAAAAAAAAAAAAGCCAATTTGGATTTATTTATTTTTGTTTATTTGTTCCTTTTCGATATGGCGTGGGGGTCCAAGAGGTTTGAACTGTAATGAACACAGTAACAGTCATGTTACATTTACATGAAAAAAAAATAATACTGTGACTCCAGATAAAAATTTTTTTAAAAAAACCCCAAAAAACTCCACCCCTCCAGAAGTGAAAAATTCTCCTGTTTTCGCAGTTGGTAAAATTTCACTTTTTCATACATATATAAAAATGCAATTAAAATGAAAGCATGGATTGATGGTTGTTTACAAAGGAGGGGGGGTGACAAGAGGGGAGTGGCAAGAGGGAAGTGGATAACGACATGGAGTGTTCAAATCCTGTCAATTCCACAGCACCACTTGTTACCAAACTTCATGTGGTCCATCTCGCAAGTACCTGATCTAAGAAAAAGAATCAGGGAAACTATGAATTCATGCCTTTAAAAAATGATTATTCAAGGAGTAGTGATCGCAGGAGGAGATAACTCATGCTTGACTTGTTTAAAAACAAAATATGCATACTCACATTTTATTATGAACGAAATATGCAAACGCAGAAACCAAACTTACCTGCAAAAAAAAAGAAAAAAAAATATGATTAAAATTATGTCAATCAAAAAGATAAATGATAAAAAATCAGTTACATAAATAAGATAGGGTTAGAGACACTTGAAGTTCTGATTGGTTAAGCCAGATCACATGTTTAGACAACAGGTTTGTATAAAATAAAGTTAAGTAAACCGATGCTGGTGTACCAAGACCCTCTGTCCTCATGAGCATCCTAAAAAAGAAATATTAATGAAAACATTAAACAAGTCTGTACTATGATGAATATACCTCGGACAGACAAATTAAGATAATTATAAAATTATATTTTAGATTACTAAATTAGTATTTGCTGATTCATGTGGCAGTATTAGAAATCTTGACTGTGAGGGTAAGACCTATTCTACTCTTTTTTTTTTTATTCATGTCTAATATAGTAAAATGTTGATCAGGATTAAATACTAAAATCAATAAAAATTGATTAAAATTTTTTTTTTTTTTTAAACAATGCAGAGCAATATTTACCGTAAATATATTTTTTTATATATAGCTTATGTGTATAGTGAATAATACAATAAATAATATGTGTATATAAGTAAATAGTTTAAAATATGTTACATAAAAAAGGGTGAGGTGAGATGAGTTAAACCAGACAACAGATTTGTCTAAAATGAAGTTAAGTAGACCAGTGGTGGTGTACGGAGGCCCTTTGTCCTCATAATCAAGATATCTGTCCTGTGATTAATAACCCAACAAATAAAATAATATGAATGACTGATGCGTCCACTTACTTCAATTGCCGGACCCATCTTGTAGACACTTACTAAATATCGCTAGACTTTAATCTGCAATATCACGTGGAAAACGTTAAATCACAAAGACACTCCTAATATTTGCTGTCCTACACTCATGTTTGCCTAACAATGAGGATCAAGATCGTGCCAGAACTGTCCAAAATGTCTGACAGGTAATTTGATGAAATGACAGACCATCAACAGTGAATCAAATGTTAGAAAATTATAGAAGCGAGATTTACAAATGAACAGCTAGCGTGCATTTATGAATTAGCTCTATAAAATTATATACCATTTTCTTTCTTTCTTTTTTTTCTTCAAATTTCTTATCAGTTAGTTCTAGCTGGGATGGAGCATCTTTCTGGATGCCAGATATTCACCTGCTGTCTTATACATTTCAACTGAGACATCTTTTTAAGATTCTAGCTGTCTCTTCGATTTCTCATGAATGTTTGCGATGATGATGTTTTTTTGTGACATTGACGTATGAATGGACGTACGAACAAGTAAATTAATATTTAGATTTTTCATTTGCCAAGTTTTTTTTTTTTTTTCTAACTACAATCTGGCAGGGATCATGCTGAACCAAAATTGCAAGTTTTGCAGGTGTAGTTTCAAAGATTAGGTCGGACACGCACAATGTTCAACTTTCCTTTAAATAACAGACCAGCAGACCGTCCGACGTTACCCGGTCATAAAGTATGCATAAAGATATTTTAATTAATGCAGAATTCTTATTTATTATGAACAGAAATACTGTAGGTATTAAACGTACCGTAAAATTCCTTAAAAAAAAAAAAAATGAAGTCAAAAAACAAAACGGAAAGAAACTATGCATGCGAGTATTCTGCTTTTTTTTTGTTTTTTTTTTCTAAACAGCTCACTTTTTGTAAGTAAAAAAAAAAAAAAAATACTCGAACTAAGATCAAAACCAAAACCTAAAAACAATGAGTCAAGTATAACCATTAGGCTAGCTTGACACGATCTTTAAACTATATTTTCAAACCTACTTCTAAACGATTCACGCATGTGCATTCGTGAAACAGTTGACAAACAGATAAAAATCCAACAACCATTACATACTAATTTTTCCATTTTGACATCTTAGCAGCTGTTTTTTCCAGATTAATTAATTTTCCACGTATCCGAATACCCTATATACCAAATTTCCTGGAGATCAAAAATTCGTTGAGTATACAGGTTAAGAAGTGTCTTCACACACACATTGTCACTTTTATAGATATAAAGACTAGCCGTAACTACTGTACACAGTGTAGTCATTTCAACTTTTGATTTTTAGACGGAAAAAGAAATAAATTTTTAGCTGCAAGGGAGACAACTCTTTTTACATTGTTTAATAAAAAATATGAGTTACTTTTACTGCTGTATTTGATTTTTAGCTTTTAATTAAAGATCTTTCCATTTTAACAATTGTTTGCACAAGATTACAGAAATTTGTTAAAAGAAAGTATAGCAAAGAACGTTATTACACTGCTGATAACATGATACACTAAAGATCTAATAAATATTGTTTGTTTGTTGTCCGGTATTGACCTTAGGTGGGTTGAACCGGCTTCTTCCTAAAGAGGAAGTGTCAACGGAGTGCTAAATTCACAGGCAGTCTTCAGTCGCTTGTATAAATAAATAAATAAATACTAGCATTTCAGCCCGGCGTTGTCCGGGTGTTTGGAGGTGTGTGTTGAGCAAAAAAAAAAAAAAAAAAAGCAGTCATTTTTTTTTTAATTTGAACCTTATTATGACCCCTTAAAATTAATTGTTTTGGGCTCAAATCAAGTTATTAAGTTAGATTTATGTCCAAGGAACCTATATCTAACATTTCAAGTGTTTAGACCCAAAATTGGCGGAGGAGTTTGGTAGAGTTCTCAAAGGTCAAATCGTTGAACTTTGACCCCTTAACAAACAAATTTCTGGCCGAAAACCGATTACAAAGATTTTCCCAAATATCAGTACCCTGTAAATCAAATTTCGAGTTTGTAGACTGAGTTATTGCGTAGGAAAATGTGCACAGACACACACACAGACACGTTCACTTTTATATATATATATATATATATATATATATATATATATATAGAGAGAGAGAGAGAGAGAGAGAGAGAGAGAGAGAGATTGGCTATTCAGAATCAAAGTTTGGTAGATCAACTTAAATGACATTGAGGTCCAACTTTCAACAATCTCACAAGCTAAATTTATATACTAAATGACGTTTTGGTACTAGATATATCAAAGAGAAGATAAAAAAAAAAAGTAGACGTTCCCTTGGCTTGTGCGTTGAAAATACGGTTCACTGGGTATGTGGTGTCGGCATCTCTTTAACAAAATTGAAGGATACCAACACTCAACACTGTTTTAAGTTCACGCAGGCTGTTTGATAGTTTGAAAATCTGATTCATACTGAAGGGTGTATCCACCGATGTACCAAGATTGTGGCCTTTGGGAGATGGAGAAAGGAAGCGCTTATGTAAGATTTGAGAAGACATAATCAGGGATGAGCTGAAAGCTTGGAACCCGGACAAAAAAACAACATATCTTGGGAACAAATACTATTAATAGACACAGGAAAAAGAAAAAAAATACCTTATATCTAACTAGCAAAAGTACTCGTCGTTGACTGGGTTCAAAAACAGCCTACAGAAAATGGACTCTGATTTATGAAACTATGATAACTTATGAAAAGGAAGGGTTGTAAAGAGATAGCTTCCAATTTGGGAGTATCAAAACCAAAGCAAAATATGATGAAAGTAAAAATAAAATAGATAAGCCCCATAATTTATTATACCATACCTGTTCATACTGAAACACTTATCACAATATTCTGTGGATCTATATTAAAAAAACCTTGTTAAACTTTGTCACATATTTCCATTCTATGGAGGTCAGGTACGAACGAACACCCCATAATTTTATTATACCATATTTCTTCAAACAGAAACATAATTATCAAAGCATACTTACACAGATAGATATGAAAAGTCTTTATTAAAGCTTGTGCCTATTTCCATTCTATGGAGGCCAGGTGCGAACGCAGACCCCACAATTTTATTATACCATCCCTATTTAAGTTAAAACATACTTATCAAAGTATTATTATGTACATCTATATCAAAAACACTTGTAAACGTTTTTTTTTTTTTTTTATTTCCATACTTTGTGGACCAGGCGCGAACGCAGACCCCACAATTTTAATGAATCATCATTATGCCAGATCAAACATACCCATTCCTGTGTCTCGATACATCTTCTATCATTATATGTAATCAGTTTTTTAAAACAGTCAACCATATAGGAGCCTATTCGTGACCACACACACACACACACACACACACACACAGACATTCAGTTTATATTATAGATATATAAAGTAAAGCTACTCTCTTTATTGTTTCTTTGTCATCAATAGCTTGCTTTCTACAAAATCAATATTTGATTCTCGTCCAAGTTTTCTTGTGGATCATTGCAGTATTCAAGAAGAATAAAATGTAATTCGATTTAATTCCTTCCCGAAATTACTTAGTCTGTGCCAGAATTATTTTCAAATTGCTGCCATCTTACATTGTCTGGGATTAAATGAGGATCAACGAAGGTTCCACCTCCCATACTTCCATTGTTATTTAAATTAATGGATCGCCTCCTCTAGTACCCCCCCCACAGTGTAGCTTCGTATGCCTTCTCATAATGATTTATGCCACAATACATTGTGACCTACATTGCACTGTAGAGAATCTACTGTTGATTGTATAAAATTATCTGTAATTAATGGCTTCACCTGGAATTTAAACTGCAAAAGTCAAGTATCATGGTTCAATTGTGCTCTAAACAGAAACATTTATTTTGAATGAGCCCTGAATCTACTGTTAATTTTATATGCCGGGCCTTTCTACTTGTGGAAAGATAAAACTTCTCAAATGCACTTCTGATGTTAGGTTGTATAAATGTCAACTTTGGCCCAAATTAGACTTTATTTCTTTAATCGGATTTTTTTTCAATTTTCAATTTCTGATACTTATCAGATGCATTCCGATACAAAATTTACATAAGAACACTCTTAGACACATGAAGTACATTTGTATGAAATTAAAAAAAAAAAAAATCAGCTCAGCCATTTCCAAATCCATAGGGAACTATCTCTCTTTCACACAAACACAAAGTTCCTTTTATAAAATAGTAGAAATTATATGAATATATATTAGCAGGAAATCTCCATATTGCCCAGGATTGTATGATGATAAATGCTACGTCACTTTGTAGCCAAACTAACTCCAGATTACCTTTTTATTTGTATACTTCTGCATTTTATATTTAACTAGCAGAAGTACCCAGTGTTGCCCGGGTGTGTAGAGGTGGTATAGTAAGAACCCCCCTCCCCCCAAAAAAGTGGTGGTAGTGGGGTGGGGTGAAGGGAATTAAAACAACAGTAGGCAGCCCGGGTGGAGAAGGGTGTTAAAAAAAAGTAGTTGTAGTAAGCAGGTGGGCTCGAACCTGTAACGCAAAGGCGGAAAAGAAAGTGAAAGATAATCTGACGTCTTACCGCTACGCCATTACGCGTAAAGCATTCAAATTAAACGTAGTCAATCGAAAAGATGACTTGCAGAAATGACGTTGCTTTTAAACCTCCCATGTGGGGGAAAAGCATCTCCCCCCAAACAGGGGGAACTCTGGCAGTATTCAAATAAATAGTAATTATCTCAGTATGAAGGGTTTCCCCTACATTGACCAAGGACCAACTACAGAATAGATACTACCTGGTCCCAAGGCCAAGCGCCAGGCATTTGCTTTCGATTAGTTTCGCTTTATTAATACGAAAAAGACAAACACTCGAAATGACGGGACGGAGGGAATTTTTTTAAAACTCGATCAAAAAAAAAAAAAAAAAGAGACGATGTCCGTTTGCGAATCTAAGATATTATGATCTAGGAAGTATAAGAAAACTTCTTTCGGAATCTAACTGACGTGAGAACCCCAGTAAGACTAGCAGGGGTGCCTGGCGTTGCTCGGGTGTTTGGAGGTGTGTGTGTTGGGGGGGGGGGTAAATCAAAACA
Source organism: Euprymna scolopes (assembly GCF_053919585.1). Lineage (NCBI taxonomy): Eukaryota > Metazoa > Mollusca > Cephalopoda > Sepiida > Sepiolidae > Euprymna > Euprymna scolopes. The sequence continues at coordinate 112,760,743 of NC_136498.1, read as the reverse complement.
AAATAGAAACTAAGTAATAAGCGAAGTAATAACCCTGTTTAAATATTACAAAAAACGATGTTAAACTTGTTAAAAATAATCGGAAAAACAAAAACAGAAAAAAAAAAAACATCAAAAAAAGTTTCGGGAGGGAGGTAAGCTCGAACCTGAAGCCTTGAGGTTATTAGTCTGATGACTTAGTATGACGCCACGAAGGTAGGAACTTCAGAACAGCCGAAAATAAACGTTTAAAAATGCAGTTGGTTGAATGTCAACGTATGGTTTTCTAGGTCAAATACATGCCGTAGTAGTAGTAGTAGTAGTAGTAGTAGTAGTAGTAGTAGCATTAGAGAAAACGAATTCACAGCGCAAATTTTGTAAGATAAAAGTCACTCAAAAGATATTTACGACGTCATTTCGTAAATAGAAGATATTATAATCTAAGGAGTATATAAAAAGTTCTAAGAAATAGTAACCCCCCCCATCCCGGAGAACTCCCTCCAAAAAAGCCTTTGCTGGACATACACAAAAAATGCACACACACACACACATTTTGCCTTTTATATATATATAGAAGATTTGGAGGGTTGTGTCCTAAAAATGTACTCAGTATTGATTGGACGAGAGGAGATATAAGAACATTGACATTTATTTTTTAAATTTTTTTTCAATTTTGCCATTTTAAGCCTCTTAAGGCACACTCTGCGTTTCTACTCTTTTGTCTACTTGTGTTCCATTTTGTTAACCCCATATGACCATTTCTATCATTTGTTTTTCTATAGTTCTATTATTGCTGGACAAGAGAAGCGTCGATCACGCATATGTACACAATGTGATGACGCATTGACGTGAAAACTTGCCAGTGAGAGTTAAGGACATGTGTTGCATGGAGAGAAACGATATGAGAATGATACGACGGATGTGTAATGCGACAGGCTTAGATGTGATGACCTCAGAAGAAGAGTAAATCTGGACAATATAGGGAAATGTGTGTAAAACAGGACACTTTGTTGGTTTGGTCACACTGAAAGAATGGATGAGAATTCTTGGGTTAGTAGTAGTGATGTGACGAACCCAATATTTTTCCTGATTCTGATACAATTACCGATTCCGATTCTTTTTAAATCATTAAATATTTTGCTATAAAGTCTGGCGGGGGGGGGGGGTCTTGCAAAGGGAGGAGGAGATGCAGATTATTGTAAATACCTGAATAATATGCACACACATTTGCGGTGACGTAAAAATACACCTGTGGGCAGTAGGAATTTTTTTTTTTTTTTTTTTTTACACAGTGATCACCACTTATCAAGGCCCGGAAGCCACCCAGGGATAAGGAATATACAGATTTTAGTTTTACTGGTAGTTTAAAATATATAAATATGTATTTTTTTTTTATTAATACAACTAATAGGAAATTTGGTTTTAAATAAAGGTAAAAATGAAACAATTAAAAGAATCGTTTTTGGCATCGGAAAAAAAAAAGCAAAAAGAATTTCCAATTCCGATATTGAACTTCAAAAGTTCTGATTTTTCCGATTCCGATTAATCGCATCGAAACTAGTTACTAAATGTAGAACAGTTGAGGTAGCAAGTCTAGTTCACAAAGGAAAGCAAAAGAAAACATGGGTAGAAATGGTAAGGATGGATTTGAGATTTGAGAGGAAGAGGGATAATTAAAGACTTGTTCAGAGATAAGTTATTTTGAAAATCAATTTCTTGAAGCTGTTCAGTGCAAGTCAATAAACCAAATATTATCATTATTACTGGTCCTTTGATCTATCGAAGAGGGACATATGTTTTCACTGGCGTCCGTTATTCCAGACAATTGCCAGATAACCGTCCATTAGTTTTTCCTGAAATGTTGCCACAAATTGGATTCCATTAAATTTTTTTTTTTTGCAAAAATTCCTGTTACGTCCCCAGGGACTCAAAAGAAGTCAAAAATGCCCTAAAATAGCCAAAAATTACATAGTACGTAGCCTTATGTCTTAATACCGGACCAAGAGATCTCGACAATTCTATGCACGGTTTTTATCGCATTTTAAATGTAGGATCGTATTATACTGTAAATGCTCATATATATATATATATATATATATATATATATATATATATATATATATATATATATATATATATATATATATATATTATACTGTAAATGCTTATATATATATATATATATATATTATACTGTAAATGCTTATATATATATATATATATATATTATACTGTAAATGCTTATATATATATTATACTGTAAATGCTTATATATATATATATATATATATATATATATATATATATATATATATATATATTATACTGTAAATGCTTATTATATATATATATATATATTATACTGTAAATGCTTATTATATATATATATATATATATATATTATACTGTAAATGCTTATTACATATATTATACTGTAAATGCTTATTATATATATATATATATTATACTGTAAATGCTTATTATATATATATATTATACTGTAAATGCTTATTATATATATATATATATATATATTATACTGTAAATGCTTATTATATATATATATATATTATACTGTAAATGCTTATTATATATATATATATATTATACTGTAAATGCTTATTATATATATATATATATTATACTGTAAATGCTTATTATATATATATATATATATAATACTGTAAATGCTTATTATATATATTATGCTGTAATGGTTAAGAAAGGGAGAAAAGGAAGGGCGTGGATGTTTGTGTTTATATTTCTAAATTTTTTTTTTTCTCTCAGCATGTCAGAAAACGTGACTCAGCTTTCATGCGTGTTTTATGAGCGTCCGATCACGACTCAACATCAGTATAATAATCGTAATAACATTTGATTTGATCCGTGTTTATGTAGGACGTGATTGTGCATCAAGGATTCTCTTCAAATTACAGTGAAAGAAACGTTCGATATGTAAGCGCAGGTCACAGGTCAAGGCACATGAGATACGTCGTAAATTGTCAAAAAGATGAAAAGTAAATTAAAAATTTTCATTTGTTTGGACACAGTTACCAAAGTGTTTTGCTTTTAAATTTTTCATTTGATTAGAAACTTATGTTTTGTTCGCTTGTTTACTTGTTTTTTGTTCATCGTCGGTTTACAAACTTGTTTTTTGTTCATCGTCGGTTTACAAACTTGTTTTTTGTTCATCGTCGGTTTACAAACTTGTTTTTTGTTCATCGTCGGTTTACAAACTTGTTTTTTGTTCATCGTCGGTTTACAAACTTGTTTTTTGTTCATCGTCGGTTTACAAACTTGTTTTTTGTTCATCGTCGGTTTACAAACTTGTTTTTTGTTCATCGTCGGTTTACAAACTTGTTTTTTGTTCATCGTCGGTTTACAAACTTGTTTTTTGTTCATCGTCGGTTTACAAACTTGTTTTTTGTTCATCGTCGGTTTACAAACTTGTTTTTTGTTCATCGTCGGTTTACAAACTTGTTTTTTGTTCATCGTCGGTTTACAAACTTGTTTTTTGTTCATCGTCGGTTTACAAACTTGTTTTTTGTTCATCGTCGGTTTACAAACTTGTTTTTTGTTCATCGTCGGTTTACAAACTTGTTTTTTGTTCATCGTCGGTTTACAAACTTGTGTTTTGTTCATCTGTTAAGAAACTGTATGGTATTTTAGTTCATCTGTTTAGAAATTGTTATGTTTTTTGTTTATCTGTTTGGAAATTGTTTTTTGTTCATCTGTTTGGCAATTATGTTTTTATCTGTTTAGAAACTAGTATGTTTCTTTTATTTTTGCATCTGTTTAGAAACCGTTATCAAAGTGTTTTGCTTTCTAAATTACCTGTTAAGAAACTTATGTTTTTTTGTTCATCCGTTTAGAAACTTTTTTTGTTGTTGTTGTTGTTCATCTATTTAGAAACTTATGCTTTTTTATTCATCTGTTTAGAAACTGTCATCAAAGTGTTTTATTTTTTAAATTTTTAACTGTTTAGAAACTTACGTTTTTTCTTTTATTCATCTGGTGAGAAATTGCCATCAAAGTGTTTGTTTTATGCATTAAGAAACAGTTATAAAGTAAAGAACGTGGATTGAGTGCTGAATGAGCGAACGCAGCTGAAGCAATAAATATTTTAGTTTCGATTCTAGCTGATGGCACTCAAGTCATCCCCCCCCTTTTGAAATCAGTACTATATATTAGATACAATATAATATTCAATAGAAAATTAGCCCTGTAATAATAAATACGAAATATACATGAAATAAAATATATTTAACCGTATTTTACGACGGGCAAGATCGACCCACCCTCCGCTAGTAATGGAATACAATTGTTGCATGAAGAAACAGAAGTTTCTTTTTTACATAAATTACACATTTTACTTTCATCTCCTCATATGACTTTCATTTCTGAGCAACGCCGAATAACCCTGCTTGTATATTTGCAAACTCGCAACAGATAGAATTAACAGAAATCGTCTAAGAGAGTGTGGAAATATGAAACAAGAAAAAGTGATAGGGTGGGGCAAGCTGCTTCGCAACCGGTGTGTGAAAATACAGTTTCCGCTAGGCTGAAGATGAGCAGCCAACAGCGATTGCCCGGAGGCCTCGTGGAAGGTTTGGCCAATAACCGAAGTGTTTACGATGAAATGAGTCTGCAGCAGCAGCAGCAGCAGCAGCAGCAACAACAACAACAACAACACGCGCGTGCATGCGGCTGACGGAGACAATAGAGTTATAAGTAGACTGATAAGAACGGAAGGAAACGTTACATGGAAGAGGAAAAAGAAAAGAAACGATAACAGTTTTAATGTCTCTCTCTCTCTCTCTCTCTCTCTCTCTCTCTCTCTCTCTCATTGTATTCTCCCACAGCTAAATTAGAGTGTGTAATGACCAGTTAAAGCGAACGTACACATATTTCCCAGCAATAACTTCAACAAACCATCTCTGTGACAATATTATTTGCTCATGTGTAAAAAAAAAAAAAAAAAATTCTCATATATAACTAGCCTGAGTGCCCGGCGTTGCCCGGGTGTTTGGCGGTGTGTATTGAAAAAAAGAAAAAAGTGGTAGTAGGCAGGCTCGAATCTGTACCGCAAAGGAAGAAAAGGACCATTATAAAAAAAATAATAATAATAACGTCTTTGCCGTTGCGTCCATCGGAAGTGGCGAAGGTTTAAAATAAGGCAAGTCAATCGAAAAGAGGGGATGACTTTGGAAAATATCGGCAAAAATGCGACCCCCTCTCCGTAAAAAGTTGAGGGTGAAGGAATGAATATTTTTGGCCAATTTTTCAATATTTATCGTCCGAAGGGTCGAGCTTCAAAACGATACTGATCTCGTGAAAATCCGTCACCTCTGTCGAAAGTTTTAGGCAGACATGCATACATACATACATACATACATTTAAACAGACAGGTGAGATTTATATTATAGATTTGGGCTACATGTCAGGATATTGTCGTTGTTATATGACATTCACCCTAGTCAGGTTGAACCAGCTTCCTCCAAAAGAGTAAGTATGAAGGGAATATTAAATTCACAGGCGGTCCCCAGTTGCCTGTAATGTTTGGTGCATTTTTGATCAGAAAGCCAGTATTTTCAGACAGCCTGATCTAGTAGCACCAGATGCCATAGCAGATATATCACCACTGAGTCAAAGTGGACCTGGGAGCAATAGTAACTAAGGGGCAACTCCATATTCAACACAGTCTCCAAATAGGGCCTCACTACTGGATGTCTTTTAAAGTTATATCTAGGATAGGCCATGATATATTGTGTAACTGGCAGAAAGCCACTAATAACATGTAGTGATTAAGCTGATCAAATCTTTCTCTCTCCAGAAGAAAGAGAGAAAGATGGAGAAATGGGTCATGTTTGTGAGCTGCTTTTAACACCATATGGGGGGATGGTTCAGAGGTAATATGTACATATACTGTACACATACAAAACCCTCCTACTCTTCATTTGTTTTAGTCCTTCACCTCCTCACATACTCAACCTCCTACATACAGTATTAATTGTCTCTCCCCTTTTACACTACTGTTTCCTTTTTGATTTTTTTTCTTTGAATGCATAAAATGCCGAGTTCTGTGAAATAAAGCTCATTTTACCAAACGAATTTGGTTAAACATATCGACTGAAATATCTTGGTCCAGAATTGTTAGCTTTCCAATCATGGGGAATAAACATGTTAGTCATTTTCTATTTTATTTCATTCTATTACGAAATTTTTTTTGTTCACGATAGGGTTGTGGTATTAACTATTGCTCGGACGATTAATCAGAATTGAAATCGGGTATTAAAAAAAATTTGAACATATCAGAATCAGAAAAATTATGCCTATTTTCTGATTTTTCTTTTATATTTATTAGTGTTGGGACGATTAATCAGAATTGAAATCGGGTATTGAAAAAAATTTAAACATATCAGAATCGGAAAAATTATGCCTATTTTCTGATTTTTCTTTTATATATATTAGTGTTGGGACGATTAATCAGAATTGAAATCGGGTATTGAAAAAAATTTGAACATATCAGAATCGGAAAAAGTATGCCTATTTTCTGATTTTTCTTTTATATATATTAGTGTTGGGACGATTAATCAGAATTGAAATCGGGTATTGAAAAAAATTTAAACATATCAGAATCGGAAAAATTATGCCTATTTTCTGATTTTTCTTTTATATATATTAGTGTTGGGACGATTAATCAGAATTGAAATCTGGTATTGAAAAAATTTGAACATATCAGAATCGGAAAAAGTATGCCTATTTTCTGATTTTTCTTTTATATATATTAGTGTTGGGACGATTAATCAGAATTGAAATCTGGTATTGAAAAAATTTGAACATATCAGAATCGGAAAAATTATGCCTATTTTCTGATTTTTCTTTTATATATATTAGTGTTGGGACGATTAATCAGAATTGAAATCGGGTATTGAAAAAATTTGAACATATCAGAATCGGAAAAATTATGCCTATTTTCTGATTTTTCTTTTATATATATTAGTGTTGGGACGATTAATCAGAATTGAAATCTGGTATTGAAAAAATTTGAACATATCAGAATCGGAAAAATTATGCCTATTTTCTGATTTTTCTTTTATATGTATTAGTGTTGGGACGATTAATCAGAATTGAAATCGGGTATTGAAAAAATTTGAACATATCAGAATCGGAAAAATTATGCCTATTTTCTGATTTTTCTTTTATATATATTAGTGTTGGGACGATTAATCAGAATTGAAATCGGGTATTGAAAAAATTTGAACATATCAGAATCGGAAAAAGTATGCCTATTTTCTGATTTTTCTTTTATATATATTAGTGTTGGGACGATTAATCAGAATTGAAATCGGGTATTGAAAAAATTTGAACATATCAGAATCGGAAAAATTATGCCTATTTTCTGATTTTTCTTTTATATATATTAGTGTTGGGACGATTAATCAGAATTGAAATCTGGTATTGAAAAAATTTGAACATATCAGAATCGGAAAAATTATGCCTATTTTCTGATTTTTCTTTTATATATATTAGTGTTGGGACGATTAATCAGAATTGAAATCTGGTATTGAAAAAATTTGAACATATCAGAATCGGAAAAAGTATGCCTATTTTCTGATTTTTCTTTTATATATATTAGTGTTGGGACGATTAATCAGAATTGAAATCTGGTATTGAAAAAATTTGAACATATCAGAATCGGAAAAAGTATGCCTATTTTCTGATTTTTCTTTTATATATATTAGTGTTGGGACGATTAATCAGAATTGAAATCGGGTATTGAAAAAAATTTGAACATATCAGAATCGGAAAAATTATGCCTATTTTCTGATTTTTCTTTTATATATATTAGTGTTGGGACGATTAATCAGAATTGAAATCTGGTATTGAAAAAATTTGAACATATCAGAATCGGAAAAATTATGCCTATTTTCTGATTTTTCTTTTATATATATTAGTGTTGGGACGATTAATCAGAATTGAAATCTGGTATTGAAAAAATTTGAACATATCAGAATCGGAAAAATTATGCCTATTTTCTGATTTTTCTTTTATATATATTAGTGTTGGGACGATTAATCAGAATTGAAATCTGGTATTGAAAAAATTTGAACATATCAGAATCGGAAAAATTATGCCTATTTTCTGATTTTTCTTTTATATATATTAGTGTTGGGACGATTAATCAGAATTGAAATCTGGTATTGAAAAAATTTGAACATATCAGAATCGGAAAAATTATGCCTATTTTCTGATTTTTCTTTTATATATATTAGTGTTGGGACGATTAATCGGAACCAGGAATACAAAAAAAATATCAGAACTTTTTGGGGTATCGGAATCGGAAAAATTAGTGTCTATTTTCTGATGCCAAAAAACGACTCTTTTCGATGTTTTTATTTGTTTGTTTTGGATTTAAAACTTAATTTTCCACGGCTCGTATTAATAATGAAATGATAAATATTTATTGATTTTAACCTACCAGTAAAATCAAAATCTATCGATCACCTTTGCACATATTTGATCATTTTTGCAGTAACTCTCCTCAAAAAACAACTCTATGTTTAGAATTTTAAAAGAATCAGAATCAGGAAAGATATTGTAATCGTTCCATCACTAGTATTTACATCTTGCCTTAACTATTTAGCATAATGACATATATCGTCTGCCATTGCTATAGATTTCTTTTTTGTTTTTTTTAAAAACAGGCATAGAAATTAAATGTCTCATCAATTTTAAACATGGAAGATATTTTGGTGGTAGGCTGAAACAGTTGTATGCTGCAAATAAAAAAAAATATTTTTGTTGTTTTACACTTGATGTGCTTTATATGTACATGTGTGTGTGTGTGTGTGTGTGTCTACATATAAAGCAAATCAAGTGTAAGAGAACTAAATTCTTGTAAATTCACATATAGATATGTGTGTGTGTGTGTGTATATATATATATATATATATATATATATATATATATATAAACAAGGAGTTAATAAAATGTTAAAAAACACTTTAGCAAGAATTAAAGACAAATTTAATTTCCAAAAAGGAAACACAAAATATATAGATTGTCTTTAATCCGCGGAGTTTCGAAAGAAATACTTTCCTTCTCATCAGAGGGGAAGAATTAGCAAAATGCGGAATCAGATTTTACTTACAAAGTATTTAATGAAACTGCAAGTGAGCCATAGTCAAATAAAGAGATATACTTAAATATTTGAAGAAATGTGAGGGGTGTACTCACTTTTGTGAAACACTGTATATATAAGTTTTTTTTTTTTTGGAAAAAGAAGTCCAGCAGAGTGCTCAATTAAAAGGAAAATCCGAAAAATAAGAGTGTATTTATATTTTGTGTACAGAAAGTTGTTAGATGAGATAAGTCATTGGTACCGTCGGTTTCAAGCCCGATAATAAGGACCGTTTTAGATATCCATATCAAGCTCTCTTCAGCCAATACTCATCTCTCTCTCTCTCTCTCTCTCTATATATATATATATATATATATATATGTGTGTGTGTATATATATATATGTATATATATAATGTGTATATGCATATATATATATATATATTATTCAATAAATATTAATCTTATTTTATAATTTTCTAATAATTAAAAAAAATATATTTTTATAATTTTTACAAACTTTTATCTTTTTTTTATTATTATTGAAATTGTTTTAGATTCTACTATGGCATGTAGAGGGGCTCTTAGAAAATCCTCTTCATGCCCAACATTGCTCTAGAATATTGCGAGATAACATGTAAATGGTTTGGAGAGCTGGTCGTCTTTTTTTTTCTCTCCCCCCCCCACCCCGCCCCCCAAATGGCATCATTTGCGATGAGGGATAGATAGGGCGTCTGAAACTGAATGGAATCTCTTGGCTCGATTCACCTCCTGAATAATTCAATAATTCAATATTAATGAAATCAGCATCAAATCAACTCCCAACCTTCCATTCTAGTACCCGTTCCCTCTACAACCAAGTATATACACCAAAGTTACGTTTCCTGTGTTTACATCGAGGTCCATCAAGTGGAAAATAACTAAGGCGATAGGAAATGACATAAACAGGACACTCCTCCCGCGCATCCTGGCCATACCCCAGGGCCCCTCCTTCTACTTGCATCCGTACACATATCAAGAGGATATCTGAAGGGAGTTAATCCATTTGACAGAACTGTAGCCTTGCATAAGGGAGACAAATTTTCGGCGCATATGGGATGGTAAACGGAATCTCAATCTATTGGAGTTTCTTTTTCGCCCCCAAATGCCATGAAATTTCTATATCAACAGAATTGTGACATTAATATAGTAATAATTTGCAAATAGTTTTTATAGCACTATTTACATCCAGTAATAAACAAGTCAAACATAGACCGAAGTCTGCCACACTTTTCTCGACATTATTCCAAGTTGGGCTATAATCATCCTCTTTAGTTCTGGAACTGTCCTGAGATTGTTATGATAAACATTATCTTTGAGGTAAACCCACATATCAAAATTGGGGGGGGGGTCTGGTGAGTGTGAAGCTCATTCAGGATCATACCTGTTACTAATGAGACGATCACCAAAGTGCTCCCCGCTCATTCTAAAGAAATGAAACAAAGATTGTTGGACATTAATGACTGAACCCCGATGGACAAGTCAGGCATAGACTGAAGTTTGTTCAAATAGCGAATTGATAGACATGGAGGGAGATAGAGAAAGAAACAAGAATAAAAAGAAAAAAAAAGATATAACGAAGCGGAAAGTTTTTGTTCAAATACGTAACGTTACCCAATCATAGTTGACGGAATGAGAATATGTTACCCCCGTGGATTAAATAAAGGGTTCCGTTTGAAATTGTGTGCAGATTCTCTAAATTCGACAGAAAGACTCCCAAGTTTGACAAGATATACTTGAAGAAGGCCAGAGGTTACATCGACTGATACGTTGTGACAAAAACACTCAAGGTGAGAACAGTAATCCGAAGAATCCAAATACAAATAATCAATCCTCATCTCAAAAATTTTGAAACATAATAGTAAACTTCTTTAGTGTTTAAAATTATTTCAAAATAATGTTTGGGGGAAAAAAAAGCTGATTCAGGTATGGCCTAAAAAAAAAAAAAAAATACAGTAAGAAGAATGGAAAAAAAAAAAAAATATATATATATATATATTTTTAACTGCACAGTCGATAAAATACAAATTCTAAGTCAGCGTTGGTTACTTCCCCTTGATATAGACTCAAAAGTGAGAACAAATTAAGAGGGGGTGGAAATGAGATCAGTATTTTTGATGATTTATCCTGAAATGACCATGCAAAGTCTATAAGCTTTTTTGTATGAGAGGGAGATGTGAGTGACAAAGAGACAAGGATATATATTATAGAGAAAGGTAGTTTGCTTGAAGCATTCCTGGTAAATAGATATGTAAGCGTATAAGAAGGCTATAGCAATGAAAGAAACCAGTTGTTGTATTGTCGTGACGTATGAACTAAAATGGATAAATGAAAGAAGGTCTTATTTGTTTTATCATTTTATATATCCATTTATTTTTCAAGATAATCACAATACAAATCAGTAAGTATGAAATTACTGTGGAGGTCTTTAGTAGTAGTAATTTAAATTTTATGTGAAACGGTTAAATTTCAAATCTAGAAGTTTTATTATATGCAAGACAAAGAATACATTTCAATAAGTATATTTCCTTCACCTTAGGTTTTCGATGTCTACCCATCTCCTCGATGAAGAAAACATTAGCTAATATTATAATGGTTTATACCTAATTTGCTAAAGACAGTAAGCATAGAAAACCACAATTAAAAGTTTTTAAAGTTTTAAAATTATAGAGTAAAGGAAATTATATATTTGTTCAAAATGAAAGGATATTGAATTTTATATGCAAATTGTATGGTAAATTCTGAAGTGAAAGTCTTTGGTAGCAGTGAGGTAAAGGGATCCAATCCGTATTTTTTACATTATTCTGAAGAACATATATATATATATATATATATATATATATATATATATATATATATATATATATATATATATATATATATATATACAGGGTGACCCAATAAAAACAAAAGCTAAATAGAGGCCATCATATGTTGTAGAACGGAGAAAAAAAAGACAAAGATCCTAGTGTTTTTATGTGATGTTTTGAATATAATAAACTAGTTATGACCAAAGTTTCACTTCATTCGGGCAAAACACTAAGAAAAGGGGCCTAATTAGAGTTGGGACCCGTTTTTTGGGGTCACCCTGTGTGTGTGTGTGTGTGTGTGTGTGTGTGTGTGTGTGTGTGTGTGTGTGTGTGTGTGTGTGTGTGTGTGTGTGTATAAACAAGAAAGATAAAGAGAGAAAACCAAATAAAAAAAAAGCTAGAATGATAGATGGAAATATAAAGAGCAATTCAAGATAAATAAAAAGATTGCAAGAAATCCAAAATTTGTGTAAAGAATCAAAACTCGACATGAATTTTTTTCTTTAGGTGGCTTCAACTGAAACACAAACAACAAAAACAACCACATAGTGAGTGAGCAGACATTCACTGAAATCAACAAAGGCAATCAATTTGCGAACACCAGTTGGTTTTTTGTTTTATTCTTTGTTTTCAAATTGGGTTTACAATTACGAATACATATAATAAACGAATGTTGCTCTTTGAAATCCAATAAACAGCGTGATATTTAATTTAATGCCAAAACAAAACGCAAATTAACGATTCGTTTTGAATCAATTCTTTATTGCTTTTTTTTTTAAATCATTATTAATCGAAATGATTGAATGCGAAAAAAAAAATTAATTATGCATTACTGTCACTGAAGAACTTTTTTGGTTTCATGTTGAAGAGCGCAGAACAGGAGACAATGCAAATGTCAACAACAATAGAATAACAAGAAATAAAACATTGATAATCTGAAAATTTATTGAATTAAAATATATATATATATATATATATATATATATACATATATATAAATTCTAATACAGTTTAACCCGGATATAAGAGACCCGAATATAAGAAAAGCGTCCATAAGAGAGATTTTCTCTGGTTCCAAATTAGAGCCTGTGTTAATGTACACGGTAACCCGGATATAAGATATATACGGATATACGGGTCCAGATGATAAGGCTCTTATATCCGGGTTACATTGTAACAAAATAGAAATTTTGGGTTTGTATTACTGTACACATAGATTCGAAAAAGTTGTCAAAAAAACAAATAAATGTTATCAAAGGCAAGATAAGTTACTTTTCTACCTAACTGGATATATTTTTTGTGTTTTTATTCAATGCAACATGTTTATTCAGCTCGAAAAGCATACAGTGTTTATCGATGTATTGGAAAATTCAAAATGGCGGCCGACACTCTCTTTAACACGGTAAGTTCAGGAAAAGATGTTATAAATAATAAACTAGACAAAATACTGTTAGAAATTCGCTCATTATATGTTACCGTGACATAAGTTGACATATATTCAGTGTTTTTTAATAGTATTTCGTCTAGTTTATTATTTATAACACCTTTTCCCAAATTACCATGTTAAAGAGAGTGTTGGGCGCCATTTTGAATTTTCCAATACATCGGTAAACACTGCATGTTTTTCGAGCTGAATAAACATGTTACATTGAATAAAAACACAAAAAATATATCCAGTTAGGTAGAAAAGTAACTTATCTTGCCTTTGATAACATTTATTTGTTATATATTTGTTTTTTGACAACTTTTTCGAATCTATGTGTACAGTAATACAAACCCGAAATTTTTAGACATTTTTTACACAAAAATTCTGAAATAAATGAAAGTTGTCAATTTTAAAATAGTTTTGAATAAACGCAATAAAACGCGTTTTTTTTTTTTTTAGAAAACATTTTTTTTTAATTATCGCTCCTAAACTCTGGTGACACCGTGCCGTGCCACCAGGGGGCAATACAGCCACCTTCACTTCCGGTTTGTATCTCTTTTCTTCGCTGGATATCAAAGAGTGCAGATGTGACGATAAACGCTCTCCGATCTGGCGAACGTCGACCTGACCTCGCCGCCGACCGCTCATCAAAGACTATACACACAAGCAACGTTACTTATAATCTCTTACTGAACTGTTACTATCATTTATTTTGTATCTGCTGTAACTAAATGTATTTGGTGGTGTTTATAATACCGGCATATTTCTTGTCTTCATTTCACGGCATAGGGGACACGTGACCTTTCTTTATTCCCCTACTTAACGATAGAAGATGGAATCACTAACTACACATCAAAAGGCAACCCCGTCCTCTATAAATTCTAATAGTACGATTGCATTGTCTCCCCCTGTTCTGCGCTCTTTAAAATGAAAAAAAAAAAAAAGGTTGATAGTAGTGCGCAAGTTCCTTTATCAATTTATCCTAACTATATTTATATCAAAAGATCTTAGATTTACTTAATTCAACAATACAAGTATTTAACTTCCTTCCCACCACAAGATGTGGTACAAGGCCTGAAAGTGGAGAGACTAAGCCAGCGCAGAAGAGATATAATACTAGCCCTACAAAATAACGCTCAAATAGACTCATGGCATTCCCGGTAGGGCCGGCTCGGGTGATTAACAATATATTAACACTGAAGAAAAGATAAGGCCTGGGAGGGTGTACCTCCTAAGACTACCCAGAACAAAACACGCAGAGCAGAGCCAGTTGGTGTCATTGCGGCACACTCTCTATCCGACTAATAATTGAGAACGTATCCTGGTATACAAGAGGTACTTAACCTCTCTTCCACTCTGAGATGTGGTACGTTGGAAGGTGGGGATGGTAGGTCAGCGCACAAAAGGTAGTGCACTCTGGCCCAACAAAAATAATGTCTGAGCAGCCCATCAGGATTTTCAAGTAAGGGTACCTCAGATTATACGTTATAAACCAATCCCATCTCAAACAGGAAAGGTAAAGCCTGGGAGGGTGAACCTCTTAGGACTATCCAGAACCAATACTCTAATCAAACAGAGCAGGGCCAGAAGAAACTAGAATGGCTCACCCTCTCTCAGACTGATTATTGAGAACGCATCTTTGACTGGTATCAACGCATAAAAATTCTGTGACAACAAAATATTTTCAAATACGCTATTTACAGGGTGATTGAAAAATAACTCTCCATTTTAAAATACATGCCATTTATTTTTGAAATAATTTTCTGTAAATGTTTACAGGGTGATTGAAAAGTAACTTTCTATTTTTGAAATATATACAATTTTTGAAATATAATTTATACAATTTTTGAAATTTAATATATACAATTTTTGAAATATAATTTATACAATTTTTGAAATATAATTTATACAGTTTTTGAAATATAATTTATACAATTTTTGAAATATAATTTATACAATTTTTGAAATATAATTTATACAATTTTTGAAATATAATTTATACAATTTTTGAAATATAATTTATACAGTTTTTGAAATATAATTTATACAGTTTTTGAAATATAATTTATAAGGTTTCTGAAATATAATTTATACAATTTTTTAAATATAATTTATACAGTTTTTGAAATATAATTTATACAGTTTTAAATATAATTTATACAGTTTTTGAAATATAATTTATACAGTTTTTGAAATATAATTTATAAGGTTTTTGAAATATAATTTATACAATTTTTGAAATATAATTTATACAATTTTTGAAATATAATTTATACAGTTTTGGAAATATAATTTATACAGTTTTTGAAATATAATTTATAAGGTTTTTGAAATATAATTTATAAGGTTTTTGAAATATAATTTATACAATTTTTGAAATATAATTTATACAATTTTTAAAATATAATTTATACAATTTTTAAAATAAAATTTATACAATTTTTAAAATATAATTTATACAATTTTTGAAATATAATTTATACAATTTTTGAAATATAATTTATACAGTTTTTGAAATATAATTTATACAATTTTTGAAATATAATTTATACAGTTTTGGAAATATAATTTATACAGTTTTTGAAATATAATTCATACAGTTTTTGAAATATAATTTATAAGGTTTTTGAAATATAATTTATACAATTTTTGAAATATAATTTATACAATTTTTGAAATATAATTTAAAAGGTTTTTGAAATATAATTTATACAATTTTTGAAATATAATTTATACAATTTTTGAAATATAATTTATACAATTTGTGAAATATAATTTATACAATTTTTGAAATATAATTTACACAATTTTTGAAATATAATTTATACAATGTTTGAAATATAATTTATACAGTTTTGGAAATATAATTTATAAGGTTTTTGAAATATAATTTATACAATTTTTGAAATATAATTTATACAATTTTTGAAATATAATTTATACAATTTTTGAAATATAATTCATAAGGCTTTTGAAATATAATTTATACAATTTTTGAAATATAATTTATACAATTTTTGAAATATAATTTATACAGTTTTGGAAATATAATTTATACAGTTTTGGAAATATAATTTATACAGTTTTGGAAATATAATTTATACAATTTTTGAAATATAATTTATACAATTTTTAAAATATAATTTATACAATTTTTAAAAAAAAATTCATACAATATTTGAAATATAATTTATACAATTTTTGAAATATAATTTATACAATTTTTGAAATATAATTTATACAATTTGTGAAATATAATTTATACAATTTGTGAAATATAATTTATACAATTTTTGAAATATAATTTATACAATTTTTGAAATATAATTTATACAATTTTTGAAATATAATTTATACAGTTTTTGAAATATAATTTATACAATTTTTGAAATATAATTTATACAGTTTTTGAAATATAATTTATACAGTTTTTGAAATATAATTTATACAATTTTGGAAATATAATTTATACAATTTTTGAAATATAATTTATACAATTTTTGAAATATAATTTATACAATTTTTGAAATATAATTTATACAATTTTTGAAATATAATTTATACAATTTTTGAAATATAATTTATACAATTTTTGAAATATAATTTATACAATTTTTGAAATATAATTTATACAATTTTTGAAATATAATTTATACAATTTTTGAAATAAAATTCATACAATTTTTGAAATAAAATTCATACAATTTTTGAAATAAAATTCATACAATTTTTGAAATATAATTTATACAATTTTTGAAATATAATTTATACAATTTTTGAAATAAAATTTATACAGTTTTTGAAATATAATTTATACAGTTTTTGAAATATAATTTATACAATTTTTGAAATATAATTTATACAATTTTTGAAATATAATTTATACAGTTTTTGAAATATAATTTATACAGGTTTTGAAATATAATTTATACAGTTTTTGAAATATAATTTATACAGTTTTTGAAATATAATTTATACAGTTTTTGAAATATAATTCATACAGTTTTTGAAATATAATTTATAAGGTTTTTGAAATATAATTTATACAATTTTTGAAATATAATTTAAAAGGTTCTTGAAATATAATTTATACAATTTTTGAAATATAATTTATACAATTTTTGAAATATAATTTATACAGTTTTTGAAATATAATTTATACAATTTTTGAAATATAATTTATACAATTTTTGAAATATAATTTATAAAATCTTTGAAATATAATGTATACAATTTTTGAAATATAATTTATACAATTTTTGAAATATAATTTATACAATTTTTGAAATATAATTTATACAGTTTTTGAAATATAATTTATAAGGTTTTTGAAATATAATTTATACAGTTTTTGAAATATAATTTATACAGTTTTTGAAATATAATTTATACAGTTTTTGAAATATAATGTATACAATTTTTGAAATATAATTTATACAATTTTTGAAATATAATTTATACAATTTTTGAAATATAATTTATACAGTTTTTAAAATATAATTTATACAGTTTTTGTAAATAAAATTTATACAATTTTCTAAATAAAATGTATACAGTTTTTTAAATAAAATTTATACAGTTTTTTAAATAAAATTTATACAGTTTTTTAAATAAAATTTATACAGTTTTTGAAATATAATTTAAAAGGTTTTTAAAATATAATTTATACAATTTTTGAAATATAATTTATACAATTTTTGAAATATAATTTATACAATTTTTGAAATATAATTTATACAGTTTTTGAAATATAATTTATAAGGTTTTTGAAATATAATTTATACAATTTTTGAAATATAATTTATACAATTTTAAAAATATAATTTATACAATTTTTGAAATATAATTTATATAATTTTAAAAATATAATGTATACAATTTTTGAAATATAATTTATACAATTTTAAAAATATAATTTATACAATTTTTGAAATATAATTTATACAATTTTAAAAATATAATTTATACAATTTTTGAAATATAATTTATACAATTTTAAAAATATAATTTATACAATTTTTGAAATATAATTTATACAATTTTTGAAATATAATTTATACAATTTTTGAAATATAATTTATACAATTTTAAAAATATAATTTATACAATTTTTGAAATATAATTTATACAATTTTAAAAATATAATTTATACAATTTTTGAAATATAATTTATAAGGTTTTTGAAATATAATTTATACAATTTTTGAAATATAATTTATACAATTTTTGAAATATAATTTAAAAGGTTCTTGAAATATAATTTATACAATTTTTGAAATATAATTTATACAATTTTTGAAATATAATTTATACAGTTTTTGAAATATAATTTATACAATTTTTGAAATATAATTTATACAATTTTTGAAATATAATTTATAAAATCTTTGAAATATAATGTATACAATTTTTGAAATATAATTTATACAATTTTTGAAATATAATTTATACAATTTTTGAAATATAATTTATACAGTTTTTGAAATATAATTTATAAGGTTTTTGAAATATAATTTATACAGTTTTTGAAATATAATTTATACAGTTTTTGAAATATAATGTATACAATTTTTGAAATATAATTTATACAATTTTTGAAATATAATTTATACAATTTTTGAAATATAATTTATACAGTTTTTAAAATATAATTTATACAGTTTTTGTAAATAAAATTTATACAATTTTCTAAATAAAATGTATACAGTTTTTTAAATAAAATTTATACAGTTTTTTAAATAAAATTTATACAGTTTTTTAAATAAAATTTATACAGTTTTTGAAATATAATTTAAAAGGTTTTTAAAATATAATTTATACAATTTTTGAAATAAAATTTATACAATTTTTGAAATATAATTTATACAATTTTTGAAATATAATTTATACAATTTTTGAAATATAATTTATAAGGTTTTTGAAATATAATTTATACAATTTTTGAAATATAATTTATACAATTTTAAAAATATAATTTATACAATTTTTGAAATATAATTTATATAATTTTAAAAATATAATGTATACAATTTTTGAAATATAATTTATACAATTTTAAAAATATAATTTATACAATTTTTGAAATATAATTTATACAATTTTAAAAATATAATTTATACAATTTTTGAAATATAATTTATACAATTTTAAAAATATAATTTATACAATTTTTGAAATATAATTTATACAATTTTTGAAATATAATTTATACAATTTTTGAAATATAATTTATACAATTTTAAAAATATAATTTATACAATTTTTGAAATATAATTTATACAATTTTAAAAATATAATTTATACAATTTTTGAAATATAATTTATACAATTTTTGAAATATAATTTATACAATTTTTGAAATATAATTTATACAATTTTTGAAATATAATTTATACAATTTTAAAAATATAATTTATACAATTTTTGAAATATAATTTATACAATTTTAAAAATATAATTTATACAATTTTTGAAATATAATTTATACAATTTTTGAAATATAATGTATACAATTTTTGAAATATAATTTATACAATTTTTGAAATATGAAAAGAAAGTATAATGCATGGACTTTTATTGCCCCCCCCCCCCCGCCGACAAACGGAGGGTGGACCTGTAAATTCACCCTTGTCCGTTCGTCCATCCACACCTTTCTCAATAACTATGCCTTGGAATTTTTTAAAATTTTGCACAAACATTAAACATGATATGAGTAAAAAAGTAACATAACAAATTTTCAGGGAAAACTCTGGTTGCCTCCCCCCCTCCCCACCAAGTGCCTTTTAGGTTAAAATGGCTAAAATTGACACTTTTGTGCTTATTCCAAAAATGTGATGCCTTGGATTTTTATGAAACTTTCTGAAAAGTTTTAACTAACTGATTTCTATATAATTTTGTTTGTCTATACTTCGTGACAACTCTAGGGTGTGACCCAGGGGCTCTTTTACAGCTAATAAAAATACTCCATTGTTGGGACTATTTTACCATATTTGTCTTAAATTCTCTGTGTATGTCTATTTATTAGCAATTTTGCATGGTGCTGAACTCAAATTTAAATATGTTAAGACCTTGGGGACTTTTGGAGCTAAATTTGGTGGGGGACAAATGATGGACTTTTTTTTTTTTTTTTTTTTTTTTTTTGCATGGTGCAGAACTCAAATTTACATATGTTAAGATCTAAAACTGCACCGTTTGTTCATTTTCACCAGCATTTGACGTCCCCTGGAAACTTTTGGGGCTAAATGGGGGCAAATACTGAACTTAGTCATTTTTCTTATGCCTCGATCATTGTGCACTCACGGGGGACCACGCATATTTCATTTGTTTAAAATGCACTATCTTTTCAAGTCAACCAGGAGTCGCATCAATTGATTTCACAAGAAATTTCTGCGGAATGGTAGTCATTTACACATAGCAAAAACTCAGAAATTATGAAAATTTGTTTTTAACAATAAACTCTTCATGAAACGCAGTGACTAACGAAGGTATGTTGATAAGAATTGAATGGACACGTTTATTATTATTATCATCATCATCATTATTATTATTATCACTATCATTATTATTATTACTGCTGTTGGTAGTGATGATCTTGATTCCTACATTAGGCATAAAAAAAAGTCCCCTCCTTTTCATCATTTGGAATTACAAAGTAAAAAGAAACATTTTTTGTAAAATCTTCATCAATTTTTTTTTTTCTGCCTTCTATTATATACAGGGTACTTTTCTGTGCATGTGTTTATATTAAGCTAAAAGTTTAAAACTACAAAACAAATACCCACAAAGTTGATATATTTGTAACCAGCGTTGCCCTGGAGGAATAATATCTAAAATTAAAAAAAATATATATTCATTCTTTGAGCCTAAACTGGCATAGATTTCGTGGGGAAGCAGGGGGGGGGCGGAGTTTTTTTTAGTAATTACGGTGTTGTACTAAAGGGCAGTAACTGATTTTTTTTATCAAAGAGTTACTTCCCTTATGCCGATTCATTTCTCGAGAAATATATATAAGAGAGATTCATGTGTGTATGTCCAGAGAAAAGAATTGAGTTGGGTGCAAAATAAAGAAGCAAAACGGGGGAGGAAAAAGAGAGAGAAAAGATGAGTTTTAATAGAAATATTAGACTACCCGTGACCCATCGGGTCAGTATGTTATATTAGCTATGGAATTAATGTATGAGCGTGACACTTGTGACGTAAAGAAAATACTTTTTTTCTGACATAACAGAAACATTTCTATGAAAGTATATTAAAATGAAAAAAGAATATAGATAGATATTTATGAGTGGTTTTGTTTATAATTGTTTATTTTTAAAAAACAAAAACAAAAAACTTACAACCATTGAATTATAAGTGTTTTGCCATAGATAAATGTGCACTGAACAGATACCATAATACTTAAAGTTAAATTCAAATTTTGATATATCTTTTAATTTAAATGTGGAAAAAACAAATAAAATTGTTACTTGAAAGTACAGAATAGTTAAAAACACTCACCCCATGTTAAGAATGGCTTTTTAAATAGAAAATGAAAATAAAATTTAACTTAGAAAAAAATGTTTTCAGATTTATTTATGTTAAGAGCGTAAATAAATAAAAAGGTTCTTAGTGTATTTAAAAAATGGAGAAGAAAATGTAAAAAAAAAAGGGGGGGAAGGCGGTGAATTGGGTTAAAATAACTTAAACGTAATACGGAAATTATGTAAAAAAGAAAAAAAAAAGCAGAAAGTATTAACAGTTGTTTATTTGGATAATTTAAACGCGAAAAAAAAAATTGGGACGCTGAAAACATACACAGTAAAAAAATGTTTGTACGCATGTGCAACCGGAAGTCGTAAACCGGATGTTGGGTTACAACGCTGGTGACAAGGTCATTTGAATTTTATGATTACATAGATTTTACGGGTGGCCGTGCCAGTTAATAAAAACCACAAATAAATTGCACCGTTATCCCTAGCCTATTGAAACAGGAAAACATATGACATACATAGTTGACAATTATTGTTTTTTTAATAATGCGTAGTTAGAATTAGACGCATACAATCATACAGTCTGCCCCTATTGACCCAGTACTTTCGCGAAGAGACACATTTGAGCGAATTTCATTAGAATATACTTCAGTTGAACTCCATTTTTTCATTTGTTTTCAGTTTTATGAGTCGCTGTTGATTTGGATGAGTCATATAGCGGTCTTTTCTAAACAGTAAAAGGTCAATCCATGACCATGAAAGCATGTCTTTGAAATATATAGTTTTTTGTTTTTTTACATAAATTATGTACACACACACCAATATACATACATACCTACACACACACACACACATATATATATATAATGCCAACCCCCTTTAAGAAACCCGTTTCTTATCGTTGAGTTGACTTTCAGTTGAATTAAAGTCAGTCAATTTAGCTCTTATGCGCAAATCATCATGCAATGATTAGATCACTCTGACTGACATTAAAAAGCATTTAAAAAATAAATGTTTAAAATTCAACAGCATTTCTCGTGGTTAATGGTAGCCGAATGAATTAGGTCCTTGCTAATGAAGCCAGGGATGGCTTCTGTCGCTGGTTTTGAATCTATCGACTGGTGCTAATCGTGACACTCTGCACTGATGATTCCCGAAAGGATGAAACACTAGTGTCTGTAGGTATTTAATAATTTTATATATATATATATATATATATATATATATATATATATACACACACACACACTGCATTTTCACCCTCATCATATCTTATCGCAATAGAAATTAACCCATGCTGTTTGCCTCCTTAAGGTTTTGGTTTGAGCAATGAGGACCCAATCGGCAGTTTTCCCTAAGGTGGTGCATCGTTTGTACATCTCCACATGGACATAAAGGTGAGGTGTCTAGGCCCCACTTGTGGAGATTGTCTTTTGTTTTGGCTCTGGCTCTAGTCACCCAGTTTTTTCTACCAAGGTTTGAACCCTGGGGGAGTGTTTCTTTTGGGTCTGGTAGGGCTTCATTTTTATTCCTGCTGTTATAGTCTCACCATCGTTCCATCCTATAGGAGGCAGCTTGCCTGGGATCAATTTCCTCTATATTGATGAAGCTACTGCGAGATTTGAATCATTGTCTCACTGATTGGTGGCCAAACAGTGAGTGCCTGTGGTCGTTAAGCTGTTTGTATCGTTCTATTCTGGTGATGACTTCTCGCCTGATATGTGGTGGTGGAATACCAGTTAGGCAGTATAGAGTTGGGGGCAAGTAGCAAACCTTCATGTGGTGCCCCTGTTAATCTTCGGAGACCGATTGCTACACCACGCATAGAAATATCCCCATTTTCACCCTAAACAAAACACAGTGCCACTTTGATGTAGGAGGCTATTATCGGGGACATAATTTGTAGAGGTACTATGTAGGGAGTTGAGCTGCAAGATGTTTGTTTACATTACACTTCAAATTTTGCATGTCAGTACAGTCAGGGAAACAGGAATCTAGAAGAGAATTCCAAAGTCCAGCAGTTCTAGAGCGAAACTATTAAAGTAGAAGGCTTTCTTACATTTAGGGATTTCTAGTGTGTAAGGGTGGGATTTTGCTGTTTGACAGGCATATTTCCATCGAGGGGGCACAAGGGTTTGTAGTTCGTCGGAGCATCCACCATTAAAATACTTGTAAAAAAGGCAGAGCGATGCAACATTTCGTTGATGGGACAGTGGCTGAAGCCTAGCTGATAGTGTGGGACCTATTAAGTTGACAACTTTTTTTTTTTTTTTTTTAAACCCTGTCTAAGAGGGAAAGACTAGTACCAGATACACCAGCCCAAATGTGACAACAATACTCCATGCATGGTCAAATGGTGACCTTGTAGAGGTACAGGACTCTCAGGCATAAGTAACTTTCTAGCAAGGTAGAGAGAGCCCACTTTCTTTGCAGCAGCTTTAGCAATGCTATTAATATATCTGTTCCAACTCATGTTCCCTGTGAACATTAAGCTGAGGTGTTTGAACAAAGTACTTTCAGGTAATGTATCAACAGCTATATATATATATATATATATATATATATATATATATATATATATATATATATATATATATATATATATATATATATATTAAGTAAAGTGATTTTCAATTTAAAAATTTAAAAAAATTTTTTTAAATTTAAAAATCAAATTTTAATTAAATTAATTAAACAGTAAAAGGTCAATCCATGACCATGAAAGCATGACTTAATCAACCTGATTAAAAATATTAAATTTAAGAAAAATAAAAAATATATCACTCCAACACTTAAAAAAATAAATAAATTTTCAAAATCTATTTCTATAAGCCACCAAAATAAACTCATAGTACCGGCAGATAAAACTGGAAATTTCTACACAATGGACTATATACAATATAAAAATCTAATATATAAAGAACTTAATAAAAATTATAAAACTACTAATAAATCAGCACTAAATAAAATAAATAATGATGCAAAAAACATTTTAACTAAACTTAAAATAGATAAATACACAGAAATAACGGTACCAGGTACCCCGAGATTTACTTTAAAAGACCACAAACACAGCTTCAATATTAACCCTACTATTAGACTCATTTGCCCCTCGAAATCAGATATAGGACTGGTTAGTAAAAACATATTAGATAGAATTATCCCCAAAATTAAATCCATAATAAAATACCCACTATGGCAATCTTCTAACTAAGTAATCGACTGGTTTTCTAATATTCAAAATAAAAATAATATTAAATTTCTTTCTTTTGACATTGAATCATATTACCAATCTATATCACCTATCCTACTTAATAAATCTCTATTAATGGCACGAAAATTAACTAATATAACTCAATACGAAATTAAACTAATACTTATAGCTAGACAGTCTTTAATAACATTTGATAATAAATATTGGACCAGGAAAAATACCCCTAACCACTTCAACATTTTAATGGGATCGACGGACTCAACTCAGGTCACTGATCTAGTTGGCCTTTTCCTTTTAAATGAAATACATTGTATACTCCATAAACAATTCAAACTTGAAGGAGGGCTATATAGAGATGATGCACTTTTCATAACGAATTCTACTAATAAAAATTATGAAAAAGCAATTAAAACTCTACATAAATTATTTAAAAATTATGGACTTAGTATAAAAATCGACCCTAATAAAAAAATTGTTAATTTCTTAGACATAACCTTAAATCTTGAAAATTCTACCTTTGAACCATACCATAAACCTAACCAATCACTTCTATATGTCCACAATCAATCAAACCACCCTAAATCAATATTAAAATCAATAGTTCCCAATATCGCTCTAAGAATTTCTAGACTGTCTTCTACTAAATCAATATTTACCAAAAATGAAAAATACTATAATGAAGCCCTTAAAAACTCTGGATATAATTCACAAATTAAATTCATAAATGAAAATGATAGAAACATAAACTGCATTAAAAATAAACCTATTAAGAGCGTAATAACATATAATATGGCAATGTCTTCCCGTATACGAGTTAAGAAAAATAACCAAGAGACAAAAAAAGATAAAACTAAACTACAAATATTAGATAATAATACAAATAAACAGCAAACTAAAACCCGTAAACGTAAGAATAGACACAAGGAGATCCTATGGTTCAACCCCCCGTATTCCAAAAACCTAGAAACAAACATAGCCAGAGAATTTTTTAAAATATTAGATAAGAACTTTAAAGCCCCCCATAGA
Source organism: Euprymna scolopes (assembly GCF_053919585.1). Taxonomy (NCBI): domain Eukaryota; kingdom Metazoa; phylum Mollusca; class Cephalopoda; order Sepiida; family Sepiolidae; genus Euprymna; species Euprymna scolopes. The sequence goes on along the minus strand of NC_136498.1, from coordinate 112,734,658 downwards.
TAATAAAATTTTCAATAAGAACACAATTAAAGTCTCTTACTCTACTATGCCTAACCTTCATCAGAAAATAATTAGCTCTAATAATAAGAAAATTAATAAACTACAAAATACAACTATACAAAATACATCGGACTGTAACTGTAGAAGAAAAAATAAATGTCCCCTACAAGGCTCATGTAAAATTAAAAATGTTATCTATAGCTGCACAGTATCAAAAACTCCAAATCTACAAGAACCTATTAACAGCCATAACTCAACTACCAGATTAAATAATAACACCAACTTAAATCAATCTACCGATCAATTACTAATCAACCCACCACATAATAATCCAACAATAGACCTAACGGAAAATAATCACAATAATCAAGAGGTAATATATATTGGTTCCACATCTGGCCCAATAAAACATAGAATTTCAACGCACAAACATTCTTTTAAAAATAACTCTCTATCAAACCAAACTACTCTATCCAACTATATTTGGCAACTAAAAAATAGCAATATTTCTTTCAACTTAAAATGGCAAATAATTGAGACTTGCAAATCATATAAACCAGGAGATAAATTTTGTGCACTATGTACAAAAGAAACCCTAAAAATTTTAAAATATAAAGATATAAAAAATACAACCAAACTAGTAAATTCAAGACACGAGCTTCTGACATGTGATCATAAACGTTGGTTTAAATTTAATAAATATAAACCACCTTAAATCATTAAAAATTACTCATTAGTAAAAATAGATTACAATTTCTTTTTTTTTTAAATAAATTAAGTTAGACCAATTACCTCCCTTAGACCCGTAAATCAAATAATAAATAAAGTCAATAATACATGACAATTATCTCCCCTTAAAAACTTGCAAAATAAATATTCTCTCTATATATATTAACTGTAGCGTCTTTAAATCAAAATACGCTAACGGAAACAATTTACTGCACGAGCGTCACCCTTTTAAAATTCATCATTCACTAAAATAAAAAGCTATAGCAAACATCTAAATGACTACTTTAAACACAGTTCCTGATTTCAAAAAAAGAAAAACTAAAAGGTAACTATCTCTATATATTTTTAAATCAAATTTATTATGTAAATTCAAAAAATATATATTTTTTCTACTCATTTCTATCTATAACCTATATTAATTTTCTTATAAATTTTAAATCCAAACCTTTTATTTCAATTTTTTCAGATTCATCTGCCTTACTTTTAATGCTAGGTTTATTTTTGGTGTCTTTTAAATTCAATAAAAATCCTCCTAAATTTGCTGATGAGGAGACCGTGCTTACCAAAAAAACTATATATAATTGTTCTACATAACTTCATGTATACCACAAATAAAAAGCACGGATTTCCGAAACGATCGTACAGATAATTGACTTTGTTGTTGTTCCTTCTTATGAAACTGATTTTTAATTTAATTAAAATTTGATTTTTAAATTAAAAATTTTTTTTTTTAATTTTTAAATTGAAAATCACTTTACTTAATATTGAATTAGCTCTAGGACATTTAACTATCGAGCTTATTATATATCTAAATTACAACGAGCATTTCCTGTATTTTAATTAAACTAGTAATTTCACTGTTACATTAAAATACACTTAGCTCTTTAGACTATTATTCTAATCTCCTTTAAATTTATATATATATATATACATATATATATATATATATATATAATATGGCTATTAGTGGTTGAACAGGCTTCTTATAGTTATTAAAGGAAAGAAGCTTAGTCTTGGCAGCATTGAATATGACCATTCATTTTTCTCCCCCTTCCACTACAGACTGGAGGCCTTCCTCTAGTGTTTCTGCCATTGCCTTGAATATGTGTTCAGTCGTTTTCCTCTCATGTCTGTTATAGAGGGTGATCTCATCAGCATATATATATATATATAATTTAGCTGAAATAATGCGAAGCTCGCGATTTGTTTACAAACAAACGTTTGAGCCCTCTACGAGTGGCGGACGGATGTTTATTTAAATAGGCATTCGGACAGTTTAATTTCGGCCACCGATTCCGTAGTCAGGGGGTAGGACTGCCTACTGTCATCACGACGGTTCTAGGTTCGATCCTCGGCTTGGGAGAGGTGTTAGTCTAGCAGCACTGATGAGTTGTGAAACAACGAAACAGGTCTGTATGTCGATGACTAAAAATATATTTTATAAAGCTCCCCTCTTCGGTAGAGCACTCTCGTAAATTATCTTACTCGCTACTTAATTTAGCTGAAATAATGCGAAGCTCGCGATTTGTTTACAAACAAACGTTTGAGCCCTCTACGAGTGGCGGACGGATGTTTATTTAAATAGGCATTCAGACAGTTTAATTTCGGCCACCGATTCCGTAGTCAGGGGGTAGGACTGCCTACTGTCATCACGACGGTTCTAGGTTCGATCTTCGGCTTGGGAGAGGTGTTAGTCTAGCGGCACTGATGAGTTGTGAAACAACGAAACAGGTCTGTATGTCGATGACTAAATATATATATATATATATATATATATATATATATATATATATATATATATATATATATACTAGCATTTCAGCCCAGCGTTGCCCAGGTGTTTGGATGTGTATGTTGAGCAAAAAAAAAAAAAAAAGTGGGAGTAGGAAGGCAGGCTCGAACCCGTACCGCAAAGGAGGAAAAGAACAGGGTAAAACCTACCTAATGTTTATGCTGTTACGACCACCGCCAAACCGGAAGCAACATTTTTTTTCAAAATTAAGGCTAGACAATCTAAAGGAGAAGATAACTTTCAAAAATATCGGCGAAAAAAAGCGACCCTCCCTGTAGAAAAATGCCTAGTTGAAGGGGAAGATATTAATGTTTTTAGCCAATTTTTCGATATTTGTCGTATGAAAGGTCGAACATTAAAACGATACTGATCTTGGTAAAATCCGTCCCCTCTATTGAAAGTTTAAGGCAGACATGCAAACAGACATACATACGTACATTTATATATTAGTAACTAAAAATTTTCGACCTAAACTGACGAAAAGCTTGCCCTATCTCTGAATACTCTGTATGTAAAATTTCAAATATTTAGACCAGAAATTGTCTGAGTAATTTGGAAGAGACCACAGAGGTCAATTTTGTTAAAACTTTGACCTCTATTATGACCTCTTAAAATTTATTGTTTTGGACTCAAATCAAATTAAGTTACATCCATGTCCAAGGAACCTATATCTAAAATTTCAAGTGCATAGATCCAAAATTGTTGGAGGTGTTTGGTAGAGTTCTCAAAGGTCAAATCGTTGAACTTTGACCCCTTAATCGCCAAATTTCTGGCCAAAAACTGATCACATCGATTTTCCCAAACCTCAGTACCCTGTATATTAAATTTCGAGTCTGTAGACTAAAAATTGACAGAGTTATTGCATAGGGAAATGTACACAGACACGTTCACTTTATATATACTAAAACTTAGATCAAGCTAATAATAACCAAGATAACAATCTGCACCCCATAATTATATATTCTATCGAAACCAACTACACCACAACTTTAAATCAGATGAAAAAATACTAAGATTTATAATACATCGATGTATATCCCCAGTCAATAATAATAAGATCCGATTTATCATCTACAAGAAATTATAATAATAAGATCCGATTTATCATCTACAAGAAATTTACTGCTAACCTTATAATTAAAAACAACACTTCCGGGACAACAAAATCAGTCGATGAAACCAATGTAGTCTACAAATTCAAATGCCTCTTGAGAGAATGCATCTCCAACACGAACAACAACATTGGACCCACGACGAATACATTTGTCCAGACGATTGACCCTACACCTTTCCGATACAACTCGATTTGCCAACACCTAAAACAACATGGTTGTCTACATTCCAAGTTTAGAAAAGTCCTAGTTGAAAACACAAAAATCATCCATAGGGATTCAAACATTAAAAGATTATAAAACTAAACAGTCAAAAATTAACAATGAAAATTTTGAAAATAGTAACATTTTGAAGTGCCTGGCTACATAACCATCCAATATGTGTGTGTGTGTGTGCACATATAGCTACATATGTATATCTATATGTTGTAATGCAAAGTTATAAATGATAAAAAACACCCAAAAAACGGTAAATTCTATATTATTTTGTAAATCATACCTTTAAACCTTTGTACATTTATTTTAGGGACGTTCTTAACATGTTAAAAAAAATTGGGGGGGGGGGGCGAAACACGAGACGCTTCACTAGTTCCAGAAATTTAAATGTAATTTGAACTGAAGCATATAAAAGCACCCAGATTTTAAACGAAACAATAATTAAAATGTTAAAATATTTTTAACTTAAATGAGGGTACGACTCCAATGATTTTGGCGAGCGTTTTTATGACCACAGTTATAATAATCAACGAATCAGAAGCTTCAAATGTTATTATAAAAAATGTCGAATTTTGGATTCAATTAGTTTGCCGTCGCCCTCTGTCTCCAAACGATTCAAGATCTGGATTGCATTGATTCTTCGCCGCCATCTTTGTTTATTAGGAATTACTTAACACTCGAAATCATGACTGCATTGATTTTTCGCTGATTTGATTTACTGCCGCCATCTTTGTTCAACATAATGTCTCAACACTTAAAACAAAAATTGCATGAAGACGACTGATGAAACTCAGTCGAAAGTACTTGCAAAAAAACAATCAAAAGAAAAAAACAGATGGACAAAGACGACTACAGAATTTTCTTGCACAGATTTGACTGAGAAATGAGAAGGAAAAAATTTTTAAATTAAAAAATGAGCTCATTAAGCAAAAATACTCTGTGTGACAATAGACAATATATATATATATATATATATATATATATATATATATACATACATACATATCATCCTAATATATATATATATATATATATATATATATATATATATATATACTAGCAAAAGTACTCGTCGTTGACTGGGTTCAAAAACAGCCTACAGAAAATGGACTCTGATTTATGAAAGTATGACAGGTTATTAAAAGCAAGGGTTGTAAAGAGATAGCTTCGAATTTGGGGGTATCAAAACCAAAGCAAAATATGATGAAAGTAAAAATAAAATAGATAAGCCCCCATAATTTATTATACCATACATGTTCACACTGAAACACTTATCACAATATTCTGTGGATCTATATTAAAAAACTTTGTGACATATTTTCATTCTATGGAGGTCAGGTGCGAACGAACACCCCATAATTTTGTCATACCACATTTCTTCAAAATGAAACAATTATCAAAGTATACTTACGCAGATAGATATGAAAAGTCTTTATTAAAGTTTGTGCCTATTTCCATTCTATGGAGGCCAGGCGCGAACGCAGACCCCACAATTTTTTTTATACCATCCCTATTTAAGTTAAAACATACTTATCAAAGTATTCTTATGTACATCTATATCAAAAACACTTGTAAACGTTTTTTTTTTAATTTTTTTTATTTCCATACTTTGTGGACCAGGCGCGAACGCAGACCCCACACTTTTAATGAACCACTGTTCTGCCAGATCAAACATGCCCATTCCTGTGTACATCTTCTATCATTATATGTAATCAGTTTTTTAAAATAGTCAACCATATAGGAGCCTATTCGTGACCAGACACACACACACACAGCTTTATATTATATATATATATATATATATATATATATATATATATATATATATATATATATATAATTTAAAGGGGATTAGAATAATAGTCTAAAGAGCTAAGTGTATTTTAATGTAATAGTGAAATTACTAGTTTAATTAAAATACAGGAAATGCTCGTTGTAATTTAGATATATAATAAGCTCGATAGTTAAATGTCCTAGAGCTAATTCAATATTAAGTAATGTGATTTATAATTTAAAAATTTTTTAAATTTAAAATTTAAAAATCAAAATTTAATTAAATTAAAAATCAGTTTCATAAGAAGGAACAACAACAAAGTCAATTATCTGTACGATCGTTTCGGAAATCCGTGCTTTTTATTTGTGGTATACATGAAGTCACGTAGAACAATTATACATAGTTTTTTTGGTAAGCACGGTCTCCTCATCAGCAAATTTAGGAGGATTTCTATTGAATTGAAAAGACACCAAAAATAAACCTAGCATTAAAAGTAAGGCAGATGATAAGTATGTTTTATATATATATATATATATATATAAAGGGATTTTGATATTTCTTTTCGAGTATTCTATCCAACAATAAATTCCTGTAAATTATAATTTTAAGTCTTTATTTGTGGTATACATGAAGTCACGTAGAACAATTATACATAGTTTTTTTGGTAAGTACGGTCTCCTCATCAGCAAATTTAGGAGGATTTCTATTGAATTGAAAAGACACCAAAAATAAACCTAGCATTAAAAGTAAGGCAGATGATAAGTATGTTTTATATATATATATATATATATATATATAAAGGGATTTTGATATTTCTTTTCGAGTATTCTGTCCAACAATAAATTCCTGTAAATTATAATTTTAAGTCTTCGTGTTCTTTTATGACAAATTCTATTTCCTATTTTGGTTTTATTGAACTTTTTTCTTTATTTAGTTGGGATTACTATATAACTATTAATATTACTATATAACTATTAAGATTACTATATAACTATTAAGATTACTATATAACTATTAAGATTACTATATAACTATTAAGATTACTATATAACTATTAAGATTACTATATAACTATTAAGATTACTATATAACTATTAAGATTACTATATAACTATTAAGATTACTATATAACTATTAAGATTACTATATAACTATTAAGATTACTATATAACTATTAAGATTACTATATAACTATTAAGATTACTATATAACTATTAAGATTTATATAAGCTTTCCACAACACATCTTGGGTCAAGATGTATCCTACTGAAGAGCCCAAATGAGGGCAAAACTCGAGTGTAGGATTTCCTGTTCATAGCTTGTTTGGTGTGTGTATGATGGGTGAGGGAGGGGCTGTGTTGCGCGTCTGATTGTGGGGAAACCAATTATAATGACTAGTATTATTTATCATGGTTCCTGGCAATAATATTCGATAAAATAAACAGACACAACAACTCCATTATATTAAGAAAGGACGCAGAAAAAGGAGTTTAAAACGAAACTTGTTTATTACCATTTACATCTGGCACCTTTTCTTCAGAATAGAGACGTAAAAAAAAAATAAATAAATAATAAAGTGCAATGCTTGGGATTTTATCACCCGTAGGATTTCCGAAAATAGAAAAGAGAATGATAGTCTGCTTGGTGACAACAGGGTAGAGTGCCAAAAAGGCGTGGCTTGTTTAGTAACATAATATAAGGTTAGGGTAGTGGTTGGAATAAAGAAGAAACGAAGTTCTATGCTACAACTGATAAGGAAAGATGAGGTCTTAAAGATAAGATATTGCAAGAGATCAACGCGTGTCTGTGTGTGTATGTGTGTGTGGGGAGGTATGTGTGTGTATGTGCATGTGTGTGTGTGAGTGAGTGAGTGAGTGAGAGAGAGAGAGAGAGAGAGAGAGAGAGCGAGCGTGTAACAGGTGCAGGAGTGCAGGACAAATCGAAAAATAGAACACGATATACACAAATTATACTTATCTCTACATTAAGAAAATTATAAGACAATTTTACGTGTGTGTTTGGTATGTTTTTGTGTTTGGTATGTTTTTGTGTTTGGTATGTTTTGATGTCTAGTGTTTGGTGCGTGTTTTATGTTTGTGTGTGTGTGTGTGTGTGTGTGTGTGTGTGTGTGTGTGTGTGTGTGTGTGCAACTACGTGAGTTACACATAAAATTGATATTTTTATTTATCTTTATCAGATAAAGATTCATAGAAGGCCACGTCAAGTCTTCTACGATTTCTTTTTCTTCTTGCGACATTACATTGTCATAGATTTTTTTTTTTTTATCCAAGCAAAGAATTTATAATTATTCTGAAGAGTATATGCACGAAAAGAGCCGGTGTTAACATAATAATAACCGTTTGCTTCTGCATAACGAAACGGATCTGTGAAAAATGTACCGAAATTTTAACATGCTGGAGGAGCCGTTTAGCAGAAAAATAAATATTGGATCTTGGAATGTAACCATACTGTTATTCTTATATATGAGTGACCTTCTCTGTATGTGTGGAACAATCTCTACCGAACTGTCAATTTTTGATATACAGACCTGAAACTTGATGTACAAGGTAAAACCTTTGGAACAAATTCAATTTGTTTTTTTAGTCGGTAAAAATAGCTGCTAAGCGGTCAAAATTGAAACAAATTATAACTTGTCAAATGTAAGTCGCCTAAACATGCTACTCCTACGCATGCACCAATATACATTCATACATTAAAGTCGTTTAATTTTTTAAAGTTTTCTTAATGAATAAGGTTGAAGCACTAAATGTTTTGGTTCCGATTTTAGCTAATGCCACCCAAGTAATATTTTTTAATAACTTTTTGAAATCATTATAATATGTTGGGTACAATATAATAATCAATAGAGAACGGACTAGGTAATAATAAACATGAAATCTGCATAAATTAAAATATCATATTTAAGCGTATTTTATAACCAGGCAATGCCAGACGCCCTGCTAATTTAGATGTTAAAACGAATTGAGCTTTGAACATGTCGCCTTCGACTAATGATCTACAATGCAGCACTTAAAGATGAAGGTTGGGAGTTCGAACTTTTGCTCTGATTACTTTTAAATTTTGTCCAACATTAAACTTAGTCATTTCACATTGCGAAATTAATTATTTATTTATTTATCTTTTTTTTGCATTCAATATAAATTATGGAAATTAGAACCCCGGGCGACGCCAGGTACTCCTGCTATTAATTATAACTCTAAGAATTAAAAATGACAAAGCATGCATATTTTTTAATTTAATGATCATATGTATGTGACTAAAGCTCTAAAGCTAACTAATTTGCATGTTTCTTTACAAAAGGACGTCAGATTAATGAACTATTTGTTTCTATCATTTTCAATTTCACTGATTTTCTTTTTAATTTTAGTATAACACAGTAAAAAAAAGAAAATGTAATGTAAACAATAATATGGGATTTACTGGTAGGAGCAAGAGTTTGTTGGTTGCCTCAATTTTCCCAGGCAACACCGAGCGCACGTGCTGCTAAATTAATACAAATCATTTATTGAAATAAGAAATTATAAAATAAAAAAAAACTTTAAAAAAATCCTTTTTAAATAATCTATCTATCTATATATCTATAAACGTGAAAGTGTGTGTGTGTGTGTGTGTGTGTGTGTGTGTGTGTGTGTGTGTGTGTGTGTGTGTGTGGGTGTGTGTGTGTACATTACCCGACCAAATAACTCTGTCAATTTTCAGTCTACAGACTCAAGATTTGACATAAGGGGTATTGAGATTTGGGAAAATCTTTTTAATCAGGTTTCGGCCAGAAATTTGGCTATAAAGCGGTCAAAGTTCAACGATTTGATCTTTGAGAACTCTACCAAGCTCCTCCGCAAATTTTGGGTCTAAACGCTAGAAATTTTAGATATAGGTTACTCGGATATGGGCCTAACTTTATAATTTAATTTGAGCCCAAAAACAATAAATGTTAAGGGGTCATAATTGGGGGTCAAATTTTTAAAATAAAATTGACCTCTGTGGTCTCTACCAAATTACTAAGCCAATTCTTGGTCTAAACATTTGAAATTTTACATAAAGTGTATGCAGTAAGTTTTTCAATCAGTTTTGGAGGAAAATTTGGCCGCCAAGAGGTCAAGGTTTAAAGAGTTGACCGTAGCAAGCTTTACCAAACTCTGCCGCCAATTTTATGTATAAACGCTTGAAATTTTAGATGTAAGTTACCTGGACCTGAGTCAAACTTTTGAATACATATATATATATATATATATATATATATATATATACATACATACATACATATATACATAAAGTTATGAACAGTACATAGGGCCTGAGCAAAGCCAGGCTGAACTGCTAGTATATATATAAAAGTGAAATTGTCTGTATGTCTATCTGTGTGTGTACTTTTCTCTACCAAATTACTCTGTCATATTTTAGTAATCAGATTCGAGATTTGACATAAGGGGTATTGAGATTTGGGAAAACCTTTTTAATCGGTTTTCGGCCAGAAATTTGGCTGTCAAGGGGTCAAAGTTCAACGAATAAAAAAGTGGTAGTAGTGGAGGGGGGGAATCAAAACAACAGTAGGAAGTTTGGGTGGAGAGAGGTGTTAAAAAGTGGTAGTAGGCAGGTGGAGAGAGGTTTGATAAAAAAAAAAAAGTGGTAGTAGGCAGGTAGGCTCAAATCCGTAACAGGAAGGAGGAAAAAAAAAAGTAACGTTTTAGCTGATGTGTCCATGATGCAAATGGAAGTCAAGAGCGTTGAAATTAAACATAATCCAACAGGAATGATGACTTGCGAAAATGTCGATGAAAAAAAAAAGCGACCCCTCCTTGTAAAAAACGGCCAAGTTGAGGGTGAAGGAATGAATGTTTTGGGCCAATTTTTTTATATTTCTTGGCTGAAAGATCGAGCTTGAGAATGATACCAATCGCGTGAGGATCTGTCGCATGTGTCGAAAGTTTTTGGCGGACATACAAACATACATACACACACACACATTTTGTCTTTCATATAATAGATATATACTTACAACTAGCAGGGTAACCGGACGTTGCCCGGAATTAAATGATGATCAACGAATGTTTCACACTCCCATATTTTAATTGTAATCGAAATCAGTGAAAAAGTCCATTTTTCAATTAAACCCTTCAATTACCAGCTCTATTTGGGAACCCATCATGGTGCACCAGGAGAAATCTTCACATGCCTCTTGCAGTGGTTTAGTCCACAATAGATTGTAGTCACCATTGCAATGTAAGAAACCTACTGTTGATTTTATAAAATTATTTTTATATGTAACTAGCAGGGTTGCTCGCCGTTGCCTGGATATTTAGGTGGTGTAGTAAGGAACCCCAAGAAAGGGAAATCATAACAACAGTAGCGGAGGTGCTTGGGTGTGTGTAGGTGATATGGTAAGGAACCCCGGGGGAGGGGGGGGTTGCAAAAAAAAAAAAAAAAGTGGTAGCAGGCAGGCTCAAACCTGTGATGCAAGGGAGAAAAAAAGGTTTAAAAAAAAAAAAAAAAAAAGTAACATCTTAGCCGATGTCTTCATTGCCCAACCGGAAGTTCCAAACGTTGAAATTAAGTGTAGTCAATCCAATCGACACGATGACGTGAAAATAGCGACGCAAAAAAAACGACCCCTCCTTGTAGAAAACTGTCTAATTGAGGGTGAAGGAATTAATGTTTCCGTCCAATTTTTCAATATTTGTCCTCCAAAGGAAAGATGTTGAAAACGATACCAGTTTGGTCAGGTTCTGACGCGTCTGTCAAAAGTTTTGTCAAGACATACAAACACACATACACACATTTTGCCTTTATATAATAGACTAGCGGGCTATCCGGCATTGGCGGGGTGTGGTGAGGTGTGTGTGTGTGTAGGGGGGGGGGGTAAATGCAAACAAAAAGAATAACCCTGTTTAAATATTAAAACTTTAAAAATCCATTAAAAAATGTCCAATATGTCGGTGCAAATGTGCAACCTTAAGATAACGACGCTGCCATGATAACCACTGCTCTACGATGGCGTCAGCAAAGGAACGTTTTTTTTATTTTTTTTTCTATTTACACCAATTCAAGAAAGAACATTTTTCATGCATACGTGTTTGGCTAAATTTTTTTTTAATTACATTTTCACCCCAAACAAGGCAAATTGCCACTTTGGTGTAGGGGGCTACTATCAGGGGAAACAACTACTGGGGTACTATGTAGGGATTTGGGCAGCAAGGTGTCGGTTCACGTTGCACTTGAACTTCTGCACGTCAGTACTGTTGGGGAAGCAGGGACCTGGAATGGAATTCCAGAGTCTAGCGGTTCTGGGGAAGAAACTATTGGAGTAAAAAGATCTTTTACATCTAGGGATCTCTACAGTGTGGGGGTGAGATTTAGCAGCCTGTCGGGTTTGTCGAGGGTGCTCACGTCGTGGGGGCACAAGTGATTGCAGTTCGTCAGAGCATTCACCACTGAAATACTTGTAGAAAAGGCAGAGGGATGCAACATTTCGTCGATGGGACAGAGGCTGAAGCTTAGATGCCAGTTCAGGGCCTATCAGGTTTGTGACTCTCTTTTGAACCTTGTCAAGGAGCGAGAGACTAGTAGCAGATGCACCAGCCCAGATGTGGCAGCAATACTCCATACATGGGCGAATGGTGGCCTTATAGAGGTACAGGATACTTTCGGGTGTTAGTAGTTTTCTAGCACGGTAGAGAGAGCCCGCCTTTCTTGCAGCGGCCCTGGCGATGCCTTCAATGTAATTGTTCCAACTCATGTTTCCTGTGAACGTTAGGCCAAGGAGTTTGAAAGATGGACTCTCAGATAAAGAGTCGTTGGCCATTGCTATGGGTGGTAGAGAGGGATTCTTGTAATTATTGAATGAAACTAGTTTAGTCTTGGCAGCACTGAACGCGACCAACCACTTTTGTCCCCATTCCACTACAGATTGGAGGTCTTCCTCTAGTGTTTCTGCCATTTCTTTAGAAATGTGTTCATTCGTCTTCCTGTCGTGCCTGCCATAGAGTGTAGTGTCATCAGCATATATACCCATCTCAGAGGCAATGTTGTCGGGGAGGTCATTTATGAATATCAGGAACAATAAAGGTCCAAGGATAGAACCCTGGGGCACCCCCGCATTTATATCATATTGTTTAGATGTACGACCGTCAAGGACAACCTGGATTTTTCTCTTATCTAAGAAGGAAACATCTATTTCTATAGGAAATAATTGACCGTTTTTTTTCTAATTCTCACATATTATTTGACCGAGACATCACCCTTTCAGACAGTACCAGTTTTGACCTGGTCCGATGCCACTGAGAAAGGAAAAAATGACGTCTTTGCTGTTGCGTCCATCACCAAACCAGAAGTAGTGAAGGTTTAAATTAAGACTAGAAAATCGAAAAGAGATGACGACAGAAAATATCGCCGAAAAAAGCGACCCCTCCTTGTAGAAAAGTGCCCAAGTAAGGCTGAAGGAATTACTGTTTTAGCCAATTTTTCGATATTTGTCGTCCAAAGTGTCGAGCTTCAAAACGATACCGATCTTGTTAAAATGCGTCGCCTCTGTCGAAAGTTTTAGGCAGATATATATACATACGTACATGCATTTTAAACAGACAGGTGAGATTTATATTTTAGATGGCTTGAATGAAAGTTTAAAATGCAAAAGTCAAGTATCATGGTTCCATTGTACTCTAAATAGAAACATTCATTTCAAACGCATCCTTGTCATATCAAAGAATCTTTTGTTGATTTTATATGCCGGCCATCACTAGTTGTGCGGTGATAATGGCTTGAATTTCAGTTTAAAATGAAAAAGTCAAGTTACTGTTGATTTTATATGTGGAACCTTTCTGCTTGTGTGATAATAAAACTTCTCAAATACACTTGCGATGTTAGGCTGTGTAAGATGTTAACTTTAGCAAAAGTCGCCTGTTCCTTCTTACCTCAGATTATTTCGATTATCGACTGTTATCAAAGACATTCCAATATAAAACCTATCTTAGAACACTGCCAGGCACACAAGTACCTTCATGTGAAATTTTATAAAAATCGTTCCAGCTGTTTTCGAGCCCATAGGGAAAAAACTCACACAGAGTTCCTTTTATATAACAGTGGTTATATATATATATATATATATATATATATATATGTATATATATATATATAATTCTTCGGAATAAAATTATTGGCAAGTAGTTATAATGGTTTGCACCTTGTTTGCTGGAGTCGGTGAGACATGGAAAGTCGCAGTTGGGGGGTTGTTTGGGTGTTGTAGAGTGGAGGAGGTTGAAGAGGGGGATGTGGGAATTCGCATCCAAGTTGCATGGTGGGATCCGGGGTGAGTGTCTTTGATGACAGTGTGGTGGAATAGTCCAAACTGTGTTTTGAGTGGTCCACATCACAAGGTGGTAGTCCGAGGTGGGCGTTTTCCTGGAGCAGTTTTCTTTGTTTATGTATTGGGTTGGGTAGGAGGGATTTGCTTATGTGGGTCCGGTGGATCTTTTTATTGGTGGAGATGTGGATTGATATATTTATTTTTTTTTAGTTGTGGAACGTGAGCTTCAGGTTCCACTCCGGAATAGCTTCAAATGAGGAGGGAAAAGGGAAAGATGAAGAATTATAGATTAAAAATTTTTTAATTTTTCTTTTTTCTATTTTCATTTTTCTTATCAGTTCAGTTTCTCTTATTTTGCGTGGCCTGTCTACTGAAAGCGGTTTTATTTTTATTTTATTAACAATTTGAAGTGGAATTTGAAGCTCATATTCTATAATTATAAAAAAATATTAAATATATCAATTTATATGTTTATTAATAAACAGATCCACCGGCCATATATAAATCAATTTATTTTTTACCGAGCCCATTATATAAACAAAGAAAATTGCTCCAAAGAAATGCCTACTTCGGACCATTACACTGTGATGTGGATTACTGAAAATACAGTTTGGATCATTTTACAACACTGCTATCAAAGACATTCACTTCGGATTTTACCATGAAATTCGGATGTGAATTTTTATATCCTTTTCATTAACTTCCCTTACTCTATAACATTTAAATACTTAAACAACTTTTAATTGTGATTTTCCATGTCTCACTGACTTTAGCAAATAAGGTGTAAACCATTATAACTATTTGCTAATATTTTCTCCTCTGAAGAGATGGTAGACATCGAAATCCTATAGAATAAGGAGTTAAAATATTTCAAATGTATTTTTTGTCTTACATAGAATAATAAAAATCTTTTGATTTGAAATTTAAAAATTTCACGTCATAAATTTTCAATTCATTGAATGACTAAAATTTTATTTATATATATATATATATATATATATATATATGCGTGTGCGCACGCATACACACATATATGTACACACACACTATTTTATGTATCTATCTTCTGTATTTACTTTGAGTTCTCGATACATAAGTAGAGCTAGGTAGTAAGGTTTGAAAATATATATGGCAATTAAGCTACACAGAATTTTCTGCATTTCAACCTTGTGAGGATTCGCCAAGCTACTGCATAGAATCGATGTTGCTTTGTGTTTTTATGTCTCCTTAGGACTGGCTTTGCTAATCAGCCAATCAAATCCTTTGTTACCCACGCATTTATTTATTGTAGCCAATAGGTGTGCGTTTATCAGACAAGGGTACACGTGGCCTCTAATCCACCTGTTTCTTTGTTCTTTTTAGCGGGGATCTTTTCTTTGTGTTGGGAAGTGACATAGTTTTAATCTGGATGTTTTTCATCTACATTTTATTATTATACTAGTGCATTTGTTTATGTATTTGCTTGTTAAGCTATTGTAACTTTGAGTATCATTTCTTGTTGTTATTTATATATTTATTTATTGTGTGTTATTATCCTCAGCCAGAGTTTATTTCGTGTATACATACGTTTGTTATTTCATTTCTGAAGTTTAATAATAAACTTTGGGTAAACGTCGTGAAACAACTACTAAAAGATGAAGATAATAGTCCGCAATAAATAAATGAATAAATAACACTCATCTCAATAATGAATTCCAATTAAATGATATACCATTCGATACGGACCCGACCATGGAAGATCAGATAATAAATAAGCATGAATTTACAAGACCAAAAAAATTCAACCTTGATCGCCTTTCAGGACTCGTAGCACAGTGGATAGAGATGTTGAATCTCTACAGTACAGAAGATATGTCTGAAGATAGTGGTTTCAATTCTACCCAAAACCGGCCAGAGGCTTACTTGGTCAAAACGTAATGAGACGGCAACAACTACGGAAGGCAGTAATTGTCGTGAATACAGTTAGAAAATTCGGAGTTCCTATCCCGTCATGGTTACCACCTAACGAAGGCTAGAGGAAAAGTTGGCCCGAAACGTTGTGAATAGATGTGGATAACAGTCCGCAATAAATAAATTAATATAAATAATACTCATCTCAATGATGAATTCCAATTAAAATAATATATATAAACTTTAGGGTTCTTTAAATTTTAATTGCTCATTCAAACATAGTCTACATAGTATATATATATATTATTCCTTAATTGGAATTTTTTATTTTTGAGATGAGCATTTTTTTATGTTAATTTTATTTTTTATTTCGGACTATTAGTCTCATCTTTATTACTTCGGGGCCCGTGGCGCAGTTGATAGAGACGTTGAATCTCTACGGTTCCAGATGAACATTGTCTGAAGATAGCGGTTTCAATCCCACCCAAAGCGTGCCAGAGGTAATTGGTCAAAAATGTGGTGAGACGACGACAACTACGGATGGCAGTGATGGCTGAGAATGCAGTTAGGAGATTCGAAGTTCCTATCCGTCGCGGTTACCACCTGACGAAGGCCAGAGGAAATTGGCCGAAACGTTGTGAACCAATAAAAACAAACAAACAACAAGTAATAAAGATGAGACTAATAGTCCGAAATAAAAAATAAAATTAACATAAAAAAATGCTCATCTCAAAAATAAAAAATTCCAATTAAGGAATAATATATATATATACCAATCGGTACGGACCCGACTATGGAAGATCAGATAATGAATAAATGTGGATTTATAAGATCAAAGAATCCAACCTTGATCGCCCTTCGGGGCCCGTGGCGCAGTTGATAGAGACGTTGAATCTCTACGGTTCCAGATGAACATTGTCTGAAGATAGCGGTTTCAATCCCACCCAAAGCGTGCCAGAGGTAATTGGTCAAAAATGTGGTGAGACGACGACAACTACGGATGGCAGTGATGGCTGAGAATGCAGTTAGGAGATTCGAAGTTCCTATCCGTCGCGGTTACCACCTGACGAAGGCCAGAGGAAATTGGCCGAAACGTTGTGAACCAATAAAAACAAACAAACAACAAGTAATAAAGATGAGACTAATAGTCCGAAATAAAAAATAAAATTAACATAAAAAAATGCTCATCTCAAAAATAAAAAATTCCAATTAAGGAATAATATATATATATACCAATCGGTACGGACCCGACTATGGAAGATCAGATAATGAATAAATGTGGATTTATAAGATCAAAGAATCCAACCTTGATCGCCCTTCGGGGCCCGTGGCGCAGTTGATAGAGACGTTGAATCTCTACGGTTCCAGATGAACATTGTCTGAAGATAGCGGTTTCAATCCCACCCAAAGCGTGCCAGAGGTAATTGGTCAAAAATGTGGTGAGACGACGACAACTACGGATGGCAGTGATGGCTGAGAATGCAGTTAGGAGATTCGAAGTTCCTATCCGTCGCGGTTACCACCTGACGAAGGCCAGAGGAAATTGGCCGAAACGTTGTGAACCAATAAAAACAAACAAACAACAAGTAATAAAGATGAGACTAATAGTCCGAAATAAAAAATAAAATTAACATAAAAAAATGCTCATCTCAAAAATAAAAAATTCCAATTAAGGAATAATATATATATATACCAATCGGTACGGACCCGACTATGGAAGATCAGATAATGAATAAATGTGGATTTATAAGATCAAAGAATCCAACCTTGATCGCCCTTCGGGGCCCGTGGCGCAGTTGATAGAGACGTTGAATCTCTACGGTTCCAGATGAACATTGTCTGAAGATAGCGGTTTCAATCCCACCCAAAGCGTGCCAGAGGTAATTGGTCAAAAATGTGGTGAGACGACGACAACTACGGATGGCAGTGATGGCTGAGAATGCAGTTAGGAGATTCGAAGTTCCTATCCGTCACGGTTACCACCTGACGAAGGCCAGAGGAAATTGGCCGAAACGTTGTGAACCAATAAAAACAAACAAACAACAAGTAATAAAGATGAGACTAATAGTCCGAAATAAAAAATAAAATTAACATAAAAAAATGCTCATCTCAAAAATAAAAAATTCCAATTAAGGAATAATATATATATATACCAATCGGTACGGACCCGACTATGGAAGATCAGATAATGAATAAATGTGGATTTATAAGATCAAAGAATCCAACCTTGATCGCCCTTCGGGGCCCGTGGCGCAGTTGATAGAGACGTTGAATCTCTACGGTTCCAGATGAACATTGTCTGAAGATAGCGGTTTCAATCCCACCCAAAGCGTGCCAGAGGTAATTGGTCAAAAATGTGGTGAGACGACGACAACTACGGATGGCAGTGATGGCTGAGAATGCAGTTAGGAGATTCGAAGTTCCTATCCGTCGCGGTTACCACCTGACGAAGGCCAGAGGAAATTGGCCGAAACGTTGTGAACCAATAAAAAACAAACAAACAACAAGTAATAAAGATGAGACTAATAGTCCGAAATAAAAAAAAAATAAAATTAACATAAAAAAATGCTCATCTCAAAAATAAAAAATTCCAATTAAGGAATAATATATATATATACCAATCGGTACGGACCCGACTATGGAAGATCAGATAATGAATAAATGTGGATTTATAAGATCAAAGAATCCAACCTTGATCGCCCTTCGGGGCCCGTGGCGCAGTTGATAGAGACGTTGAATCTCTACGGTTCCAGATGAACATTGTCTGAAGATAGCGGTTTCAATCCCACCCAAAGCGTGCCAGAGGTAATTGGTCAAAAATGTGGTGAGACGACGACAACTACGGATGGCAGTGATGGCTGAGAATGCAGTTAGGAGATTCGAAGTTCCTATCCGTCGCGGTTACCACCTGACGAAGGCCAGAGGAAATTGGCCGAAACGTTGTGAACCAATAAAAACAAACAAACAACAAGTAATAAAGATGAGACTAATAGTCCGAAATAAAAAATAAAATTAACATAAAAAAATGCTCATCTCAAAAATAAAAAATTCCAATTAAGGAATAATATATATATATACCAATCGGTACGGACCCGACTATGGAAGATCAGATAATGAATAAATGTGGATTTATAAGATCAAAGAATCCAACCTTGATCGCCCTTCGGGGCCCGTGGCGCAGTTGATAGAGACGTTGAATCTCTACGGTTCCAGATGAACATTGTCTGAAGATAGCGGTTTCAATCCCACCCAAAGCGTGCCAGAGGTAATTGGTCAAAAATGTGGTGAGACGACGACAACTACGGATGGCAGTGATGGCTGAGAATGCAGTTAGGAGATTCGAAGTTCCTATCCGTCGCGGTTACCACCTGACGAAGGCCAGAGGAAATTGGCCGAAACGTTGTGAACCAATAAAAACAAACAAACAACAAGTAATAAAGATGAGACTAATAGTCCGAAATAAAAAATAAAATTAACATAAAAAAATGCTCATCTCAAAAATAAAAAATTCCAATTAAGGAATAATATATATATATACCAATCGGTACGGACCCGACTATGGAAGATCAGATAATGAATAAATGTGGATTTATAAGATCAAAGAATCCAACCTTGATCGCCCTTCGGGGCCCGTGGCGCAGTTGATAGAGACGTTGAATCTCTACGGTTCCAGATGAACATTGTCTGAAGATAGCGGTTTCAATCCCACCCAAAGCGTGCCAGAGGTAATTGGTCAAAAATGTGGTGAGACGACGACAACTACGGATGGCAGTGATGGCTGAGAATGCAGTTAGGAGATTCGAAGTTCCTATCCGTCGCGGTTACCACCTGACGAAGGCCAGAGGAAATTGGCCGAAACGTTGTGAACCAATAAAAACAAACAAACAACAAGTAATAAAGATGAGACTAATAGTCCGAAATAAAAAATAAAATTAACATAAAAAAAAAATGCTCATCTCAAAAATAAAAAATTCCAATTAAGGAATAATATATATATATACCAATCGGTACGGACCCGACTATGGAAGATCAGATAATGAATAAATGTGGATTTATAAGATCAAAGAATCCAACCTTGATCGCCCTTCGGGGCCCGTGGCGCAGTTGATAGAGACGTTGAATCTCTACGGTTCCAGATGAACATTGTCTGAAGATAGCGGTTTCAATCCCACCCAAAGCGTGCCAGAGGTAATTGGTCAAAAATGTGGTGAGACGACGACAACTACGGATGGCAGTGATGGCTGAGAATGCAGTTAGGAGATTCGAAGTTCCTATCCGTCGCGGTTACCACCTGACGAAGGCCAGAGGAAATTGGCCGAAACGTTGTGAACCAATAAAAACAAACAAACAACAAGTAATAAAGATGAGACTAATAGTCCGAAATAAAAAATAAAATTAACATAAAAAAATGCTCATCTCAAAAATAAAAAATTCCAATTAAGGAATAATATATATATATACCAATCGGTACGGACCCGACTATGGAAGATCAGATAATGAATAAATGTGGATTTATAAGATCAAAGAATCCAACCTTGATCGCCCTTCGGGGCCCGTGGCGCAGTTGATAGAGACGTTGAATCTCTACGGTTCCAGATGAACATTGTCTGAAGATAGCGGTTTCAATCCCACCCAAAGCGTGCCAGAGGTAATTGGTCAAAAATGTGGTGAGACGACGACAACTACGGATGGCAGTGATGGCTGAGAATGCAGTTAGGAGATTCGAAGTTCCTATCCGTCGCGGTTACCACCTGACGAAGGCCAGAGGAAATTGGCCGAAACGTTGTGAACCAATAAAAACAAACAAACAACAAGTAATAAAGATGAGACTAATAGTCCGAAATAAAAAATAAAATTAACATAAAAAAATGCTCATCTCAAAAATAAAAAATTCCAATTAAGGAATAATATATATATATACCAATCGGTACGGACCCGACTATGGAAGATCAGATAATGAATAAATGTGGATTTATAAGATCAAAGAATCCAACCTTGATCGCCCTTCGGGGCCCGTGGCGCAGTTGATAGAGACGTTGAATCTCTACGGTTCCAGATGAACATTGTCTGAAGATAGCGGTTTCAATCCCACCCAAAGCGTGCCAGAGGTAATTGGTCAAAAATGTGGTGAGACGACGACAACTACGGATGGCAGTGATGGCTGAGAATGCAGTTAGGAGATTCGAAGTTCCTATCCGTCGCGGTTACCACCTGACGAAGGCCAGAGGAAATTGGCCGAAACGTTGTGAACCAATAAAAACAAACAAACAACAAGTAATAAAGATGAGACTAATAGTCCGAAATAAAAAATAAAATTAACATAAAAAAATGCTCATCTCAAAAATAAAAAATTCCAATTAAGGAATAATATATATATATACCAATCGGTACGGACCCGACTATGGAAGATCAGATAATGAATAAATGTGGATTTATAAGATCAAAGAATCCAACCTTGATCGCCCTTCGGGGCCCGTGGCGCAGTTGATAGAGACGTTGAATCTCTACGGTTCCAGATGAACATTGTCTGAAGATAGCGGTTTCAATCCCACCCAAAGCGTGCCAGAGGTAATTGGTCAAAAATGTGGTGAGACGACGACAACTACGGATGGCAGTGATGGCTGAGAATGCAGTTAGGAGATTCGAAGTTCCTATCCGTCGCGGTTACCACCTGACGAAGGCCAGAGGAAATTGGCCGAAACGTTGTGAACCAATAAAAACAAACAAACAACAAGTAATAAAGATGAGACTAATAGTCCGAAATAAAAAATAAAATTAACATAAAAAAATGCTCATCTCAAAAATAAAAAATTCCAATTAAGGAATAATATATATATATACCAATCGGTACGGACCCGACTATGGAAGATCAGATAATGAATAAATGTGGATTTATAAGATCAAAGAATCCAACCTTGATCGCCCTTCGGGGCCCGTGGCGCAGTTGATAGAGACGTTGAATCTCTACGGTTCCAGATGAACATTGTCTGAAGATAGCGGTTTCAATCCCACCCAAAGCGTGCCAGAGGTAATTGGTCAAAAATGTGGTGAGACGACGACAACTACGGATGGCAGTGATGGCTGAGAATGCAGTTAGGAGATTCGAAGTTCCTATCCGTCGCGGTTACCACCTGACGAAGGCCAGAGGAAATTGGCCGAAACGTTGTGAACCAATAAAAACAAACAAACAACAAGTAATAAAGATGAGACTAATAGTCCGAAATAAAAAATAAAATTAACATAAAAAAATGCTCATCTCAAAAATAAAAAATTCCAATTAAGGAATAATATATATATATACCAATCGGTACGGACCCGACTATGGAAGATCAGATAATGAATAAATGTGGATTTATAAGATCAAAGAATCCAACCTTGATCGCCCTTCGGGGCCCGTGGCGCAGTTGATAGAGACGTTGAATCTCTACGGTTCCAGATGAACATTGTCTGAAGATAGCGGTTTCAATCCCACCCAAAGCGTGCCAGAGGTAATTGGTCAAAAATGTGGTGAGACGACGACAACTACGGATGGCAGTGATGGCTGAGAATGCAGTTAGGAGATTCGAAGTTCCTATCCGTCGCGGTTACCACCTGACGAAGGCCAGAGGAAATTGGCCGAAACGTTGTGAACCAATAAAAACAAACAAACAACAAGTAATAAAGATGAGACTAATAGTCCGAAATAAAAAATAAAATTAACATAAAAAAATGCTCATCTCAAAAATAAAAAATTCCAATTAAGGAATAATATATATATATACCAATCGGTACGGACCCGACTATGGAAGATCAGATAATGAATAAATGTGGATTTATAAGATCAAAGAATCCAACCTTGATCGCCCTTCGGGGCCCGTGGCGCAGTTGATAGAGACGTTGAATCTCTACGGTTCCAGATGAACATTGTCTGAAGATAGCGGTTTCAATCCCACCCAAAGCGTGCCAGAGGTAATTGGTCAAAAATGTGGTGAGACGACGACAACTACGGATGGCAGTGATGGCTGAGAATGCAGTTAGGAGATTCGAAGTTCCTATCCGTCGCGGTTACCACCTGACGAAGGCCAGAGGAAATTGGCCGAAACGTTGTGAACCAATAAAAACAAACAAACAACAAGTAATAAAGATGAGACTAATAGTCCGAAATAAAAAATAAAATTAACATAGTCTACATAGATCTAGATTTCTACATGTACTGGCCTGCTGTACTATTTTCCACTCTACTATCGGCGATCGTCCACTTTCTTTGAGCTTTTAAGTAAAAAAGATTGAAACCCCAACCAACAAGATTGTAGTAGTAGTGGTTCTCTAATGCTGTTTTTATTAAGCGTTCTTTTTTTGTTTTTGAATGTACTTTTGCATTCGTAATAACTACTTTTAAAATCCAAAGGGGACGGACATCAGCAGCATTCAAATTTTATTTATACATTTTTTATCCCTTTTGATGTCATTTTTAAATCAACATGCACAAATAATCAATAGCAATGATATAGTCTCCTATTATCTTCTTCTCTTATATAAAGGAGAGATACCTGTTCGTGTGTACGTATGTATGTGTGTTTGTATGCCTCGCTAAAACTTTTGAAATCCAAAGCGAATAAGAATGATTCTAGTACTGTCTTAAAGGGCTGAGATTAGGACTTATAATATGTGAAATTTTAAAAATATTATTTATTTTTTCTACCTTAACGATTGCAGAATTTGATAGGGAGGGGGTTACGCAGATGCTAAAATCGTCTCTTTCTAAACGATTTTAACATCTGCGCATGCGTGAACCGTTTCACCTCCCAGATACGTTAACTACATAAATTTGCAACGTCAATGGTATATGGCCATGGCCCAATGGGTTAGTGTGTTTACTGAGAAGTATTAGTTTTTGCGTTTATGCCTACCCTACGGCAGACATTTTGTTTCTTATTTTTAACATATTTTTGAAAACGTTTATTTCGGTAAGCTTTTGAGTTAAAAGATTGTTTTTATTTTCTGATATTATCGTTTGTTGAAAAGTGAATTTGAGAAGCTGAAACTGTACACTTATTTTTTGCCCTGATGCACTTATAAGCGCTGTGTAGTTTGTGAAGCGCTGAATATAACTTCTTTTTTTTTACTATGCATAAGACTTTATTTTAATTTGAAAATACAATTTATAAATTAACACGGTACAAAAAATCTTTAAGCAACAAAAAAATAATTAATATTTTTTTAATGATTTTATGAATATTATTTGTTGATAAGTTAATTTAGGACGCTTAAAAACGTACACAATTTTTCTTTTAAATGTACTCAAACACAACTACGTTTCTTCTTTTTGTCTTATATGGCCCAACCAATGCCAGGTACTCTTACTAGTCTATTATATAATAGGCAACTGTCTATATGCATATATGCTTGTGTGTCCGGCAAGAAGTGAAAAACAAGAAAACAAACATCCACAAAATTGGTATTTTTTTTTTTATCAGCGTTACCCGGGATGAATAATATCTAAAATTTAGAAAAGTATATTCATTGATTGAGATTGTCGGACTGACTTCCTCATCTTGGTTGTTATTGTCACAACGTTTCGGCCGTTTTGCCCTCCAGCCTTCGTCAGGTGTTTTGTATCGAACTGGGGAACCGTTTGTTAGGAGTCTCGAACCCAACCCTTTATTATTATTACGGGGGTACCGTGTTCGGACTCCAGCTAGGCTTTGGGACATAGTTGCTGATTCTCTGTTTTGAATGTTACTTTTTCACTGCCTTCGTTCAGGATTGAACTCAGCACCTTTGGGTAACTGTAAACTTTGATACAACGTCTAGGACCACTCGGCCATATGTCACTAGGTTGGGTTCGAGACTCCTAACAAACGGTTCCCCAGTTCGATACAAAACACCTGACGAAGGCCGGAGGGCAAAACGGCCGAAACGTTGTGACAATAACAACCAAGATGAGGAAGTCAGTCCGACAATCTCAATCAATGAAAACACCTCATCTCAAAAATACAGACAATTACTAAGTATATTCATTGTTTGACATTCAACTAGGCCAGGTTTCGTAGTGGAGGGGGGGGGGCGATTTTCCAAACGTTTCTAATGTTATCTATAATATTATCTATTATATAAAAAAAAGAAGTGAATGACTTACATTATTTATTTATTTTTTTATTTTATTTTTATTTTTTTTTTTAAACAAGAGGAATGGGCTGGGCAGAGATGAATGTGGGGTTGGATAAAGATATGTGAAAAATGGAAATAGGAAAAAAGAAACGGGTTGAGAGAGGCAGAGAGACATAATATATATTAAAGATGTTACACTCATCTTTTTAAAAACCTTTTCCATCTTTTAAAATGTCCCTGACAACACTAGATAACCCTGCTAATTTAAATATATCGGAAAAATGTTTGAACACCCGAAAGAGGTTAGGGTGAAAAAAAAAAAAATTTAGGTTCTTAATATCTTGAAATATTTATTCATGATGTTTGGTTTGGTTGTTTTGTTTCATGGCATATCAACCTTTTTTTAGGTTATTGGTGTAAAACTGTGTATAATTTGTTTCATTGCAATCTATTTACTTGCCTCTCGAAGGCAAAGTTAGACAGTTTTTTTTTTGTTTGTTTTTTTTTTTTTAATGTGAGGAATATCTAGTTCTCGCAATAGGACAAAAAATTTAAATTGCCCCAGTCAAAACTGATTTCTTTTCCTTTGCCTAAGGATAAAACAAATACTGGAGGACCTCGTATGTTTATACGTCACACCCGCACACGAACATTGACCCAGGTTCCTTTACAAACCAAAGTGGAACAGGCGGTCTATTAACTAGATGGGGTTGGGAGGGTCCTACTAACCAGTTTTGTATTTTCTCCCCCCCCCCGCCCTCGACACAAATGAATTATTGTATCATCATTATTATCATTTTTTGTTTTTACACGTAAATAAAAAAATGTTTTCAACAATTGGGTTCTAAGTAGGACGCCTCTCAGTATGAAAGGGTGAATGCGGTATCATGGTGAAAGAAGATACTAGCTAAGAGGATTTTTTTTTTTTTTAAAGTTCTGGAGTGACAAGGATGACCAACGACACATTTTCCCCTCTTTTGAGCTGGCCTTGTGCTTAAGTTTTTTGTTCAGTTGAAACTTACATTGTAATTTTAGCTTGAATACACAATTTAATATCTCAAAGTGTAGTATCTGTTCTTCAGATGCCACACTTCAATCTTTTGTTTTCTCTCGACTTGAAACAATTCTAAAATTTTTGTTCCTTTTCTCCACGTTAAAAAGTGACCCTAGTGTCTAACTCTGTCCCGTGGGGAGGCATTGTAAATAGGAACTCTTTATATGACAAACTTTGATGGGTTTATAAACAGACAATTATATATACACACCACGATGGCGGCAACGGGTATATTACATATACATGTTGACGTCAAGTATATACACACAAATTCAACACATATCAACACAGCAGCAGCAGCACCAGCTGTCTGCTGTGTTGATGACGTCAGCATTTTTGTTGTATTTTCGAAGATTCACAGATGCTTGTTAAGATAGTGTCGACAGATCATTTTTTTTAAAAAAATATGCTGTTTTAAGCAAAAACGTACGTACTTAATTGTCATGTCGAAAATAGTAATACATCCAAAAATTACAAAAATTCATCAAATAGAACTATTGTGATATTAGTAAAAAAAAAAAATAATAATAATAGTCTATCGCTATAAAGATATATTGCACACCACACACCACGAACAAGTAATCTAGAATATTCGTTCCGAGTTATGTCCCCTGTGTATGAACTCTTCATCGTCTAGTTTATAACATCTAAGAAAAATGCAATTTTACCCAATTTTCCGTAAAAATTACTAACTACAAATAACTCTACTCGCTGAATTTCGTAATTTTTGGATATATTACTATTTTCAATATGACAATTAGGTACGTAATATCGTTTATTATTATTATTAAAACGACAAATTAAAAAAAAAAAAAAAAACGATCCGTCGACTATTTTAACAAGCACCAACTCACAGATGTACTGCCAAAGTAGTTGTATTCTTTAGTCTAGAGTTAGTTAACGGAAGCGCAAGTAGATTTACTAATGGCAGTAGTAGTAGTAGCGCCAGCCAATCACGCATTTCGGTGCATGTCCTGACAAAATACAAATCTTGTTTTAACATCATGAAGAAAATATTTTTTTTTTTAAATGAACACTTTTATTCAAATAATAATACATAGTCGTTGTTCCTAGTCACTACGATAGTTTCGTTTCATGTCATGCTTACGTCACAACAGCAATGACGTCATAAACTAAAACAGGTCGAAGATATGAAGATTCTTTATGACAAAATAATAGGTGTTCCTATCTTGCCTCCCCACGAGGGTAGAGTTAGACACAAGGTCGGTTTTTAATGTGGAGAAAATCCAGCCCCCTCCCCCAAAAAAAGGGGCGATCTGGATAGGAACAAAAATTAAAATTGCCTCAGTCTAGAAGGATTTCTTCTCTACTGATTCAGGTCAGAAAAGGTTAAATAGGAAACAAAATGATGATGACCTTCTTTGACAACAGAGAACATACATAGACGATCCGTGACTCCAAAGTCCATTTTTTTTCTTTTTCTCAAAGGTTTCTCATTCAATAACAGGAATGCCTGATCAACTTACAAAGTGACAGATTCTCCACGAAAGAACTTTTTTTTTCTTTTTTTTTTTTTTTTTCAGTAAGATAACAGGGATGCCAATCTTGAAGTTAATATTGAACGGTCATTAAACGTGCAGTTATTCAGTGAATAACTTATTCACGTGTCACGTGTCGCTTCTAAGTGAGTGATTTCTGCATTTGGAAATATTGACCGCGAACGATGATTTTTTTTTTTTTTGTAGAATTGCAATTCCTACGCCTGTTTGGTGTGTCATGCAGTTACAGTTAAGTCATGCTTTAAAAAAAAAAAAAATAATGAACGAAATTTTGAATAAGAAACTTTACTTTATTGTTAGTTTAGAACGAAAGCAAATTTCAACGTGAGGCCCCTCGAATACATCTGTACTACATTTCGCTAGTAGTAGTAGTAGTAGTAGTAATAATAATAATAATAATAATAATAATAATAATAAGGTGCTTCCTTGGCCTTCGGGACAAGATCAAAGTGTAGTATCTGTTCTTCAGATGCTGCACTTCTATTTCTTGTTCTCTTTCAGTGGAGGAGAAATCCTTCACGATTGAGACAATTTTTATTTTTGTACCTTTTCTCCACGTTAAAAAACGACCCTGGTGTCTAACTCTGTCCCGTGGGGAGGCATAGTAAATAGGTACACTTTATTGCCGAATTTTTTTTTTTTTTTTTTTTATGCACTTGCTGTCCAAATCCATGGGAGACATCATTATGGCCGAAGCATGAAATAAATAACAAAAAAAAATTAAACTTCCGGAAAAAAACTATGAAAAAAAAAAAGTAAATAAAGAAAGTGAAAGAGAACATATATGTTCTCTTTCCCTTTCTTTATTGTTTAATTGGAAATGTTTCGATTTAATTAATGAGAACGGGAAAGTTTTTCATGGAACATTTCTTTTTTTTTATTTATTAAAAACAGAAAATGAAACGACATGTTCATAATGCTTTAAACTGAAAACCAAAACAAAGCCAACACATTTATTGTATAAAAATGTATCAAAATATAATTGTAAAAACATTTATTGAAAAGGTTTACCAAGTTTCTGGAAGTAATACATGATAATGTTAGTTTAATTTAATCTTTCCGGAAGCAATACATGTTAATTTTGGTAAATTTATTCTTTCCCTTTCCGGAAGCAATCGTTCAGCCATATAATGATGTCTCCCATGGATTTGGACAGCAAGTGCGTGAAAAAAAATGGCGTCTCCAATTTCGGCAATAAAGTGTAGAAGCACTAATAATAATAATAATAATAATATTAGTAGTAGTAATAATAATATTAGTAGTAGTAATAATAATATTAGTAGTAGTAGTAATAATAATAATAATAATAATAATAATAATAATAGTAGTAGTAGTAGTAGTATGATGCTACTAACACCTGGAATAATCAGCCTGAGGCTCAAGTCCTCTCTCCCTCTTTATTTCCTCTTTTGAACGCAGCTGCTAAGAAACACTTCAGCACTTCTACTCGTCATATACAGTAAGATGAATGTGAGGAGACTAGATTATATGCTTTGTTCTACACACACACACACACACACACACACACACACACACACAATACTAGAAAAAGAAAAAAAAGCTGTGACCTGTTGTGTCAACCGTTGAGTTAAAACTGGATTGTTTAACATCCAAAAAGTGAGGTTGCAAAGTCAATTAAACATGGAAAAAATGAAAAGACAATGTTCAAATTTATTCTTCTTCAATCCATTACTCCACTCCTCTCTCTAACTATGGATTAAATAATATTACTACGACTCGTGCTATTTCCTTTTGTTTATAATTCCAGCCTTTCTTTTTTTTCCATATTTTCCTGTATATATAATCGATGAAATAACTCATTTTTCAATCTATTTGATTGATTGCCTGCTCTAGTTGGGGACCCATTGCGATGCAACTGGAGGAAGCTTCAATATGCCTCTTGCAGTCTACATTGCACTGTAGAGAATCTGTTAATTTTACAAAATTATTGTTAGATAGCTATAATGACATGCATTAAAGTTTAAAATGCAAAAGTATTCTGGTTCAATTATGTGCTAAAAAGAAACCTTCATTTTGAACAAACCCTTGTCATATCAAAAGAAATACTACTATTGATTTTATATGCCTGGCATTACTACTTGTGCGGTGATAATCGCTTGAATTTAAAATGAAAAAGTCAAGTGTCATGGTGCATTTATGCTTTAAATAGAAACATTCATTCTGAACGTGCCCCTGTCATATCAAAAAACCTACTGTTGATTTTATATGTTGGATCTTTTGGCTTGTGTGGTTAGAAAACTTCTTGAGTACACTTGTGATGTTAGGCTGTGTAAGGTGTTAACTTTGGTTAAAATCACCTGTTCCTTCTTTCATCGGATTATTTCAATTATCGATACTTATGGAAGACATTCAGACACAAAACCTATATAAGAACACTGCCAGGCACACAAAGTACTTTTGTGTAAAATTTCATAAAAATCGATTCAGCTGTTTTCGAGTCCATAGGGAACGAACTCAGACACACAAAGTTCCTTATATATATATATATATATATATATATATATATATATATATATATATATATATATATATATACACACACACGGTATAATCGCATTGACACACCAGTTCTCGTCAGATCATTGAAGTTAAACAACGTTGAACCTGGTTAGTACCAGACAGATGGGTACTGTCTGTAGGTAGGAATTCTAGGCGCTGTATGTGCTCTCCGCTTATCTCAGCATTTGCTTCCAGTCGTCCTGTACATACACTTCACTTGCCACTGGTATTTAACAATATCAACTCGGGATAGGTGTGGTTGGAGATTGTGCACCTCCTGCCACAAAAATTTCACACACAGGCACCCCTTCGTGGGTATCCATAGTCTGTCAAAGACTGAAGGAGTCTCTTTCTCTCTCTAATATATATATATATATACACACACACAAAGTTATAGGTATTGAAGAGAGAAAACTCATGAAATTAACAAGGTTATTACGAGTGCTCAATAAAAAAAAAAGTGCAAGATATTTTTATTGATATAGACTAAATTACAGGGCCGTGACACTGGACATGCTAATGGTTCAGACAGATGGTCAGTCAAGGCTATAAGTTCTCCTCAGATGACTCAATGTTTGTCTTCCACAGAAGAAGTTTTAAAAACTGGACTTCTTCTATGAAACTTAAGAATTCTTGATAAAATGTTTTATTACAAGAAATGGAAAATCATTACACTCGGAAGAAAAAAAAATGTACGTGTGACACACAAAATAAATAACACACACGCTATCGTATTAATATATAGATTTTTGCTCTTTTTGTGTCAGGATGGCAGTCATTTCGAAAGTTTGATTAATTAATCATCAACTCAAAAACTTCACACACAGAAATTGCTTGAAAACTTCACACAGAAATTGCTTGAAAACTTGAATATCTTTTTGTGTTTTTGTAATGCACTGATAAATTGTTAAGCAATGTCCATGTTTGAACAAAGATTTGCATCCATCATATTTGCACTTATATGCAAGTGTACATTATATATATATATATATATATATATATATATATATATATATATATATGTGTGTGTGTGTATCTGTATATTAGACATTATAAGGAGATTATAGATAGAAATATATAAATACCCGTTCACATACACTTTTACACGATAAAGGCTAGAACCCAGAATTAGATAGAATCGAGCAATAGCATCGACAACAGACAACGCCAGACCCAAAGTGGGTTTCGATGTACTGCATCTCATCAGTGACGTGCTCCGACATAGGCGTGAACCCAGGTCGTTGCACGCATGAAGTGTGCAAATACTGACGACCTAACTGTATGGGCCACGGCGCAATCCATTGGCTTTGCCTCGATTTTAATTTTTATATTTTATCTAGTTCTACATTCTACCATGTGACAAGTCACGCGTCTTATAAAACTAAGATAGTTACTGCTGGTATGCAGGCGGTAGATATCACATCTACGAACATTAACTGAAATTAGCTGACTCCCCAGACACGATTTCGGAACAACCTATTTGTTGGGTCTGGCATTGTCCGTTGTCGATGCAATTGCTTGATTCCATCTAATTCTGGATTCTGGCTTTAGCATGAAAAAGTGTATGTGAACGGGTATTTATATATGTATCTGTGTGTGTGTGTGTGTATATATATATATATATATAATAGTTCTATTCGACACAATCATGTTGACACCCCAATTCTCATTATATCACCGAAGTTAAGCAACATTGAGCCTGGTTAGTACCAGATGGGTGACCATTTTGGAATTCTAGGTGCTGTATGTGTTTTCTGTTTATCTCAGCATTGTTTCTAGTCATCCTGAACCTCCACTTGCCACTGGTATTCAATAATGTCGACTCCAGAGAAGTCTGGTTGGAGATTGCGCAACTCTTGCTACAAAAATTTCACGTTATGCGATGCAGTGAGACATTAACTGCAAGTTTGATGTGCGAGTTCAGATTCACTAATTTCACTAATATCCCGGGGATTGCGAAAAGTATAAATCCTTATATCCTCTTTCCAACTATTGAGTAAATCGTAGGGTAGACTAGACTCTCAAGCCTTGCTTGTGCAACAAGTCTATGAGAAGGAAAAACTCTGAAACATTTGTCTTTCTCTACTGTTTATCTCGGCATTGTTTTCAGTCGTTTTACACTTTTTCTCCCCACTGGACTCAAGCAGTGTTGGTTCAGAAGGAATGCAGTTGGTAATTGTGCAACTCTTGCTCACTATAAACTTCTCTTAGAAACACAATTACGGGAGGGGGGAGGGGATTATCCATTGTCTCCTAAGGTAGAACGTAAGAGTTAAGTCTATGCATGTCTGTGTTGGGTCTTTCCTGGATCAGTATTAAAGCGTTCTTTTGTTGTTTGACTTTACACGCCTGTTTCACAACTACCTTTTAGAATACTCTTCTTTTCTCCAGCTTTTGTTTGTTCATTTCCGACGAAGAATCGAAAACATTTATGATACACATGGAAGACATATGGATTTTTTTTTTTTTATCTTAACATAAAAAACTGATTAGAAAAATTGAATAAGAAAAGTATAATTAAGCCGAAGATTGCTGTTATTTTTAACAGTTTTCTTATATATATATATATATATATAAATAAAGTGACCTTTGTGTGTGTGCAAACCGTTTTTACCAAACTACTTTACTCTCAGTTTTTGGTCTAGAGATTTGAGAGTAAACATGGAAGAGATTTGGACCTGTGAAACAAATTTGATCTGTTTTTAGCCAATAAGAATAGCTGCTAAGGAGTCAAAATTCAAAAATTGTAACTTTGCAGGCGTAAGTCAACCTAAAGTGCTCCTCTATGCATGCGCAAATATACATTTATGTGTTAAACTGTGTTACAGTTTGAAGTTTTAATACTTATCTGTTCTTAGGTTATATGGGAGCGCTAAATATTTTGGTTTCGATTCTAGCTGATGGCATCTCAGTCATAATTTTTAGTTTAAACTTTTGAAATCACGTTTATATATTGAGTACGGTATAGTATTCGATAGAGAATGGTTGCATAATAATAATTACAAATTCTGCATTAATTAAAATATCATATTTAAGCATACTTTATGACCAAGCAATGCCGGGCAGTGTGCAGCTAATATATATATATATATATATATATATATATATATATATATATATATATATATATATATATAAAAATAAAAGTTACAATAAGTTTACTAAGGTAATCAAAATGGTAAACTTAAAATATATTATAAATATTAAAGAGTTAATATTTACAAATAAAATAAACTCGGCCAGATGTAAAAAGCTCAATAAAACCGAAAAGGAAATAGAGCTTATAATATGAACAAATGATTAATAAAACATGTTAAAAGACATCTTGAAAAAGAGTTAAAAACATATTTAATTTTAAAAAAAGGAAGCACAAGATAAGTGGATAGTCCTTAATCCGCGGAGTTTCAAAGAAATACTCTCCTTCTCATCAGAGGGCAGGAATTAGCAAAATGCAGGATCGGATTTTGCATATAAAAGTATTTAATGAAACTACAAGTAAGTCAAAGATCTTACTTGGTTAAAAAAAGGGGTGAGGTAAGGGGAACAGGAGGCAAAAGAAAAATAATAAAAAGATTTCACATGAAATGGATAGTCCGGTGAAGGGTAAAAATCCAGAGAGAGAGAGAGAGAGAGAGAGAGAGAGAGAGAGAGAAATAAAAAGGAACAAACTGAATTATGTGTTCATCACCGTTTCGTATTTATTCCGAGACTTCCTCTGGAGATTTATATATATATATATATATATAGTTATATTTTTGGAAAAAAGGGATTCCAGTAGAATGCTCTGTTATTAGGTTGGTGCAAAACTAATGCCGTTTTTGGACGTTGAACTACATGTTAAATAAAAAAACATTATTTTTAAACCAACCTAATATAAAGAAAATATTCTGAAAATAATAGCATATTATTTATATTTTTATCTACAGAAAGTTTAGATAAGTCATCGGTACCGTCTGTTCCTGAGATGAATATCGGCTGAAGAGAGCTTCATATGGGAATCCTAAAATGATCCCTATAATCAAGTTTAAAACCGACGGTACCGACGAATAATCTAATCTAAGCTTTCTGTAAATATATATGATGGACTCTCCCCTCGATTTCGACGTATGAGCTTCCGCCACAACAAATAAGTTGCTCGGAAATCCACACAGATGATTTATTTATAATGGTGAAGGCTTTGTGTAGAACCATCCACACTTTTTGGTATTACTGCTTAAAAACCACTGTAAGATTTCCATTGTCCACTCTCCAGAAAGGCAGACAAAAACAGAAGTCCGAACAAGACGACCGATTCAGTCAACTACCCGGTTAAAACTGAAGATCTTTCTCTGTTCTTCACCGCATCTCATATTTGAACTTCCTATCTGTGATGTCATATCATGATACGCACCTCTCTCTCTCTCTCTCTCTCACACACACACACTCTTTCTCTTTCTCACTCTCTCTCTCTCTGTATATATGATGGACTCTCCCGTCGAATTCGACGTATGAGCTTCCAACACAACAACTAAGTTGTTCGGAAATCCACACGGATGATTTGTTTATAGTGGTGAAGGCTTTGTGTAGAACCAGCCACACTTGTTTGGTATTACTGCTAATCTTTGTCGGTGCAGACGACTGCCACAAGACAGAGTATACAGTAAACCGCAGGTTTTTACATCAGAGTTTCCTTTTCCTAGATACATGTCTTAACGAAGACTGGGAGTGCATCTCTCTCAGTGAATTAATGCACCCCCAGATACCAATCTGGAAATTTCTACGACTTGGTATATATATATATATATATATATATATATATATATATATATATAATCATGCAGGGGGTGTAAAAATCTATTCACACTGTAATTGTTTCTGGACAAGAATGTTGATCAATTTGTTTGAATGTTCATCAGCGTTGTCTGGACAGGAATGTTCATCAATTTGCACATTTGCAAACATGATTGTCTTTTGTATTCAAAACTATTTCTCTCTATGTTCATAAATAAAGATTTTATCGGCATTCGAAGTGTGAGTACATCTTTTGAGACACCCTGTATGTATATATTATTGAGGTAGAAAGCTTATTCACTAATGTACGTCTAAAAGAAACGACATAATAATCAATGATACTATATATACACTAACTCGGCTTTCCTTTCATTTAAAATCAATGTAAAAAAAAAAATACTAAAAAGTTTCTATTAATTTGCAGCATTTAAGTAGGTTTGTTTTATTTATTTTACACTCAAATTCACTCAAGTTTCGATGACTTCTTGACCTGACTTGCAACGAATTCTCTATTGCAAACCTAGAAATAAAACTTTATAATGTTATTTTATAAAATTATAAGAATGATAATATAATACATATATATTATGTTCAGCTTTTTGTTCCTTAGAAGCGCTGGTTGAGCTTGAATAAAATAAAATACGTATTATATACGTTTGAAGCCATAAAATAAAATACGTATTATATACGTTTGAAGCCATAAAATAAAATACGTATTATATACGTTTGAAGCCATAAAATAAAATACGTATTATATACGTTTGAAGCCATAAAATAAAATACGTATTATATACGTTTGAAGCCATAAAATAAAATACGTATTATATACGTTTGAAGCCATAAAATAAAATACGTATTATATACGTTTGAAGCCATAAAATAAAATACGTATTATATACGTTTGAAGCCATAAAATAAAATACGTATTATATACGTTTGAAGCCATAAAATAAAATATGTATTATATACGTTTGAAGCCATAAAATAAAATACGTATTATATACGTTTGAAGCCATAAAATAAAATACGTATTATATACGTTTGAAGCCATAAAATAAAATACGTATTATATACGTTTGAAGCCATAAAATAAAATATGTATTATATACGTTTGAAGCCATAAAATAAAATATGTATTATATACGTTTGAAGCCATAAAATAAAATACGTATTATATACGTTTGAAGCCATAAAATAAAATACGTATTATATACGTTTGAAGCCATAAAATAAAATACGTATTATATACGTTTGAAGCCATAAAATAAAATACGTATTATATACGTTTGAAGCCATAAAATAAAATACGTATTATATACGTTTGAAGCCATAAAATAAAATACGTATTATATACGTTTGAAGCCATAAAATAAAATACGTATTATATACGTTTGAAGCCATAAAATAAAATACGTATTATATACGTTTGAAGCCATGAAATAAAATACGTATTATATACGTTTGAAGCCATGAAATAAAATACGTATTATATACGTTTGAAGCCATGAAATAAAATACGTATTATATACGTTTGAAGCCATGAAATAAAATACGTATTATATACGTTTGAAGCCATAAAATAAAATACGTATTATATACGTTTGAAGCCATAAAATAAAATACGTATTATATACGTTTGAAGCCATAAAATAAAATACGTATTATATACGTCTGAAGCCATAAAATAAAATACGTATTATATACGTTTGAAGCCATAAAATGTTTATTATATACGTTTAAAACAACGCATTATTTCAAAATAAACAGACATTTATTTTGTTTGAAATTTATATTGAAATTTATGAATATATTTGAAGATACACTTCATCTTCAGTATGTCTTTCTTTTTTTTTCTCCAACAACAAAATGGCAAAAAAAGAAAAAAAAAGAAAGACATATTGATGATGAAGTGTATGTTCGAAATATATTTATAAATTTCAAACAAAGTAAATATCTGTTTATTTTTTAATGCGTTGTTTTGGCTTTAAAAGTATATAATACATATTTTATTTTATAATTTTGTTATACGAGGTGTTTTCAATAAGTTTCCATCTTTTTTTCTTACGAGCACTTTTATAGACAAATTGAAGTCTAATCCCCTTCGAAGTAATCTCCTCTGGCTGTAATGCATTTGTTGTATGACTCCAAAAATTTGTTATCTTGAACTTTTCAGCTTTAAAATGGTTGTCGTTGAAATAAAATTATCTTAACCAAATTAGTACTAGTTAGCGACCATCACATCCCTGCTAACGCTGCTACACGTTGAGGGTTTGTCACATATTCTGTTAATGACGAGAGTGTAAAACTGAAACTAGATTACATGTCGTTCAAACGCTATTTGGTCAGGAAGCGGGTGATCATTTTATGTTAAATTTATATGCTGAATTGATCTTCCACTGTAAAATCTAAAAACACATTTTATTTTCACAAAGTTTGTTTATCACATTCTCTCTCCTCCCCAAATAGAATCTCATTTTTCTTTCATAGATAAACTAGCATTTGGTCCTAATGTACGATAATAAAAGAAAGTTAATTATTCCAGTAACATTTGGTTATTAATTTGTTATTTGGAATTTTCCAGCTTTAAAATGGTTGTCATTAAAATAAAATTATCTTAACCGAATTAGTACTAGTTATGATAACAATTTGATTCAACTAATAATTAAATATATAATAAAGTTATTGTGCTATTGTTTTTTTTATCATCAGATTAATTAAACCGAAAGAACTAATTTGGTTAAGATAATGTTGTTTAAATGGCAACCATCATAAAGCTGAAAAGTTCAAGATAACCGGTTATTAATCCAACCGAATTGTTCTAAAACTAACTCTTATTAAGATAATGTTTTAATCCCTATAGAATTGTCATAAAAATCTTCCAAAACTTTCAACTTTTTAATTACAATGTGCTTTCAATAAGTTTCCAGACTTTTTTCGTATGCGCACTTTTATTGATAGTACACACATGAAACTCTAGTCCCCTTTCGAAGTAATCTCCTCTGACTGCAATGCCATTCCAACAAGTTCTGGAAGGCCCCATGGAAGTCCTCTTGTGTGAGCGTGTCGATAACCTTCGTCACAGCCTCTTTCACTCTTCAATTGTCTCATAACGGCAGCCTCTAAGGTTTTCCTTGAGCTTAAGCAATAACCAAAAGTCACGAGGAGCAAGGTCTGGACTATAGGGAGGATGAGGAATTGTCTTGATGCCCATATTGGTCAAATAGTCTGTGACAAGTATGGAGCACTCTTCGGACAAACTTCTGCAAATTTTCCACATCTTCAGTTCCTCGCAAATAATTGTGTGTACAGTTCCCACACTGACATCAAATTGTACCCTTATTGTCTCTATAGACACACGACGGTCCTTATCTATGAAATTACTTATTTGGCCAATAAACTCTGGTGTTCTGACCCTCTTTACTCCTCTCACGCCTCTCATCATTCCTCACACTCTCTGGCTTTTTTTAATCTCTGATGGCATTCAAAAACTGATGCCTGATTTATGCAAGATGGTCCAAAAGCAGTCTGAAGCATTCCATACATTTCTGTGGCATTTTTTTCCAAGTTTAAAAAAGAATTTTATTGCATATCGTTTTTCTAAAGTGTCCTCACGACCAGATTACATTTTTGAAATTCACCAGCTGTGACAAGCAGGCTTTAGTAGGATGTATTCCAATTCCTGTTGTAGCTGTTCAATTGAACATGAAATCATAAAAATTGGTCAGTCATCTCAATGTATAGCAATAACATACTGCATTTTTAAGAGTCTACGACTATTTTAAATGCCTGTACAAAAAAAAAAGTCTGGAAACGTATTTAAGGTACCTCGTAATATTATAGCAAACTATGTGTGTGTGTGTGTGTGTGTCTGAATCGATTGATTCGAGGTTTTAAAATACTATCAAACCACATTCTACTGTTGATAGCGTAATTTCATTTAGCGGCACATCAATTCTTTTGGGGTCATTCAATGCCAAATGCAGTGTTATTTTAGTAAAACACGGCTAAATCCTTGATACTGTTTTAATGTTTGCAAATAAATGTATATATTTTAATGTGTCAGGATTGTGTTAGTTTATTTCATGTACGTTGGTTCCTCTACATATGCACACGTGAATGTAAGTGGGTGCCGCACGCCCAAATCCTCTCACACATCCACATGTACAAACACACTCATGATGGCGTGCGGATTAAGTGCAAGTGCGCAGTTGATTTGATGGAGGCATTTTTGAAATTGAAATTGACACGTGCGCTGCTGCATGCCGAGAAAAAAAAAAAATTCATTCTCAATTGAACAAATGAATCACACGCAACAAAAACATCGCCATTTTTGTTTTCCTTCTTTTTCTCGATTCTGCCAAACTCGACATAATTTTTTTTTTTTTAACTTGCTTCTTGTTTTTTTATTTAATCAATTTTTTTTCTTCTTCTCCACACCTAATCATTGAGACGCACATTTTTACATAGGAAACGTTATGCCATCTTCAGGCTATTTTAGCAGACATCAGCATCATCATTATATATATATATATATATATATATATATATATATATATATATATATATATATATATATATATATCCGATCCCACATTTTGCTAATTCCTACCCTCTGATGAGAAGGAAAGTATTTCTTCGAAACTCCGCGGATTAAGGACTATCCACTTATCTAGTGTTTCCTTTTCAGATTAAATATGTTTTTAACTCATTTCAAAGTGTTTTTTAACATATTTTATTAACTGTTTGCTTATATATATATATATATATATATATATATATATATATATATATATATATAAAATAAAAATTACAATAAGTTTACTAAAGTAATCAAAATAGTAAACTTAAAATATATTATAAATATTAAAGAGTTAATATTTACAAGTAAACTAAACTCAGCCAGATATAAAAAGCTCAATAAAACCGAAAAGGAAATAGAGCTTATAATATGAACAAATGATTAATAAAACATGTTAAAAGACATCTTGAAAAAGAGTTAAAAACGTATTTAATTTTAAAAAGGGAAGCACAAGATAAGTGGATAGTCCTTAATCCGCGGAGTTTCGAAGAAATACTCTCCTTCTCATCAGAGGGCAGGAATTAGCAAAATGCAGGATCGGATTTTGCATATAAAAGTATTTAATGAAACTACAAGTAAGTCAAAGATCTTACTTAATTAAAAAAAAAGGGTGAGGTAAAGGGAACAGGAGGCAAAAGAAAAATAATAAGATTTCACATGAATGGATAGTCCGGTGAAGGGTAAAAATCCAAAAATGGTAAAATCCAAAACGGTCGAATTTAACTCTTTTTCAAGATGTCTTTTAACATATTTTATCAATCATTTGTTCATATATATATATATATATATATATATATATATATATATATATATATATATATATATATATGTGTGTGTGTGTGTGTGTGTGTGTGTGTGTTTATTATACAAACATTATTGGTTACATATGTGCATACATGTTTCAGTGGAATCCCAATTGAAGGACAACACTTCATCAGACAAAAAAAGAAAAGATATTAAAACGGGTGCCAAGATTACATTGGTTTTTATTAGATATTTGGGTGCGATCTACATCCGGAAAAATTGGGGTGTATACTTTGTAAATGTGAGCAGTAGGGGTTTTTCGGGGGTGTGGTGAGGGAAAGGGGGAATGCCGTTTCCCCGTGTTTAAGCTGTCATTAGTAGTGAGATAATTCTTTTAGCTTGGCGGTTATTTATTGCCCTTGATTTAAAATTTCCCATATCTTAGGTTGTTTTTATGGTTGTATATCTTTTATTAGTAATGACTTTAATTTCCTTTTAACAAGTGTTATTTTTATTTATTAGTTTATTTTTTTATCCGTCATCTCTTTCCGATTCATTTGTGTTTAGTTTTCAGAGTAATGGTGAGGGGGGGATGGAAGATCCGTTTCATGCGGTTAAGCTGTTGACAGCTGGGAGGTGTTACAATTCTATTTGTCTGGCCGCTACTTTTCTTGCTTTTATCTAAAGTACTTCTTTATTCCTACCATCGCTACTAACTATATGCTAGGTTGTTTTTATAGTTGGCCTTTCTTTATCGCTGGCGACTTCCTAAGTGTTTATATTTTTTTGTTTATTTAGTTATTTATT
This sequence comes from Euprymna scolopes, assembly GCF_053919585.1. Classification (NCBI taxonomy): domain Eukaryota; kingdom Metazoa; phylum Mollusca; class Cephalopoda; order Sepiida; family Sepiolidae; genus Euprymna; species Euprymna scolopes. The sequence continues at coordinate 112,693,741 of NC_136498.1, read as the reverse complement.
TTAAATATATTAATTTACTTTTTAATTCTTCACTATCTTTCATTCTTTCATTTGTTTTTACTGTTTATCGTTCCTTATTTATTTACTTGTTTATATAAGATATATGCCCTTATGGTCGAGTTAGTGGTTATTTTAAGTTGATATATGGGCCTATAAATAAGATTTGAATAAACGTGGTGTATTGGTAGTAATATTTTTTTTTCGCATACAGTGATGTTTGCGGTAATTAAATTTTAGCCTAATTTCAAATTCTAAAGCAATTTCCCTTTTCTTCTCGCAAAATTTTAATTTTAAAAATAAGTTAATTACTAGTTTTGTTGTTTCAAATAAAAAAGGTTCTGGTCGACTATGTTCAATTGTTTACGAAGAACGTTAAACATTTTGCCAGCTTACGATGAACTAATGCAAATCGGTTTTGTTTTAAAAGAGAAATCTTCAGTTGTCTCACTATTTTCAGTCAATTATGACGAAAAACAGTATGTAATTTAAAAAGAATCAGAATCAGTAATTGTATCTGAATCTGGGAAAACTATCGTCCCATCAGTAATTTCCACCAATATAAACGATTTCTTTTTTATTTATTAGGATTCTTAAGTTAATGTTAACCATAGTTTGCACTGATGCATTATGGTTGAATATTTTTTTGTATGATTTTGGCCCTAATGACAGCCCAAGCTAAGATTAATGATAATAAATATAATACCAATAATGGTAGGAGCACTAGGAACAGTCTCAAACAATTTGACCAAAAAAAAAAAAAATATTAGGAGAAATGAGAATCAAAGGGGAGGACTGATATTATACAGTAATGTTGAAAATGGCTGAAATTTGAAGAAAAACTTTCAAATGCAGGAATTAATCCGCATGAGTTAGAAACACCAATCGGTTACATAGAAACAATAGAAGCAAAATCAAAACAAACAAAAAAGTAGAAGAAAACAATAACTGTATAACTAAATATTAATTTTTTAAAAAGAATTGGAATCAGTAATTGTATCGGAATCTGGAAAAAATATCCTCCTATCACTAGTGTCTACCAATGTAAACTTCAACTTCATTTTATTAGGTTTCTTAACTTAATGTCATCCGTATTTTGCACTGATGCATTATGGTTGAATATTTTTTGATTGATTTTAACCCTATAACAACAGAAGTACAAAAAATAAGAAAAGAGAGAGAGGAACACCATATGGAACGAAGAAAACTGAAACTGCAAAATTGTAAGCACCCTCCACAAAAAAAAAAAAAAAATTGTAGCGTTGGCATCGACTGACGCCACACCAAATAGTAAAAAAAATGTCAAGAAGAATGAAAAAAACAACAACAAAAAAAAACAAGGAGAGAAAGCACTAACCAGACCTCCACTGGATGGGTGCGAAGGGAACTGGAACTTTGGGAAGGCTTATTTATACTCAAATTCCGGTAAAGACCAATGACAAATGGCTGTTACAATAACACAATTTCATTTTAAAAGGTTATCGAGGTAGGTGGAGAGTACTGGAAATTTGTGAAGACTTGAAGTCACCCAGACTCCAGGGATGTCACCGATTCTTGCTAGTGAGTAATCTCTGATGACGACCTGTGTGAGAACTCCTTGTGAGTACCAATAATGATGACAATAATAGACATACAAAAAGCAAGAGATTATTTTAAGAATTTATTTCAAAACTGTCTTTCTTTCCCTGGTTCTTAAATCTTAATTTACAAATACTACCGAAGCTTTTCAATACTACTACTACTACTACTACTACTACTACTACTACTACTACACTACTACTACTACTACTACTACTAATAATAATAATAATAATAATAATAATAATAATAACCATCATCATAATCAAAATGAAGTTGACATTTTCTTGACTGATGAGTCATTACTTGTTGGATTTGATTCAGGAGAAACATTAATTTATTTCAGATGAAAAAAAAAATGCCAGAGAAGGAAAGGTGTTGTTCATTAAGGAATCGGGTCATCAATAAAACGTTATAAAGTTTATATGTGAAAAGAAATCCATAATTAATGGAAGCGTCAGTTGTTGCATCATTCCCAACGATTAGATTGCTTGGAAATAACTGTCTGGAAAATCCATCACAATTGCATAGAAATGTTAGTTCATGTTATTCTTAGCGATATTAATATTTGTTTTCATCGTTGTTGGATTCTAAAAAAAAAAAAAAGATCTCCTTATTTTCAATAAATAAATAAATAATTTCATTAGGTTCTTAAAAAAACACTTATTAAAGAAATAGATTACCTTATTTTCAATAAATAAATAAAAATAATTTCATTAAGTTCTTAAAAAACATTTATTAAAGAAATAGATTTCCTTATTTTCAATAAATAAATAAATAATTTCATTAAGTTCTTAAAAAAACATTTATTAAAGAAATAGATTATCTTATTTTCAATAAATAAATAAATAATTTCATTAAGTTCTTAAAAAAACATTTATTAAAGAAATAGATTTCCTTATTTTCAATAAATAAATAAATAATAATTTCATTAAGTTCTTAAAAAAACATTTATTAAAGAAATAGATTTCCTTATTTTCAATAAATAAATAAAAAATAATTTCATTAAGTTCTTAAAAAAACATTTATTAAAGAAATAGATTTCCTTATTTTCAATAAATAAATAAATAATTTCATTAAGTTCTTAAAAAAACATTTATTAAAGAAATAGATTTCCTTATTTTCAATAAATAAATAAATAAATAATTTCATTAAGTTCTTAAAAAACATTTATTAAAGAAATAGATTTCCTTATTTTCAATAAATAAATAAATAATTTCATTAAGTTCTTAAAAAAACATTTATTAAAGAAATAGATTATCTTATTTTCAATAAATAAATAAATAATTTCATTAAGTTCTTAAAAAAACATTTATTAAAGAAATAGATTTCCTTATTTTCAATAAATAAATAAATAATTTCATTAAGTTCTTAAAAAAACATTTATTAAAGAAATAGATTATCTTATTTTCAATAAATAAATAAATAATTTCATTAAGTTCTTAAAAAAACATTTATTAAAGAAATAGATTTCCTTATTTTCAATAAATAAAAAATAATTTCATTAAGTTCTTAAAAAAACATTTATTAAAGAAATAGATTTCCTTATTTTCAATAAATAAATAAAAAATAATTTCATTAAGTTCTTAAAAAAACATTTATTAAAGAAATAGATTTCCTTATTTTCAATAAATAAATAAATAATTTCATTAAGTTCTTAAAAAAACATTTATTAAAGAAATAGATTTCCTTATTTTCAATAAATAAATAAATAATTTCATTAAGTTCTTAAAAAAACATTTATTAAAGAAATAGATTTCCTTATTTTCAATAAATAAATAAATAATTTCATTAAGTTCTTAAAAAAACATTTATTAAAGAAATAGATTACCTTATTTTCAATAAATAAATAAAAAATAATTTCATCAAGTTCTTAAAAAAACATTTATTAAAGAAATAGATTACCTTGTTTTCAATAAATAAATAAAAAATAATTTCATCAAGTTCTTAAAAAAACATTTGCTAAATAGATTTCTTTATTTGTAAAACTAAATAAATAATAATAAAAACTAATAATTCAATTTCTAAAAGATAAAAAATGCATTTACAAAAGAAATAGATTTTCTTATTTTCAAAAAAAAAACAATTTCATCAAGTTCTCTAAAAAAAACATTTACTAGAAAAAGATTTTATTTGCAAAAAAAACCCACATAATTTCTACAAGTTCTTAAAAAAACACCTACTAAAGAAATACATTTTCTTATTAAAAAAAAAAATCAATAATAACAATCAAATAATTTCATCAAGTTCTCTAAAAAAAAAAAAATGTTTTTAAATTAAAAATAAAAAAATTTGTAGGGATTTTTTTTTTTTTTTAACCCAATAGAGATGTATAGAACCATTGTAAAAAGCGATTTCATGATGACAAACCTGAACGATCATTTTTCTTTTTTTTATCTATTGAACGACTTTACCATTTTGATCCTTAACTGTGGGAGGAAAATAACTTAAGGAATTTTTTTTTTTTTTTACTTTATAAGAATTTTCTTTTTAACATAATATATTAAAAATCCTCATCTTCCTGAAATTAATTTTTTTTGTTACAAAAAAAAAAAAAAAAAAATATGTTTTATTTATAGAGTATAAGACACTAATTCTATAATATCTATACTCTGATAAATTTGGTGTTTATTTTGCGTATTGATTATTCATATTTAAAAACCGTTTTTGCTATTGATACTTATTTGCTCTCATGAAAGCTAAATGTGACACAAGGTCGTTTTTAATGTGGGCAAAAACCAGCTCCCCCAAAGAAGGGCAAAAAGGGCACACTGGCAATAGCCAAAAATAATAATTGTCTCAGTATAGAGGATTTTCCCTACCTTGAAAAAGACAAATTAACTTGTAGCATTGTAACAGATAATACACTTTGATCCCGTCCCGAAGGCCAAGGACCATTTTTCTAATTATTTAAAATTAGCGGAGGTGTCCGGCGTTGCCCAGGTGTTTGAAAAAAAAAAAGTGTTAATAGGCAGTAGGGGTAGGCTATAGAAACAAAATTTTTCAAATAAATGCCAAAAGTGGCTTATTACCTTCATTTATATGTAAATAGATGGGAACAAGTGATTTTGTTCAAAACGGGTCAAAATTGGAGGGTCGCTGGCCCCAAACGTGATTTGACCGCGTCGATGCGTGAAAATGGCCCAAATTTCGCCCCCGAACACACTTAATCACTTATTGAAAGCCACAGGGTGCATTTTTTGACTATAAATGCATTTGTATCATTAAATCTAACATTCCCATTGGCTATCCCACAAGTATAGGGTTTTTTAGGGTATCTCAGAGTCCAAAATGGGTCAAAATTACCCCAAAATTAGCCAAAAATGGTCGGAAATCTCGGATTTTCCAAAATGCACCTCCCAAGCCACACAGGGTGCAATTTTTGACCATAAATGGCTCTATATCATTAAATCTAACATTCTCACTGGCTATCCCACCTATATAGGGCTTTTCAAGGTATCTTAAGGGTCCAAAATGGGTCAAATTTACCCAAAAATTAGCCAAAAATGAACGAAAATCACGGATAATCCCCAAAATGCAGGTATCATATCTCATCGGGCTCCTATAAACATTCCTGTATGGCTTTTTACAGTTGGAAGACTGAAATAACCACCCTGTTATCTTATCCATTTGTATTTAGGGTATTTAGAGATCTTTGGGGGATGTAAAAAGGGTCAAAACAATCCAAAAATGACAAAATTACATACATACATAACATATGAATCATTAGTCTTTCAATCTACACCCATCCACACACATACATACAAACACAACACACACACACACACGTTAATACAGACATTCAAAAGCGAATATATGCTGTTCGTTTTATTTTACTCACACACACACACACACACACACACACACACACTGAAACTAGGCAATAACTATAACTACGCAAGAATAAAGTTAAAAAATAAAAATAAAAAATAAAAACAAATAAAAAAACAAAATAAGAATAAACATAAAACCTCGAAAGTTATCTAAACTCCACATGTACATATATATATTAATATACTTATAAACGCCTACACCTTGCTACACCCGCGCATATATACACACACACACACACACATACAGACATACATATATATTTTTTCAAATAAATATCAACAATTATTTTCATAGTAACAAACACTAGTGTTTCATGCTCACGTAATCTTCAGTGTAGAAAGAGATAATTACTGCTGCTTGGATATATAAGTTTAAATCATAATTTTGATTTTTCATTGGCGCTCCATAATTTTGACCATGGCTGTAGTACACCTGGGACTAAGTCAGTGGTTGTTATATGTGAACTTATCTTCTCGAGCTGTCAGACCCAAATAGCATTTAAGCTGACAAATCAAACTTTGCTTCCGACTAGTCAATTTTCATTTGTTACTGTTGCAACATTCTTTGCTACAATGTATTTAAAGTACGTCTTAGCCTGGCACAATTGACTGCTCATATCAAATATCTTTATATAATCACCTGAAAATAAGAACCAGCAAGAGATAATTCTTATTATAATGAAACGAGTTAAAATGTGCAAGATAAATAAAATGGCTTAACTAGGCACAGCTAATATATTATTAAATATATCATTTGATAACTGACATTATTTGATAATGATGTGTTTACAATGATTACAAAGTCAAAGGATTTCAAAAGTATGAATACATTGTGATGTCATAATAGGTGTGCATATGGTGTATCAAAGTAAAAAGAAAAAGAAAAACAGTGGAGCGCTTTATCATAAATTGCTTTGGTGTTTGCACATTGAATGTTGCAAATGTTATAGTAAAGGCTGATAAAACAATAAGTAGTGAGAAGAACGGAACAGAAGTAGTAGTAGTAGTAGTAGTAGTAGTAGTAGTAGAAGACAAGGAGGGTAGGAGGCTGACATAAATATGCTTTAAATAGATTCAAACAGATTTTTTTAATCATTTTCTATAAAAAAAAAAAATGATGATAATAGTTGAAGGAGGGAATCATACCTTTCCCCAATTAGAGCAAAAATTATCAGGGAGGGGGGTCGCTTTTTTTCGACGATATTGTTGAAAGTCATCCTCTCTTTTCGATTGGCTAGCTTTAATTTAAACTTACATCACTTCCAGTTTGGCGGTGGTCGTAACAGCAAAGACGTCACATATTTTTCCCATTCTTTTCCTCCTTCGTGGTATGGGTTTAAGCCTGCCTTCCTACTACCACTTTTTTTTTTTTTTTTTTGCTTTTTCGCCGGGCTGAAATGCTAGTATATATATATATATATATATTTCAACAAATTTAATATATATATTCAATCAATTTTATCTCTCTCTCTCTCTCTCTCTCTATATATATATATATATATATATATATATAGTAATTTATAAAATATATATGGCGATTAAGCTACACTGAATATTCTGCGTTTCATCCAACTATAGGATTCGTCAGGCTTATGCGCACTTCCAATAAGCCTGACGAATCCTATAGTTGGATGAAACGCAGAATATTCAGTGTAGCTTAATCGCCATATATATTTTATAAATTACTAACTAGCTCTACCTACGTATTGAGCACTTTTGAAGTAAATACTTAAAGTTCACGCATAAATCTATACTTTCGTATATTAAATTTATGTGAATAAATGAAGTAGTTATATATATATATATACTTCATTCAATCTAAAATATATATATGTATGTATTTTAATAAATTTAATATATGTGTGTGTGTTTCAATAAATTTAGAAGTTGAAATGGAAAAGTGGGAGACCTAAACCATAACTCTGTATTGTGGACTTTAGGAAAAACTAAAAGTGAGAATGAAAGAAACTTAACTTTTTCTCTCTTGATAAAGCCGACACAACGGTTGGGCGAAACGTTGTATTCTAGGTCTTCTAGTAGTAGTAGTAGTAGTAGTAGTAGTAGTAGAAGAAGAAGTAGAAGACAATGAGAGTAGGAGGCTGACATAAATATGCTTTAAATAGATCCAAGCAGATTTTTTACATCATTTTCTATAAAAAAAAAAAATGATGATAATAGTTGCAGGAGGGAATCATACCTTTCCCCAATTAGAGCAAAAATTATCAGAGAAGGATATGAAGCATGCATAGCAGCTGATTGCAGAATCTGCTATGGTATCTTTTGGCCAATTATGCACTCCAACATGCATTGGTGAATGTCTGATGCTTCATAGCTGCTCTCCTCCTTTAGTCTCACACCTAGTAACAACCTTTTGCTCTTTGGAAATTGAAAGTTGTCCAGTCGGAATTCAGACACCATGTTGGTCTCTCGGTGCAAATTAAAGATCAATGACATGTTTTGCTTCAAGAACAAAAGTTTTCTGGCATTTTCCCAAGAATTGCAAAAATAACAGATAACAATCTATTATGTTGTCATTGATGGATAAAGTGAGAAAGTCTCGCCATCGTATCGAATGGGCTGGCCTCTACATAAATGCTGGAAAAACTCAAATTTATTACCTTCAGCCAATAAACTAGAAAACAAACCTAAGAAAATAAACAGCAACAACATTAAACACCGAGGAATTTTTATACTTTGGCAGCAACATTCGATCAAAGGAAAGAGACATCAAAATTTGCAAGGGTAAAGCAGAAATCACTTGTAATGTAACATACTGGCCCAGGCTCACTTGCACAGCGACATATTGGCCCAGGCTCACTCGCACAGCGACATATTGGCCCAGGCTCACTCGCACAGCGACATATTGGCCCAGGCTCACATGGTGGTTAACTTGCCCCAATTTATGCAAGTATAAACTTGCTCAGATGCTGGTTCCAGCTCCACAACCCTCTTTTCCACACACAAATATAAGTGTGTCAACAGAGAAGATATATATATATATACATATATATATATATACACACACACACACACACACATACAGAGTGAGACTCCACACAAGCAAACATTAAAGAAGACGTTATCACCTCATACAAATGATTAATAAGCAAACTGTTTCTATTTATACAAAAGCTGAAATACTAAGCAACAGATTTATTTTGCCATTTTGATAACCTCGGATGTCTCCTCTTTTGTGTAAACCATTGTACAAGAAGACGCAAAGCAAATGATGTAGTGTTGGATTTCCATGTGATGAAACAAGTCAGTTTTATCACTTTCATTCCATACATTCTTTCTTGTATACTGTCGGAATAGATAAAACGTGAATAATATATTTATCTTTATGAATATAAGAAACGTACACCTGTTTGTGTACTTGTCAGGTACATTTATACGATTAGACATAGGAACTGAAATTTAATGTAGAGGATCCAAAGATATATATATATATATATATATATATATATATATATATATATATATACACGCAAATTTGTTCTATGTAGACGCTTGCTTATCCATGACTGAGTACATTAAGAAGTTCGTTTCAATAATTTTTAAATCGAAAAGAATAAGCTTTTAATACCAATATCAGAGCGAGAAATACTTATATATATAAAGCTGAACGTCTGTGTGTGTGTCTGGTAACAAATAGGCTCCTATATGGTTTACTATTATAGAAAACTGATCACATATAATGATAGATGTATCGAGACACAGGAATGGGTATGTTTGATCTGGCATAATGATGATTCATTAAAATTGTGGGGTTTGACCTCCATAGAATGGAAATATGTCACAAAGTTTAACAAGATTTTTTAATACAGATCCACAGAATATTGTGATAAGTGTTTCAGCATGAACAGGTATGGTATAATAAATTATGGGGTTTATCTATTTTATTTTTACTTTCATCATATTTTGCTTTGGTTTTGATACCCCCAAATTCGAGGCTATCTCTTTACAACCCTTCATTTTCAGAACCTATCATACTTTCATAAATCAGAGTTCATTTTCTGTAGGCTGTTTTTTTCCACCCAATCAACGATGGGTACTTTGCTAGTATATATATATATATATATATATATATATATATATGGAAAAACAGTGTCTTGCTAAATTTCTATTCGATGTTATGGGTGACAAGAGTAGTAAATGTGACTCTGAGGGTAAGTATTCCTTACCTTCCTCAATTCATGACTAATAAAATTAATGAAAATTAAAAATTTAAATTTGATGAAATCGATTGAAAATATAGATTTTCTTTGTTTTAAGAATACGGATCAATATTTGGTATTTAAGTCTGATGAAGTAAGTAATGTTACCTCCCTTTTATTACGAAACTATTCTGATCGATGGCATTACTTTATATATAAGACTAGCTGTGTCGACCCGGCGTAGCTCGGCATGTAATAAAGTCATTTTAGTTCATAATTTTTTTTTTTTTTAATTTTGTTTGCACATTTCTGTTAATTTACACACACAAAAAAATTATTTCTAAACGAGGCAACTCTTTATATTCTTCAATCAAATATTAGTTATTTCCCCCTGCTTATTATACTTTTTTGATCATAATTGAACATTTTTTCTCTCTATATTATCAGTTGTCCAGGCAGGACTGCATTATTTATTTATTCTTTTTTAAAAATAAACTGTAATAAACAATGTTATTGATAATGCTGCTGCTGATAATGATGACAACCCCTGTCTTGTGAGACAACAGCGTTCTGCATCTAGTCTGGTGCACAGGAGTGTCTGCTATGGCTATACAATCGAAGCTGGAGTTGCATCTCCAGATGCAGACCTTGGCGAGTGATAAAGAGACCTAGGTTTGCCCAGTTAACGGGTCCCCCTTCCGGCGTAGCAGACAAAGCCTGACGGAAAGACAAGCCAATATGGTCGGAGCCAGTACAGCTGCAAGAGGTAAAATTTTTTTGTATACTATTGTTGGCCCTATAAGAGGAAGGGGGGGTCCCTTTTTTATTATAGGGCCAATAATAGGCGAAAATTAGTTGATATGTTTGATAGGTTGTATATATGATAACTTTTAAAATATAACATGTTTTTTAATGAGAGAGAGAAATTGAAAACTTAGTACCAACACTGACAAAATATAGGGGTGAAAAAGAAAAATGAATGCGTGAGTGTGGGAGGGGGGTGAAATAAGGCGAAATTTTTGTTTACAAAAAGAACAAAAAAGAAAAGAAAATTAGAAAAGGTAAAAAAAAGAAAAAGAAAGAAATAGGAAACCTGAGGGGTGATTGTAGATAGGAGGAAGGAAGGAGAGATATACACCAGAATGCAAAAGTTGATAAAAACGGATGGAGAAGTGTGTGTGGGGGGGGGGAGGTCGTTTGTCTATAAAGAATTAGTAAGAGAGTGGGGAGGTGGAAAAGTATGCGCGCAGGAAGGTAAAATAGAAAATGGCGTAGGTGAGGGGGGTTCATTTTTTTTTTTTTTTAAAGAAAGACAAACGGAGGAAAAAGGTTCAACTGGATCATCGTCATGATTTTTATTAAGGGAGTCAATATCAGCAGACGACAAAATGAGCATTCGAACTCTAACCAGTGGAAAAAAAAAAAAAAATGCAACAGATCTCTCGCAGCTGACGGTGCTTTTTTTTTTTCAGTGTGCATTACTCATTGAAGAAGCGTCATGCGCACCGTAGTGTCAGATCATCTATAAACGATGGAACACATGCGAGAACACATGGAATTTGGATAACGCAGACAAATAGACGTCTATGTGGGTCATGGGGCTATACAAACAGAATTCCTTTTCACTCCTCTCGATATCGAAATTAAATGTGTTAAATGTCGCAAGCAAACACAACCCTTCTCACATCCAGAACAAATAAAGAGACCACATTATTATCAGAAAGGAAAATTCTCACCAGATTGGCCTGATCCCCACATATATATATATATATATATATATATATATATATATATATATATATATATATTGATACTCTACACTTTTTTTTATATTTTATTAAACTTTTTCATTGGATGTTAACTTTCGTGAGAATTGGCTTCTCTAACCTTTAGGTTTGACCTAAATAAAATTTGTATATCCAATAACATTCGCCATTTGAAATCCAACCAGTAGATTTAATCTATAATGGGCAAACAGATGCACAATTCTGGGTTCTTATTGTTGAGCAGTGTATGTTGAAATGTAAAAGTCGGTCACTTAACCCACGTGCATAGATCATGATGTTAAAAATCACTTGATCACTCTAGACCTACTTGAATGACATTTATCCTTGATAAATGTTAATTTCCACGAAATTCTTGCCACAGGTTACACCGGACGAGGGGTATATTCCTTGCTAATAGAGTCAAGGAAGGCTTTCTGGTCGGTTCAAATCCCTTGACCGGCAGTAATCATAACTGATGGTTCCCGAAAGGATGAAACACTAGTGCCTGTAAGTATGAAAAATACTTATATTAATAATTACATATATATATATATATATATATATATATATATGGCATAATCATTCTGACCCACCGGTTCCCGTCAGATCACTGCAGTTAAGCAACATTGAGCCTGGCTAGTAGCAGACGGGTGACCATTTGGGAATTCTCAGCATTGTTTCCAGTCGTTCTGAACCTCGACTTGCGACTGGTGTTTAACAACGCCAACTCAGGAGACGTGTGGTTGAAGATTGCACAACAACTCCACGGACAGGCACCGTTACAGTGGGTATCCGTAGTCTGTCAGGATTGAAGGAAGCCTTTTTATCTCTCTCTCTCTCTCTCTCTATATATATATATATATATATAATTTAAAGGAGATTAGAGCAATAGTCTAAAGAGCCGAGTGTATTTCAATGTAACAGTGAAATTACTAGTGTAATTGAAATACGGGAAAGAGAAAGTGCTCGTTGTAATTTAGATATATAATAAGCTCGATAGGTAGATATCCTAGAGCTAATTCAATTAGTTAATTAATAATTACTTAATTTTAAATTTTAAATTATAAATCACATTACTTAATATATATATATATATATAGAGAGAGAGAGAGAGATAGAAAGAGGATGAAAGATTAACAATTACAAAATTATTAATCTGCTTCACAGTGAGAAACATAAAATGAAACTGTGTAGTAATTTAGATTAAAAAAAAATGTTTCTTAATACCAATGCTCTATATAATTTTCGTTATTTTAGATTCAGAAAAAAATTCCTTATCCATCAAGCGTCTAATTCTTAAAAATTAACATTACTATTAAGAAATACACATTATAAACGACAACTCTTTAAAATTTGTGACCAAGGACAAGACAAAAATGAAACATTACACATCGAAAAAAACTCCTTATGTTTTTTTTTGTTTTTTTTAAATATGGAACCTCCCCAATACAAAGGTTCAACCAGCCATAATCACTTCAAAAACGCTAGTTTAAATTTGATGTCTTTCCCAATCTTAACCACCCCCAGTTGTACTGACGAGGAGACGATATCTAAAAATATTTACTTCTCAGTATTTTATTTGTAAACATTAAGTGAATAAATGGATATCGTTTCCGAAATGACCGTACACATGATTTGATTTTGTTATGTTTTCTCCCTATGAAGCAGATTAAGTTCATCATGTATCTGTAATACTCCGAGCACAGCACCTTTAAAATATTAATACATTTAACTGAGGCCTTGCTTTTTTTTAGACTTTGGTCTATTACTCTCTCTTTCTCTCTCTATATATATATTGTGACGGTTGATGGTGACCCAGGAGTAACGTCAAAGGTGGCTTTGTGGCAGGATTCGAATCCTTCAACCAGCAGCAATCGTAACTTTCTTGAGAAACAGTTGAACTCCTTGGGAATCAACAACATCACCGTACTCCAGAAGTCAGTTCTACTTGGCACAGCAAACATTTTACGCCAAGTGCTTTCCATTTAATTGACTCTTTGACTATGCTCACTAGTTTTAGTGTAAAAGCCTGCTCTTGAGTAGGAAAAAAACGGTGTAAAATATCACAACACTGGTTAATAAATAATAATAATAATAATAATAATAATAATAATAATAATAATAATAATAATAATAATAATAATAAACAGATGCAGATGAATTCTAAAATTTAATGAGCAGTTCCAAATTTGAACATGCTTTTCAGGTGTAATTTTCATGAAAGATCTCATTAATAGTTCTTAGTTTTAAATTATTAATAGAATAACACATTAATTGCTGAATAAGTTTAGGTAAACAGGGGTTAGGGTTAGAAGTCACAGTTGAAAGCCAGATTCAGCAATTAAAAAAAAAGAAAAAAAAATTTCTCATTTTATTTTAAGTCTCAGTATGAACAGATTCTTCACTCCTGGAATTAAAGTAAATATGTCTTACCAAATTGATTCAGAACATAAAGTTGTGAAACGTGTGCAGGTCTAAGAATGGGAGTATAATAACAGGAAACTTACCTGCAAAGAAAGAAAAAAAAAAGAAAGAAATTTATATTACAACGTGAAAATTGAAAAATAAACAAAAATAATTTTATCAAAATATATAACGTTAAATACAGTGTAAACGGCACCCCCCCAAAAAAATAACCACCCGTTAGCAAAATCGACAAGTCTTTTTTCGAGCCAACAATATGAACGGACAAATCTAAAAATAATTTTCTTTGCAACTAGTAGTTCAGCCCGGCTTTGCCCGGGTCCTACATACTGTTCTTAACTTTATGTGCACATTATATATATATATATATATATATATATATATATATATATATTAAAAAATTTGACTCCTGTCCAGGTAACCTACATCTAAAATTTAAAGTGTTTGGACCCAAAATTGGTAAGGGAGTTTGGTAGAGTTTGCAAAGGTGAACTCTTTCAACTTTGACCTCTTGGCAGCCAAATTTTCGCCCCAAAACTGATTAAAAAGCTGAATACCCTTTAAAGTTTCAAATGTTCAGACTCAAAATTGGCTGAATAGTTTGCTAGAAACCGCAAAGGTCAAATCTTTTGAACTTTAACTCTTTGGCAGCCAAATTTTCAGCCATAAACCGATTAAAAAACTTGCTCTATTTCTGAATACAGTTTATGTAAAATTTCAAATTTTTAGACATAAAATTGGCTGAGAGATCAATATTTTTTTTTTAAACTCTGGCATAAATTTTGACCTCTTAACATTTGTTTTGGGTTTCAATCAAGTTAAAAAGTTTGATCCAGGTCCAAGAAACTTACATCTAAAATTTCAAGTGTTTAGACATAAAGTTGGTGGAGGAATTTGGCAGAGTTTTCAAAGGTCAAATCATTGAATTTTGATCCTTTGACAGCCAAATTTCTAGGCTAAAACCAATTAAAAAGATCTTCCCAAATCTCAATACCCCTTATGTCAAATCTTGAGTCTGTAGACTGAAAATTAACAGAGTAATTTGGTAGGGGAATGCACACACAGACAGACAGACAGACAGACAATTTCATTTTTATAGATATATAAATTTAATATTTTTAACATTTTTTTTACTCTCATCTATATAATATTCTGATAGGTCCTTCCTTAAATAGTCCGTACATCACACTTTGAAAATGAGCAAATACAATTTTTGACAACTAAACTGCTTAAAAAAAATTTAAAAAAAGGCCAAATTCGGAAATTTAACTTTAAAATAGCTAATCTGGCAACTCTCGACAAGATTATGAGAGCGACCTTGTTTTCGAATATCATTATAATAATGATATATAGATAATTGTTGTAATGGTGTGAGAAAGGAACTCGTAGTAATTTTGGCGTGGAGAGGTTCTTCACTGAAGGAAGAAGTTAGCAAAACATTACGTAAAAAAGGGAGCATTCGAAAAAAGCAGGGCAAAAAAAGAAGAACAACACTGTCTGCCAGGAAGTGCTGGACTGAAGGAGTAAATTAAAAGATAGTTTCTTACAATGTGATTTTATTATTTGTATTGAACTATGTAGCACAATATTACTTTTTGATTATTTATTAGTACTTATTAGTTTATCTCATTTGGGTGAGTTTTATATTTAAAATACAAGCGACGCTATTTTGAGAGAAATGTTAACAAACTTGTATTTTCTGCGTGTTATTGGTTTTTCTGTTCAAAAACTAATTTTTTGCGTCATCCAGAAAAATATCAGCTTTATCAAAACATTTGTTGATTAAATTTATTTCTCATTCTGTGGAATTTCCACGTGTAAGTGTGTGTATATAAAATTATATTACTAAATGGTGTATAAATTGGACATAGAAACACACAAAATATAGAAAGAAATAATAACTAAAGATCTTCAAATTTTACTTAAAAATTGACATAAATTTTTCTTTTTTTAAACCATTTTTAAATTTTTTTTTAATTACAAACAGTCTGAATCCCTCGTCTCTTATCCTGATTACAAAATATGTACATGTGGAAGTAATTTGAAATCTTATCAGTATATTTTACAATGAGTTTAATCACTGTAAGAACTGTGACACCAGGGTCGGAAAGTGGGATTGAAACAATCAGTACTCCAGAGGGGGAGCCCTCTGACCTTGCAGAAGATGCCTGTGCAGCCCCATTAGCATTCTCAGGAGGGCGCCTCAGGCGATTAGCAATACACTTACCTCCTTGGAGAATGGACCTCCTAGAACTGCACTGAACTAAACTCCCACTGTAAAATCCCTATGGACCAAGTCATTACAGCAATGATCTAATCTGTTGATTTGAGAACAGAGGATAAAAATCCGGACAGTTTGCAGCAATTATCATGTAATTACTCTCCACCACCACCACCACTCCTCGCCACAGCCAAGGATACGTCTGCAGCAATCAGTCTGGCAGACCAGGTATTGCCATGACAACTTCTGTAGAGTTGAGGTATGACCTGGTTTACTTTAAGGAGCATCCTCCTCCCAGGCATTACCTTGTCTGGAAGAATGCAGTTTTTTTAGAAGAGGATGATTTATTGTTAACGGGGGGGGGGACAGGTAGGTTTATTCTTGGCTACTTTGAACCAGAGTATTTCTTGAGAGGGGAGGGGGCGCCCCTTCGCATACACACCTTCCAACCTTGTGTTACGTATTCCTTCTTTGGAAAGGAAGTAAATAACAGCTGGGACCACCACCACTTCCGGTATTTTTTATCCCAACCTATTTTTTTATTTTTATGTCTTCAGTTTATTTATTTATTTATTTATTTATTTATTCCGTTTTCAAGCAATAAGTAAAATAAAATAGGGATGCTTGGCATGAATTGAAACTTGACGATATGATCGTATAGATGCCGGGGGTTTAGTAGAGAAATCAACAAACGAAAAATAGGTTAAAAACAAAAATCAAATATACAATAAAGAAATGTTACCATAAAATAAAAGTTACTAACTCATTTTTTGTGTGTTTTAAAGTAATTTTAAAGGCTATTTTTTATTTCAAAACATTCATGTTTGACGAAAGGGTTAACAAACAAAGATGGCAGCCAGCATACCTTATGTATTAACCGTCATCTTTGTTCGTTGATCTCTGCGTCAAACATGAATATTTGAGATGAAAAAAAAAACAGCATTAAAAAACATACAAAAAAAAAATGTCAGATAGATATAAAAGTAACTTTTATTGGCGACTAGCCTGGTTGCCCAGGTGTTTGAAGGGGTGCCCGGAAAACTCCCCCCTTTTTGCTAAGTAAGAAAACTGGTCCCTTATTGAATAAATATCAATTTAAAACACATTTATTACCGTTCTTGGAGGATTGCTTTTAAAAGAGACTATGCACCCTCATAATATTTTTTAAAAAGTATTTTTAATTCTTGCTTTAAAAAAATAAACTTGATCCCGGAGTCAAGACACGAAAAACGAAACCAAATAGTTATTTTAAAAGTACTATAGTTTAAACACTTTTTGTGTCATTACGAAACAAAAATAAAATTAAAAAAAAACACGTATCATCAAAGAAAGCAATTATTTTATTTAGAAGAATTAATTCAGTTTAAATAATTCTTGTGTTATTATAAAACAACAAAAAAGAAAACACGGTCTTATGTAATTTGGGTACTGCGCTGAAATAATAACGTTATTATTTTGAAAAGCAGAGTTTCGTAGCCCAATTCATTGAACTTCTGCAGGATCAGTTTAACAACGTGCGGTTGGACATTGTCATGAAGAATTGGGCCTTTTCTGTTGACTAATGCTGGGTGTTGCTGTCGAAGTTTCTGGTGCATTTCATCCATTTGTAGTACTTCTCTGTTGTAATGGTTTCACCTGCATTTAAAAAAACTAATGGATGAGATCAGTCGCAGACTACCAAACAGTCAGCATGATCTTCTTTTGGTGCATCTCTGCCTTCAGGAAGTGTTGTGGCGCTTCATCGGGCTTCACCAAGCTGAGCATCACCGATTGTCGTAAAGAACCCACTTTTCATCACAAGTCACAGCCCAGTTGACAAACGGGTCGTTCTTGTTGCATAAAAGGAAAAGTGACACTTCATAACAGCATTTCTTTTGGTTGTCATTCAATTCGTGAGGCATCCGTTTATCAAGTTTTTTTTGTCTCAAGTGTTGGAAATCGTTGTATACGTTACATCCAATTCAGGAGCAAGTTCTCAAACAGTTGTGCATGGATTGGTTTCGACTATGGCTCTTAATTGATCATTGCCAACATCCAGTGGCTGAACACTATACTCATCATCTTCAAGACTCTTGTCGCTGCCACAAAATTTCTTAAACCACCATTGTGCCGTGCGTTCAGTAGTGGTTCCTGGACCAAACGTTTCGTTGATATCGCGAACTGTTTCAACAACTTTTCAGCCTAGCTTGAATTGAAATAAGAAAATTGTGCGAATTTGATTTTTTCCCATCTTGTATTTAACGTTCTGAAAATTGTTTTAAACCCATTGTAATTTAAACGATTAGATAGAGCAAAAAACGCTCTTTACGATGATGTAAAGTGGAGGTACAAAAAAAAATAATTTAAAAATACATCATTCGAAATCAAAATTAAAAATTCTGCAAAAACTGTTTTCAACCTAACACATACATACATATATATATATATATACATATATATATATATGTATTAGTGATGGGACGATTCCAATATTTTTTCCCCGATTCCGATACAATTACCGATTCCGATTCTTTATAAATCTCTAATTATTTAACTATAGAGTTGTTATTTTCCCAGATTTCTGTAAAAAACACGTTATATATGCAGATATTTTCCTAAACGTCCAAATACACTTGTAGGGATGATCTATCGATTTTAGCTTTACTGATTTTAAAAATCAATAAATATTTATTATTTTATCATGATTACACACAATGGAAGATTTTACTTTAATAAACAAAATCACAAAAAAAAAAAAAATAAAATAAAATAAAAGAATCATTTTGGCATTGGAAAATAGGCATCAATTTTTCCAATTCTGATACCCCTAAATCTGATTTTTCCGATTCCCAATTCCGATTAATCGTCCCAACACTAATATATATTGCAATAATATCTTTTCTGATGCTACACTTAATCGCGTCTGCCATTGAAGGAAAAACGATTTTTATTTTTCTTCCAATCCATAATGACCCATTTCGTTTTTTAAGGAATTGGACTTTTCGCACATTAAAAACCGACCTTGCGTCTAACTTTGCCCTCATAGGGAGACAAGTAAATAGGAACATAAAGTAGAATAGAATATCAGGATGTGAATGACAAACAATAAATAAATTTCCCAACTTGGGGAGCCACGTCCTCCCCATCACCACTTTCTCTTCAGTAGCAAAGAATGTTAACTGCTCTAAAAAGGTTGAATGACCTAAAAATGATGGGTAATTTTACATTAAATCCATATGCAAACTGGTCTCCCACTCTAAATTCTAAAATAATAGTTTCTTTTTGTTGTAATATTTTTGATATAATTAGAAGGTATGAGTAAAAAAAACTGGAAAGTTTTACTTATAGACACTGGCGATAGGAACTGACCAATCAAATGGAGCTACGTTTTGCTAGCAACCAATCAGAAACCAGAATCACTCCATAAAAATATTGGATGTTCTAGAATTCCTGCACATAATTTTTTCGTGTTCACACGAGAAAGATCTTTGCATTTCATCTTTGAACTTTTAAAGTTCAAGACTTATACAGATTAGCTACCCACCGAAAACTATTTTTCATCTCCAGGAATTACAGATTATCTATTGATCAGAAACTCTTCTGAAATTAAACATGGCTTTCAATTCCAAACTATTTTTTCTTTCCGCCAAGTTTTTCAGGGTGCTTACTAATAATTGCTTAATAAAAGCAGGATCTTCTTTTTTTGATGGGAGGGCATAAAACGATTTTTTTTTTGTTTGTTTTTTTCATACTGAAAGTATTGATTAATATGTTTTAAATTAGATAAGAAGCCATCAGTCGACTACCTCTGCTACCCATGAATCGTTTGAAGTATGGCAAAATTACCATTTTCAGGGGGAGGGAAAAGGAAGACAAAACGTGACATGAAAAAGGAAAGAAAGAAAAATCAAGGAAAGAGAAAATAAAAACAAACAAAAAAAAAAACAAGAAATAAAATCGATACAAACGGAGACACAAATAAGGACTTAAGGCTCTAGTGATTTGATTGGTGTTACCAGATCAGCTGTCTGAAGGTACCGGCTTCCTGCCCTACAATTTACTCAACGAACATTGACGTTGGTGTTGTCCCCCCCCTTCTCTTTGCAAAACTCAATCATGTTCTGCAAAGCCAAAACAAAAAATTTCCTCTCTTTCTCTCTCTCCCACCACTTTTTTTATATCAACCAAAACTAAACGTAGCGATTTGGCTTTTTCTTATTTATATAAAAAAAAAATAACTTGATTACTTCCCTTTTGAATTGTCTTCCTGCTCATTCTTTCTCCGACTATAAAATTGCAAAAATTTAAATGTAATATTAACAAATATCTTGATAACCAAGTTCCCACCCAGTTTTTCACTCCATAAATCTGGTCATTGCACAGTAGCCATTTACACTTCGGTGGCAATCTTTGTTTTGGGGGCTTACAAGTTTTTTTTTTTTTTTTTTTTTTAAAGAATTTCTCAAACATTTGTATGCAAAAATGGGTTTGCTCTCGATATAGGGCTTTAGTTTGAATTGCATCCCCGAACACTGTAGTGCAGACTTGTTTTTTTTTTTGTTTTTTTTTTAGTCTCAAATGAACTTCTCTTTAAACTAATAAAAACATTAAAAAAAAAAAAAAAAGACTAGGAATCTAATAAAAAGTATTTCCTCCAAAGATTTCCAAATTTCCAAAGTTTGTACAGGTGAGGACAAAAGAGAAGAAAAAGAAACAAAACTAAGTATTATTGATGTATACTACATATCTGTATTTATTGCTATACCTTGGTACCCTCGGCTATGCAGGTGTAACCGATTTTCATCAAAGCTAAAATCAAATTGAGATTTTCTTTTTCTTCATAATATATCAAGATAACAAAATATAAAATGAGAACATCATATTGTGTATTTTCATATGCGTTACAATTGTTTCATAACTATTCGGATAATTTTAAATATTATATCATTTAAAAATATTCCAAAATAGCTACTCTTCAGACGACAAAATACACTATTTATACATACATGAATACATTCACAATCTCTATTTTAAGAGAACAAGCAGTTGGACCAACCTACACACCATCTTTATATTTTCATTTTGTTTTTATTTTTCGATAGCCTTTGTGTATATATCTCTACTCTTATATAAAAGTCAGTTTGTGTGTGTGTGAGTTCCTTCCTCTTAAGTTCCGAAACGGCTCAGCCTATCTTTTGCAAAATTCACACAAAGGTAATTTATATGTCTGGCAGTGTTCTTAGATATGTTTTGCACAGAAATTCATCCAATAAGTATTGAACATCGAAAAAAATCGATCTTAAAAACAGCTTTTCTTTTATAGATAACAAAAAAGAAGACTTTTTACAATGGAATATTTTACGTTACACCGGCCGATGTTACGTAAAATATTCCCCTGTCAAAATTCTCCTTGTTTTTTATCTATAACAGAAGAAAGACTATGTTTAAGATCGTCAAGCCCAAATATCAGCTGACGTGATATTGTAAACAAACACAGACGGAATTTGATGACCGACATTATCATTATTATTTTTTTAATATTTTTTTGCAAATTAGTCCACCAGATAAATTATTCCTCTTAATACATAATAATCAATAGAGTATTGCTTCTATAATGATAGATACGCAATCTGCATGAATTAAAATATCATATTTAAGCGTATTGTACAACTGGGCAACGCCAGGCGGCTAGCGAGTATATATAACACATACTAATAGGCCGCTTGGCACCGCCCAGTTGTAAAATACGCTTAAATATGATATTTTAATTCATGCAGACTTAAAATCAAAATGACTGACAATAGAAAATGTCTACAATTAAAATATCTTGATTTTATTCCCCCCCCCCCCCGATTTTTTTTAATATCATTTTGTTTAAGCTAGGAATGGGGCATCCTACTGGATACCAGATATTCGCCCGCTATGTGTTTGAATCTCTCTTACATCCGGTAGGTAGTTTTTTAAATTCTTTATCATGAGTCCGATTGCTCCTATAATTACTGGAATGATGGAAATCTTCCTAAGATTCCAGTTTCTTTTCATGTCATATATAAGACCTTCGTATTTCGTTATCTTTTTCAGTTCAACTCTGTTTAACCCAGCATCATTTTTAAAGATATAAATGTTTTTTTAAAACCACAGATATCACAAATCAATAAAGATAGTTGATAGAGGAATGCGTGTGTGTGTGTGTGTGAGAGAGAGAGAGAGTGAAGAATCTTCCTTTATCTATATAAATAAAACAATAGATGTGTATGTATCTTTGTGTGAATATTTAACCGATAAACTCTTAAACTACTAGTCACATAACACTGAAATTAACAGAAAATAGTAATCTTACACCAAGGATGGTCCATAACGAGTAAAATCTTTGTTTGGATGAATGAATAATGCATACAGACATATATCGGCAAGTTGAAATGCAAAATGTTCATTTCAACTTGCCGACATATTTCTATTTTTTTTTGCGAATGCCCAAATTCAATTCATTTCTTCGAGTCGTTTAATATTAAATCTTTCTTATTTCTTGATAGCTACATCGGTAGGAGACGCGACTGGAGCACTAAATGTTTTGGTTTCGATTCTAGCTGATGCCACCTAAGGCATTTTTTTTTTTTTTAAACTTTTGAAATCAATACTATATATTAGGTACAATATAATATTCAATAGAGAATTGGTTCTATAATAATAAGTAGGAAATCTACATGAATTAAAATATATTAAATCATATTTTACAACCCGGAAAGGCTGTACTCCCCCCCCCCCAGTGTAAAACACTTTCTCGCAGAACTGTTTGGCAGAATTCAGGACAAAAAAAAAAAAAAAAAAAAAAATTTTGTAATTAACGTTTTCTCTAATGTAAAACTCATCTTTCTTCCTCTGCTTTTGGGTATCTAAAGAAAAAGTTGAAAAAATTTACACAAAACATGAAAATTAAATAAACACTATTTTATACAAGATTTTCTAGATATTATTTATACCATTCCTTTTTTTTTTTTTTCTTTCAACATATGTGTCAGTTTACTTTTTGACAATGCCCTACCGCTTTATATATATATATATATATATATATATATATATATATATACGAGCAAAGTTAATAAAACATGTTAAAAAACACTTTGAAAAAGAGTTAAAAACATATTTAATCTGAAAAGGAAACACTTGATAAGTGGATAGTCCTTAATCCGCGGAGTTTCGGAGAAATACTTTCCTTCTCATCAGAGGGTAGGAATTAGCAAAATGCAGGATCGGATTTTACATGCAAAAGTATTTGATGAAACAACAAGTAAGTCAAAGATCTTACTTAAAAACAAAAAAAGTGAAGCAGAGGGAATATGGTGAAGAAAAAAGTGATTTAACTATATACTGGTGTATATACAAGTTTATTTGCCAATTTAATAATAAAAAAAAAAAACATCGATTGGGGAGGTATTATATGTTCCTTATACCAAGGTATTTCGGAACCTATATTTCATCTCCGCCGTACTTTTTGAGCTTCACACATTTAAAGAATCCTTTAATACTTCTTTAACTCTCTTCAATATATATATCTTTCAGAAAGTTTAGATGAGATAATCATCGGTACCGCCGGTTTCAAACCTAATAATAGGAAACTTTTAGATCCCCATATCAAGCTCTCTTCAATAGATGACATAGATCGGCTGAAGAGGGCTTGATATGGGGGACCAAAAACGGTTATTATTAGGTTTGAAACTGATGGTACCGATGACATATTATCTAAACTTTCTGAAAATAAAAATATAAATAATACACTCTTATTTTGGGAATTTTTTAGAGCACTCTGCTGGAATCCTTTTTTCCACAAAAATAACTATATATTTTATTACCGTTTTATCTGCAATTGTATTGAGCACTTTCTTCAAGTTTTTACTAATTACTATTTTTTTATATATATATATATATATATATATATATATGTAAGATTGGTGAAAGATGACTTTAGTAGAATGCCTGATTATTAATCAAAATAAATAAAAAAAATAAGTATGTAATACTTATTCATACATGTACTATAGAGGATTAGAACATCGGTACCGTCGGTTTTAAATCCAAACAAAGGGGGATCTATAATTGCTTTCTTTCACCAAACTCTCTCCAGCTTATTTTTATAACTTTGTCATATGTAATAACATGACACTTTTAGACAAGATTATGATTAAGGCTCCCCAAATCTCATTTATAAAACTTACTATTTCTGCCTTCATTTTTTTCAAATTGCATCTCTTCCGAAACTGTAGGTCGCAGAACGGTGCAAGATGGCCCAAATGATTGCATTTTTTGTGGGTGTTTACGCAGGTTAAAATAGTTGCTAAGGGATAAAAAAAAAAGGGATCAAAATCCAAGAAATTAGAACTTGTCCATATAGACACGTGGCATAACAAATAATAACTTTGGTTAAGCTTCAATTGTTACTACAAACAATAATAACTAAGAATAACATAACATTAACAATTCAACCCGATCATGGCTAACAAAATAAGAACAATCTACCCCTGTGAGTTAAATGAAGTAGGATATTGTTCTCACCCTTTTTTTTTTTTTTTTTCTACATATGTGTGTCAGGCTACTGTTTGATGGTGCCCTACCTCTTAAGGGAAAATCCAGTTAGTCCACAGAGTCACCGCGAGCACCTGTCAGATTAGAAGTCCCTGTATAACTAGAAGATTGTGGGTGCCTACTTTGTAATCTGCTATGCTGGAACCGCGTACCTTCATTGGTCGGGTAGCAGCAGGAAGAAGTACGGCTGAAAGAATTTGGCACCTGAATTATTTTATATTTTTAGACATTTGCTTTAGGCAGCTGCTTCTTCTTTTTCGTCACAACTTAAGCAAGGGAAACAACTCTTCTTTCAGATTTACCAACAAGATAGAAAAAAAGTGGAAGGTAAGGTGTCTCAAAGATGCAACAGATGCGTTGGGTGACAATGGCCTCTTTGGTAAACCTAGTACGAAATTAATTACAATCTGAGTATCAATAATCATAAATGGTAAATTAGAATACCAGTTATAAAAAATCATATATAGTAATATATATATATAAATATATTAAAATATAAATATATAATAATTATAACGTTTCTGAATTTTTGAGATGAGGATTGGTTATATGTATTATTCATCGGACTACTGTTCTTATGTTGGGTGTGATTTTCACAACGTTTCAGTCGATATAACTTCTTCAGATGTATCTTGTCGAACTCTGGAATGTTTCTGTCATTTGGACAGAATTTCGAGCGGAACCTTTTATTTATTTCACGGGGGTATAGTAATAATTAGTATTAGTAATAAAACGGTGATATTTACAACTAGAAATACAAAAGTAGGTTTAAGGCTCCTAAAATTCGTACTAGAATTTTACGCAAGGACCCGTGGCGCAGTGGTTAGAGTACTGGGAAAAATCAATTGTAAAAGTGATATTCTTCTGAAGGTTGAAGGTTCAATCCTCAGTGTGGGCGACCGAAATATACATTTGCGAATTACTTAGCCATGACTGGATAGAGGTCCTAACAGAACAAAAGCACACTACCCTCATGAAGTAAATAAAGAGTTCCGCTCGAAATTCCGTCCAAATTCCCGAGTTCAACAGAAACATTCCCGAGTTCGACAAGAAACACCTGAAGAAGGTCGGAGGTTATATCGACCGAAACGTTGTGAAAATTACACTCAGGATGAGAACAGTAGTCCGATGAATAATAATACATATATAATAATTGTACTTAATTTTCTACTTGATTTCTCATTATATAACTTTATATAAATATATTTTATATAAAGTTATAATAAAAAATGTTTTCACAGTGACATTTGAAAACTAACAAGTTAAATTTTGAAGTTAAATGAATTCATTTTAAAAATCCCTTGAAAGAATAAATATAAGTTTTCCGAGTCTATTTCAAAGATGATTAGTAAAGTCCTAAGATATTGGATTAAATAATAATAATACCACCTTGTTTGTACGAAAATAGCTTAATTAATCACTAAAACCGAGCGATTCAGGCTTTGCACAAACAAAACAAAATAAGCATGGGGTCTGCAGAAGCCGAAAATGTCAAAGTCAAAAGGCTGTTTGAATATGATGTGATTTAGTTGAAGGGAGATAGGAAGTGCTGTTTTCCCTTTGTTTTTCTAGCCGTGGCTCTGTACATTCCTATCGTGAACGTTTGTATATTTTTCATTATTTTTTAATTTAATTCTTTTCCAATGTTCCTGCTTTTAAATTAATTTTTTATTT
Source organism: Euprymna scolopes (assembly GCF_053919585.1). NCBI lineage: Eukaryota > Metazoa > Mollusca > Cephalopoda > Sepiida > Sepiolidae > Euprymna > Euprymna scolopes. The sequence goes on along the minus strand of NC_136498.1, from coordinate 112,667,532 downwards.
TTCATAATTATATAAATATTATGTCACACGGAAGATTACAGGCAAGGAAAATATTAGAATCTAATGTATAAAAATTTATGCTAAAAATGTAATCTAAAAAAAAAAAAAAATGGAATTGCAATTATAAATTATATTTTTCTGTGGGTGAAAATATTAAATAAACAATGCTTAATTCAATGATAATATCGATGGTTTAAGAAATAATTTTTCTTTTGAGTTATATCAAATTTGTTAATATCTTCTATGTTTGTTAAAACATAGAAGACTAGTGAACCTTATAGTTACAGGTCATTAATAGGGCTAGGACAACAGCATATTCTTTCGATTGTTTTGACTCTCGATTGTGTATCCGTTGATATCTTATATGCTTTTATATAAAGTGATGTGGTTGATTAACTGTGTCTAACAGTGTCGTATATGTACTTAAGAGTCAAAACAATGATAAGAATATTCTGTTGTCATAGTCCTAGTCATTAATGTGGATAGTGACTATATATATTATTATTATACGAGGGACGTGCAATAAGTAATGCTCCTGACCCACTTCCAGTTGTCTGATCTAGCTGAAATTTTGCATGTGCAATGATTTATATCTCTACAGGTTATGTAGCAAATTACAGCTCTGAACTAATTCTGGTTTCTGTTTTACAGGTGTTTGAACCGAGTCAGGTGTGTAATGGAGCCTGTTGAATGTCGAGCAGTTATCCGGTTTTTGTATTTGAAAGGACGCAGACCACAGGAGACTTTTGATGAAATGAAAGAAACTCATGGTGATAATGCCCCATCATATGACCTTGTAAAACGCTGGCATCGTGAATTCAAACATGGCCGGAACTCTGTGGAAATAGCTCCCAGACCTGGTCGCCCCCCCCCTTCTGCCATTGATGAGGCATCTATCAGTCAAGTTGAGGCTGCCATTTTGGAAGATCGGCGCATTACTATTCGTCAAATATCCCAAGATGTCAAGATTAGTACAAGGTCTGTGAAAACAATCATTCATGACCATTTGCATATGCATAAGGTGCCTGCCAGATGGATTCCCAGGTTGCTCACACCATTCCAGAAGTAAGAACGCGTCGAGTGCTGGAGGATGAATTTGGAGATGTGCCAAGAAGATGAGTCAAAGTTTTTCAAAAGACTGATTACACAGGATGAAAGCTGGGCCCATCACTATGATTCAGAGACCAAAGCCCAGTCAATGCAGTGGAAGCACTTGGACTCACCACTTCCAGGTCATGCTCAGTCTTCTGGGACCAGGACGGAGTAGTGATGACAGATTTCCTGGCAAAGGGTACCACAATTACAGGAGCCTATTATGCTTCACTTTTGAGGAAATTAAGGGAATCTATCAAAATCAAGAGGCGGGGCAAAATCACCAAAGGTAGCCTCCTCCTGCAGGACAACACTCCGGTCCACAACTCGCACGTTGCCGGATCAGAAGCACGGGTGTGTGGTCATGAAATCCTTCCCCATCCTCCCTACTCTCCTGGCCTTGTACCCTCTAACTTTCTACTCTTCCCAACCATGAAGTTGTTTTTGAAAGGAAAGCGTTTCCCCAGATGATGCAGCTTTGATTTCTGAAGTCACGTCGTGGTTGGAGGACCAACCTGGGGTGTTCTACAAAAACAGTCTCCAGAGCTGCATCAAACGATGGGAGAAATGCACAACTCTGGGTGGTTCCTATGTAGAGAAAAACTAATAACTGTGCCAAGTTTCGTTGCTCTAATGCTATGGGAAGTGGGTCAGGGGCATTACTTATTGCACGCCCCTAGTATATGATCTGTTGTCAATTTTTTAGTTCATATATATAAACAGTTTTCTTTAAAGTTGTTTATTTTTTTTTTATTAAATTTTCACTTCCTAAGCAGTGAAGAGAGAAGTTACCTCCCATTTTAATTTTTTTTTTTTTTTTTCATGATGGGACGTACATCATTATATATATATATATATATATATATATATATATATATATATATATATATATAATGATGTACGTCCCATCATGAAAAAAAAATATATATATATATGAGAGAGAGAGACCGACCAAGAGGGTTGAGCACTTTCTAAATTATTATTGATGCTGATAATAATAATAATAATAATAGCCACAGCAGCCACACATCCACTGGATGACTCCCTGGCAGCTTATAACCGTCCGTGCATATTTGCAGCATTCTTTCAAAGACTTATCCCTGAGTGGCCTTCGGGCTTTGATAAGTGGTGACCCCCCCCCCATGTAAAAAAAAAAAAAAAAAAAAAAAAACTTCTTCCGAGCGATCTTCCATGCACCATCAGTTTTGGAAGGTCACACACAACCACGATATCTGCACACGCGGCAGCTGAAATGTGTGTAGGGATCTTCAGCTGCCGCCTGAGATCCAATAACAGCTGCAAGTACCCAGCAGAGGTCTCGTAGGTGCTAATCTTTTTGTGGTCTTTGTTGGATGCACTCCACCTGAGACCTTTCTAAAGGGCCATCACCGTTCACTTTACGTATCAATTTCTGTGCTTATGTGGCTGGTTAGAAGTAATGATTGATTATATATATATATATATATATATATATATACTCGGAGTTTTTTTTGTTTTTTTTATTCAAAAGTAATGGACTAGTGAATTCAACGAGGTTGTTAGATAGTGCTCAATAAAAAGAGCTGATAATACTTGTTTATTGTTATATAAACATGCTCACATCCCGCTGCTACAAACAGCCACTTGTTTCAATCAAACAACAGATATCATCAGGCAGCGACTTGACTATTCAAATGTTCAATGAATAATCTTCAAGTTTATTCATTGAACTTTTGAATAGTCAAGTCGCTGCCTGATGATATCTGTTGTTTGATTGAACCAAGTGGCTGTTTGTAGCAGCGGGATGTGAGCATGTTTATATAACAATAAAAAAGTATATATATATATATATATATATATATATTACTAGCCTGAATGCCAGGCATTGCCCAGGGTGTTTGGAGATGTGTGTTGAGGAATATGAAAAAAAAAGTGGTAGGAAGTAGGCTCGAATCCGTACTGTAAAGAATGAAAATAAAGTGAAGAGAAAAAAAAAAAAAAAAAAGTGACGTCTTTGCCGTTGCGTCCATCGCCAAACCAGAAGTAGTGAAGGTTTAAATTAAGGCGAGACAATTTAAAAGAGGGGATGACTTTCGAAAATATTGGTGATAAAAGTGCCCAGTTGAGGGTGAAGGAATTAATATTTTTGGCCAATTTTTCGATATTTGTCATCACAAGTGTCGAGCTTCAAAATGATACTGATCTCATGAAAATCCGCCGCCTCTGTCGAAAGTGTTAGGCTAACATACAAACATACATTTAAACAGACAGGTGAGATTTATATTATAGACTAGAAGGGGGTACCCGGCATTGCCCGGTGTTTGGAGGTGTGTGTGGTTTTGGGTAAATCAAAATTGGGGGAGCGGGGGCATAAAATAAAAAAAAAGTTTTGGTAGGCAAGTATGAGGATCGAACCCAAACCCTTCAGGCGAAGTTGGAAATTAAAGTGTGAAAAAAACAAAAAAAAAACATGCGACGTTAACCATTGGACCACCGCGAAATACTAACGGAAACACGTTTGAATTTATTTAACTATTTAGAATTGGCAGGTGCACGTTTTAATGACTTAATGAGGTCAACTTTGACTGCAGGACAGTATTTTATTTACTGCGGGAACGCTTTTTTTATTTTTATTTTTCAAGATACTGGGAGGGGGGGACAGCTCCCCATAAAAAAGGGGATTGTCCAAATTAAATAGCAATTGTCTGATATAAGGAAAATTTCCACATTGATCAAAGCTGATTGCTTTCGGACATTTCCGGCGATCGAGACCGGAAAAAAATACTGCCAGAATTAATGTCGCTTTTATTATACGAAAAAGACTAATCCACATGTGGCGAGCGAAAAATGTTGAATATTTATCTTTTCAAAGTCGAGAAAATTAAATAAACAGGCTACCTCCGTTGTTAACTCGTAGATATTATGATTTATATGTGATATAAAAAGTTTTAAGAAGTTGTGAGCTGACTGACTGCTTCTCGGAAAAAAGCCTTTTGCAGACATACACAAGAAGCATACATACATACATACATACATACATACATACACATATTTTCGCTTTTATATTTATAGATTATTTTTAATAGAGAAAAGTAGTTTTTTTGAAGCATTGCTGGTAAATAGATATGAAAGAGTACAGGGTGAACCCCAAAAAACAGAGGACATTCAATTGTTTTTCTGAGCATTTTACAATCAACGGAGAAAAAAAAGGCAGAAGACCCTAGTGTTTTGATGTGATGTTTTGAATATAATAAACTAGTTATGACCAAAGTTTCATTTCATTCGGACAAAACACTAAGAAACGGGGCCTAATTAGAGTTGGGCCTGTTTTTTTTTTGGGGGGGGGTGTCACCCTATATAAGAAGTCTATAGCAATTCAGGGACCTGGCTGTTGTATTGGCGTGACGTATGAACTAAAATGGAGAAACGAAAGGTTTTGTTTTGTTATTTTATTTAACTTTGTATATCCATTTATTTTTCAAGATAATCACAATACAAATCAGTAAATATGAACTTATTAGTTGTTGTAACCAGGATTGGAGGTCTTAATATTTCGAGATAACATCTCTTTTTCAAAAGTAGGGACCAAAGAATGTCCCTAGAACAGAAAAAAAAATTTTGTTTGTCCATTTTTTATTCATACGTCACACCAATACAACAACCGGTTCCCTGCATTGCTATAGCCTTCTTATACTTCATCATATTATTATTGTCTTGACGCGTATGTGACAAGAATTCCAGTACTCTCCAATACATTTGCTCTTAATTGCAAATAACTTGATGTTGTCGCACTAGTCGTCGGCAATGAGTTCTTGCTGTAAATAACAATGGATAAGTTGGATGACAATAAATCTATACAGGTTCAGTATTGTTAGAGTTGGGCAGGGATGCAAATCAGGTGAGATTCATCAGAATAAATTTGGATAAATGGAAGACAGTGAGAAAGTGTCATTTATGACAGCAAAAAATGGGGGGGGGTGACATTAGGTTGACATCAAAGGAATCCTTTTTTTTTTTTTGCTGTCATAAAGGCCACTCTCTCACTGTCTTCCATTGATCCAAATTTATCCTGATGAATCTCACCTGACTTGCATCCCTGCCCAACTCTAACAATACTGAACCTCCACTCCAAAACTTGAATGCTGTACAAAAACTATTAATACCCTTTTTCTTTACACAACAAACTATGAATGATGATGATGATGCTGACCAGGCTTCAGTGGAAAATGCCATTCCTTTAGGATGTCATAAACGATTTGCCGGTGTCTTACGACTCTAAGTGGATGACGTCATCCAGTGTGCACAGAAACAAACAAAATCCACAAAGTTTTGGTAGAATATATATATGTCTGTGAGTTTCTTCCCAATGGACTCTAAAACGGCTAGGCCGATTTTTATGAAATTTCATATGAAGGTACTTTATGTGCCTGGCAGTGTTCTTAGACAGGTTTTGCATTAGCATGTCTTGATAATCAATAATCGAAATAATCCAATGAAAGAACAGGCGATTGTGACCAAAGTTAGCAACTTACACAGCCCAAGATCACAAATGTATATGAGAAGTTTTATCACAAGCCGAAAGGCCCGACATATAAAATCAACAGTACATTATTTGATATGACAAGGATGCGTTAGAAATGAATGTTTCTGTTTAGAGCACAATCGCACCATGATACTTGACTTTTTCATTTTAAACTTTCATTCCATTCATTATATATAATTTTTTTTTTTAAATCAACAGTAGGTTCTCTATTGTGCAATGTAGACTACAACGTATTGTGGACTATGTCACTGCGAGAGGCATGTGAAGCTTCCTCTCGGTGCACCACGATGGGTCCTCAACTAGAGCAGGCAACCAATCAATGTGATTGAAAAATGGGCGATTTCACCGATTTTGATGAAACATTCGTTGATCATCATTAAATCTCGGGCAACGTCATGTCTTCCTGCTAGTGTGAGCGTGCGTGCGTGTGTGTGTATATACATATATATATATATATATATATATATATATATATATATATATATATATATATATATATATATATGCTATATATTATCAAGAATCTTCATCGGTTGTATTAGATTACCTATAGAAATATGTCAGCGGTTCTTAAATGCGTGAAAGCAGCCTGACCCAAAACTTCTCCGTCCTTATCAGTCCCCCCTCTACCCTTGCATTAAGAGATATGAGTTCTCTTTAAGAAGTGGGGGGGGGGAGAGTTTCTTGCCCTACTTTCTCTTACAGAGATATCAAGAGGAAAGAAAAAAAAAAATGATTCCATTGGCAAAAAAAAAACTGGCAGAAATTATGTCTAATTTTTCTTCATCCTTTCTTTCGGTTTACTTCTTGGAGAATCTTCAGTGCCGCCACTGGTAAAAACTTCTTTTATGGTAAAGTCGACAAATGAAGTGTGTGTGTGTGTGTGTGTGTGTGTTTATTTCTTGGATCCATGCTTTTTCTGGGATACCAGGTGCAACGTGTGTGGGTGTGTGTGGGGGATAGATGGGCAGAAAGGAGAAGGGAGAGGATAGGAATGTAGAGAGAGTAAGAGGTAAATAAATGGTGAGAATGAGAGAGAGAGAGAGAGAGAGAGATATGGGGAGAGGGTGAAAGAATGGGAAGAAAAAAAGAAAAAGAAAGGGTGAAATAGAGTAAAGCGAAAATAAGACGAAGAGAGAAGGAAGAGAAAATAAAAGAGAAACGGAGAGAAGGAAAAAAAGTTAGATGAAAAGGGAAGACAGACTAAAGTGTTTTCTTTTTCTTTCTTTCTTTTTTTTTAATAACACTTTAAAAGAATGGATGAATACATAAATGTTGCATCTACACATTGCCTCGAGTGGATCCAGTAAAGCTCTGTGTGTGTGTGTGTGTGTGTGTGTGTGTGTGTGTGTGTGTGTGTGTGTGTGTGTGTGTGTGTGTGTGTGTGGTCATGAATAGGCTCCTATATGGTTGACTATTTTAAAAAACTGATTGCATATAATGATAGAAGATGTATCGAGACACAGAAATGGGTATGTTTGATCTGGCAGAACAGTGGTTCATTAAAATTGTGGGGTCTGCGTACACGCCTGGTCCACAAAGTATGGAAAAAAAAAATTTTTTTTTTTTAATTTTTCAAATAAAAAAAAAGCCCAAATAATACGAAAATGAGAATAATAAATTCAAATTATCAATCCTCACCTAAAAAGTTACGAAACAAAAAGTAGTTTATTGTTTGTAATTTGTGACATTGGGTTCGTAGATGTAGAACAGTTGAGGTAGCAGGTTTCATTCACAGGGGAAGGTCAACGAAAACATGAAAGGATAAGGATGAATTTGAGAGAAAACGCATGGAGGTTGAAGGGGACAAATCCCGGTATTTAGAGAAAAGAATTAGAGTCGAATATAATTATTATTAAAGGTGAATGCTGGAATCGAATGCTGCTATCAAAAGTTAAAATGAATACATTATTGTCATTTAGATACGATTCCAGGAATGCAGTGGAATTATCCATTGTAGTTAGAAATAATTATAAAAACAAAGTTAGGTCAGGGCAGAAATAATGGACAATGAAATCAAGGAATTCCTTTGTGTCACTAGAACACATGTTGGACGCATATGCAATATCTATATGCGAAATATGCACATGTTTGACCACGTCCTGACGTTACAAATAAATATGGATTCAATATATACAGCTAAGTTAAGGTTTGAAGACGGTTGGCAGTTGAGAGAGGAGAGACAGAGCAGTCAGAGTTCATTTCGAGTTGAGTTGGAGAGAGAGTTGGACTAAGCTCCTTCAGGAAGTGAAGGGGAGGAGGAGAAGACAAAATGTAGAAATCTAACACAGCATCGAATTCCTATCACCAGCTGGAAATAAATGTCTTCATATTGTTCTGTAAGTTTTTGTTTTTCATCAACCGCAAGGTAATGTGTTTTTGTCTTCATCGTCTTGTATAATAAACTTTATATGAAACCCCTTCCAAAGTATTGACTGTATTCCCCTCATCAATGATGGATGTATCTTCCCTCTGTGTTTACATTGAACTGTTCATAAACACATTGTCTCTTCACGTCTTTAATATACCTTCTATATATATAAAAGCAAAAATGTTTGCGTGTGTGTGTATGTTTGTATGTCTCGCAAAAACTTTCGACACTGGCCACAGATTTTCGCCACATAGATATAATTTTAAAGCTCCAACCTTCGCCCGAGAAATATTGAAAAATTGGCCAAAAGCATTAATTCCTTCACCCTAAAATCATCAGTTTTGTACAGAGAGGATGTAGCAAAAAAATCCTTCCTTCATTTTGCCTTTTCCACGACTACTGTGACCATGACGTCATGTTTGACCTAGGAAACGTTCATGTTAGTTTTTATGTGCTGGTTTTTTAAACGTTTCATTTTGTCACTACTTAGCTGTTTGTCTCTTTGGAGTACGCATAATGCGTGAAACTTTTTTTTCCGCCTTACTCTCAAGGCTTCGGGTTCAATCCCACCTTCCGACCAAAACTTTTTTTTTCCTTTTACACCTCTAAACACCAGGACCTCCCACCCCTACACACACAACGTTGTTATCTTAAGATTGCACTTTTTTTTTCTGATCTTTTTTTTGTTTTGGTTTTTCCCGATTTTTTTAATAGGGTTATTACTTACCGCCCCCCCCCCCATACACACACCTACAAACACCCAGGCAACGCTGGGTACCCCCCCCCACTAGTCTATTATAAATTTGAACTCCCCAAGTAATTTGGTCGTCGTCATCGTCGTCGCTGTGTATGCCATTATATGTCGTCACATGTTTCCGTTATGTATACCGCTATACAATACAAAGACCTGGCCAGAGATAGGGTCATTTGGAAGTCAATTTTTAGAAACCGCGCAACATATATCAACAATATTCATATCAGAGAAAGAAAGAGTTGGAAAATATTGTTTACAGGTGTGTGCAGAATTGTTTGTATTTACAACGAATGTTCAGTAATAAAGGGAAATAATCCAGTAAGCGATTAAGTAAATTGTTATCTACTGGATGTATGGAAGCAAAAACCTAGCCAGTGAGGATTGAAGATATGCGTTGCATGGATAGAGAGAAATGATATGAGAATGATACTATGGATGTGTAAAGTCCTGAATACAGTCTTAAATTTTCAGAGGAACATTGTTATGGAGATGTACACAGAGCAGTTTGAATCACATTTAAAGAATGGATGAGAGTTCTTGGGTTAGTAGATGTAGAACAGTTGAGATAGATGATGATGATGATGATTACGACCGTAGCAATTCTATTCATATTGGTAATTAGTTAAGTGTTACAGGGAAAAGCTAAAAAATAACATGAGAGAAAGGGATGTAGTGGAGTTGAGTGAAAGCAGGACAAATAAAAACCAGGCAGTTTCGCTTGAAAATCATTTTCGAAAAGCCGTTCACTACATGCCAGCATGTAAAACGGATGTTAAACCGAATATAAGGATGATGAAGAAGAGTCGTGTTACAGGGTTCTACGGACAAATTTATTTTTAGTTGACCTTTGACAACTAAATATTTTCGTCTTCTAACCAAATAGAAAAGTTATTAGCCAAACCCACCTGACTTTTGGAATACATCTTCGTTACATATACCATAAAGATATTTTTGTATTATTTTTTTTTTTTATAAGTCTAATTCAAAATATGCAACGAATTTTATGTTAAGATTTTAATGTATAAATATTCACATTTCTACAAATGTTTTTTTTTTTTTTTTTTGAACAGCCTTCGTTAAAAAAAAAAAAAAGGATATATTGTCCTACTAAATGTTTTATTTAAATAAATTTGGCTTTGCTCGTTTTATTTAAAATAAAAATAAGAAAAAAAAAAGAAAAAAGAAAAACAACTAAAAGGTTGAAAAGACAGTTTTTACTCAGTACTAAGCTTTGGAAGATTGTGAACAAAAAAAAAAAAAAACAATCGGCAAAAGATAAGCGTTTTATTATTCCTAGTTGCCATTTGGAAAAAAATCACTCACAACAGAAAGCCCTGTATTAAATTTCAGCTATACAGGGTGGCCCACTTAAAAATATCCCGGAAAAATGTAGTAGAGAGGGGGAACATTCTTTTATTGTTTAAATTACCTGCAGTGTTATAAAAGATGCTGGAAGTCCTCCCCGTTGACATCCATGCATTTCTGGACACATTTAACAACGTTTGCAGATACTGCCTGTAGATCTTCTCTGGTGATTCTTTTGATAGTGTTGATTATGTTCTCCTTTAGTTGGTCAAGATTGTGAGGATTATTTGCATAAACATTTTGTTTTAAAGTCCTCCATAGATAAAAATCACATGAGAAGTCCGGGGAACGTGGTGGCCATAACACTTTGCTTATTGTTCTCTATTCCGTAAACATGTCATGCATTCGTGTCCGTGATCTGTGAGACGTGTGGCATATAGCGCCATGTTGTTGGAAAAAGAATTTTATTTTGTCTTGTGGTGTCAGTTGGTCGTTAAGAGAAAGATTAGAGAGATGGGGGTACTTTTAAGTGGACCACCCTGTATATTCAATAATCAATCATTTTTTTTTTTTTCTGATCGCTAATGTTTGTAGCAATACAGTTCCTTATGAAAAGGATTTAAAAAAAATGTCTAAATCGAAACACTGTAATGCATTCGAATGAAGCAGAAAATGAATAAGTTAATTTCCTGTCGAATAGAGAAAAAAATAATTAATTGATCAAAATCATTTTTGTTTTTTTTTAATTTTTTACCAAAGAGTTCTCCATGGATATTAGTGATTGAACATCAGAATCAATCATCCTTTAAGATCGATTTTACCTGTTCATTGATTATTTCTATATTTAACGTACTTATTTGTCTACTAGAAGAATACCCGGGCAAGTATTCTAACCAACGTACCATGGGTCTTTGTAACTGCGCCACACGCATGAAAGTCTATTAGCTAACATAGATCAAGCAAACCACGGCGAAATCCAACTATGGAATGTACCTACTTTGTTTCAAATAAACAATGTGGTCATCAAACTACTGAGAACCCAAGCCGAGTTCTTACAAGCAGGATTGCACCCAAATGAGGGAAAAACTCGAGGTTTGGACTTCCGATTTGTTGACTTTCATGGCTAGTGCGAGCTGCGATGTTGTTTGACTGTAAAAATAATTATGTCTAACATTCTGAAAATTCTAACATACTAGTTGACACACCAGTTCTTGCCAGATTACTGAAAGTAAGCAACGTTGAACTTTGCCAGTATAGGTTTGTTTTTTTGTTGTTTTTTTTTTTACACACAGGAATCACCACTTATCAAGGCCCGGAGGCCACTCGAGGATAAGGGTTAATGGGTATACATTAGTCAATGTGATTATAGCATAGTAAACATAAGTAGTGGGAATTTGGTAAATTGGATTACTTTAGGGGGATGGTTCATCAAGAACTTGTTTACGTTGGACTTGAAGACAATCAGATTGTACTTATTTACTATGCCTCCCCACGGGATAGAGTTAGACACCAGGGTCGTTTTTTAACGTGGAGAAAAGGTACAAAAATAAAAATTGTCTCAGTCGTGAAGGATTTCTCCTCCATCGAAAGAGAACAAGAAATAGAAGTGCAGCATCTGAAGAACAAATACTACACTTTGATCTTGTCCCGAAGGCCAAGTGTCAGTCAGCTGGAAAGCAGGCAAATGGAAGAGAGTTCCACAGGCGTGCAGTTCTAAGAAAGAAGCTTTGGTCATGGAATCTACATTAAGGTTTAGGCACAGATAAAGAGTGTGGGAAATTATTGAAAGTGGTTTTGGCTAGACGAGTGTTTTTTCGTGAAAGGTTGTGGGGCAGGTTATCTCAATATTCCATAAGAATCTTTCACTTAGTGATAAAAGCACCAAGTGAAAGATTGTTTCAGCAATATGCCCCACTAGTACCAGATGGGTGACCATTTGGGAAGGCTAGGTGTTGTACGTACCACGCGAAGTTGTAGAAACTTCCAGATTAGTATCTAGGGGTGCATTAATTCATTGGGAGAGACGCACACCCAGTTTTCGTTAAGGCATGCATCTAGGAAAAGGTAACTCAGATGTAAAAAACCTGCAGTCTACTGTATACTCTGTCCTGTGGCAGTCATTTGCACCAACAAAAATTAGCAGTAATACCAAGAAGTGTGATTGGTTCTACACAAAGCCTTCACCACTATAAAAAAAAAAAATCATCTGTGTGGATTTCTGAGCAACTTAGTTGTTGTGGCGGAAGCTCATACGTCGAAATCGACGGGAGAGTCCATCATATATATATATATATATAGATATATATATAGCACAGTAATCTATGAACATGTATTTCACGATACTACCGCTCAACAGCGTAGCATGACTGTTCTGAGATTCGAACCTCAGACCATATGTGCTAAGATTTTTATAGCTTTTATACTTATGTCGATTTAAATTTTTTTTTTTTTTTTTTAACGATAATTGAAATTGGTTATTGGCATTTTCAATTTTGAAATCCTGGAAAATATTTTTTTTTTTAGAAAGATCGCCCATATTTTTTAAACGTAAACAAATATTATTTATTGTTTTACTTATAAAACAGTAATCTATGAACACATGTTTCATGATACCACCGCTCATCAGCCTAGCATGACTGTTCTAGAATTCAAGCCTTAGACCGTATGTGCTACAGTTGAGTGTGTTAACCATTACGTCATGAGATCCTAGATGATTTTTATCACTTTTAAAATTATGGCGATTTTTTTTTGTTGATCTTTTTTTTTTTCTTTTTTTTTTTTAAATACTTGAATTCGGCTATTGGTATCTCTGACCGTGTGGATCTGGAAAATATTTTTCCTTAGAAAGATTTTTCAGATCTCCAAGTTTGGAGACCAATAACTGAATTCAATTATCTATAAATATAAAAGCGAAAATGTATGTACGTATGTATGTGTGTTAGCTTTTTCTGTGTGTCTACAAAAGGTTTCTTTCAGAGAAGCGGTCGATCGGTTCACAACTTTTTAAAACTTTTTATATCACATATAAATCGTAATATCTCACAGTTAACAACGAAGCTCGCCTGTCTATTTAATTTGCTCGATTTCGGGAAGATAAATATTCAATATTTGTCGCTCGCTGCATGTGGCTTAGTCTTTTTCCTATAACATCTTCGGGGGGGGGGAAGCGTTCAGCAATAAATGAATACTATCCCGCAGTCAAAACTTGACCTCATTTAAAACGGGCACCTGCTAAATCCAACTAATTAAATAAATTCAAACGTGTTTCCGTTAGCATCTCGCGGTGGGGCAATGCATCGCACGTTTTTTTTTTTTTTTTTTCTTTTTCTCTTTCACACTTTAATTTACAACTTTATCTCAAGGGTTCGGGTTCGATTCTCATACTTACTTTTTTTTTTACCCCCCCCCAAACACCCGGGCAACGCCGGGTACCCCTCGCTAGTCGTTAATAAAAATAAAAAATCGACATGTCTATATATGAATACGGTAGCATCTTTAACGTAAATACCTATGTATGTCACGGTTTCCAGATTATAAATTATTCAATCTGACACCATATTAACCACATTACTTAGATAAATACTTTTACAGCTTTAACAAAAGAGTTACAATAATAGCGCAGGGTCTCTATTCCCGCAGAATGCCCAACAGCAATATATTTTGTATGAAAGATGCCGCTGCGGAATTTCCCCACAGGTCTCGCCAGTATATATATATATATATATATATATATATGCATACTAGCGGGACCTGTGGTGAAATTCTACAGCGGCACCCTGTGTGTGTGTGTATATATATACATATACACACACATACATACATACATACAGAGTATCTCAAAAGAAGATGAGGATTAAAAAAATTGGTGCTAGTGCACTTACTGATCCACGCTATTTTTTAAATCCCATTTCCAAGTTTAATTAAAGTTTTATATGTTTTTTTATTCAATTGTAAGGTTAAACTACAGAATAGGTACAAAACACCCTCCCCTCCACATGTTAAGAATGGCTTTTTAAATAATAACGTTATTATTTCAGCACGGATCAATAAGTGCACTAGTACCAAAAAATTCATAACTTAATTTTTCATATTTTTATTTTATTTTTTCAGATCATCTAGAGTAACCCTTCCAAGGTCATCATGAGTCGTTACACTACCGAGGAGCGGATATTTATCGTAGAGTCGTATTTTTGGTTGAGTGTGTCAATATCAGAAACTCAAAGAGAGTTTCTACGAAACTTCAACACAAGAAATTCCCTTACTCCCAATGCAATAAAAGCTATGGTGGCTCGATTTCATGAACAAGGGTCTGTATGTGACCTCCCTAAATCTGGTAGACCCCGTATGCCAAGAAGTGATGGGACTCGTCAGAGATTAGTAGAGACTGTGGCCAAGGATCCATCCACATCAGTAAGAAGGAGATCAAGTCAAATTGGGGTCTCTCGATATATGTGGTTGCAGCAGGACGATGCAACGGCGCATACGGCACTAGAAACATTAAATCTGCTTCAGGACATATTCGGCAACCGAATAATCTCTCGTGGCTGTGAGATAAATTGGCCACCAAGCTCGCCAAATCTCACGTGTGCAGATTTCTTCCTTTGGGGTTACCTCAAAGACTGGGTATACGCAAACAAACCAGCCACAATAAATGCCCTTAAAAACAATATAGAGGAGGAAATTAGGGCCATAAGCCCTGAAACATAAAGGGAGGTGCTGGACAATGCCCTGCAGAGAGGACAAGAGTGTGAAAATGAAAATGGTGGACATTTGAGTAACATCATTTTTCATAACTAAAATTAGACCTTGTGAAAAATATATCCTAGATAAAGTTGTGTAAATATAATTAGAATAAGTAGACTATGATGTCTTACTATATCTCAAAAACTCACGGAGAGGCTCATCTACCTACATATGAAAATTGGTAAGCATAACTAAAATATTGAGGAAGTTAATCAAATTTAAAATTCGTCAGCTTCTTTTGGGACACCCTGTATATTCCTTTAAAACGCTACACAATAGCCATGTAATAACTACTCGGTTTCTTGCATGATATGACAAATTTTATTATTTTTACAACAAACATGTTTACCTTAAATAACTAATGAAACAGATTTACTTGTGTCCTTTTTGTTAAGAAAACTATTAACGTTATTGAAATAAGGGAAAACTGTCTTTACTTGATATATTCGATGGAAGTTCTTGTCGGTGTCTTCAATCACGGCAGCCATGTTTGTTCAAGAGAAAGTAACTCCTCCTGTCTTATTGAGTTATGGGCCTTTTATTCTTTTAGAAGATTCTGCCACTCATTTATTCATATGCAGCGTAAGCATTAACTTGACCCCTTCTCTCTCGCTTATGCACCCTAACACACAGACAATAAAGTACCTCTTCGTTCAAAAGATTTTCCGCCCTGTTTCCCTCCCCCAATGCAAACCCATTATTCTGTCACTGTACACTTAATACAAACAGGGAAATTCAACGCCTTCTGAGATAAGTGTGTTAGGGTACGGGGTGGGGAGGGGACAAAGTAAAAAGGTCATTAGGATGGGGACTAGTGCAGGGGATGGAAGGAAATTCCATTTTGGCTTTTGCTGCAAGATGCAATTTTTTGCATGAGGTAATCAATCAACGTAGAAAACGACCTTAGACGCTGCATCACCTCTCATCCCCGTGCCAGTCTCACATCCTATTCTAACTCACCCGACCCCTCGACCCTGCCAGACTCAAGTAACTCGGAAGCCTTCTTCCTTCTACCTTGCTTAGGATCGGATCAGAAAAAAAAGACACTGCTAAAATCGATATGCATCATCCTAACACGAGCTTCTTAGTTTATGTGCAGACAGATGTATAAAAACGGAAAAACGCGTGCTAACATCTTGAGGAATCTCATGCTTGGAATATGAAGGCTTTTCAGGTCACAGGCTAATGACAGTCTAATGAAAGTACCGGCGATATTCAGTCACATTAAAATGGTTCATCAATTTGTAGCTTTATTTACTTGCCTGCAAAAGTTGTCGCAAAAAAAAAAAAAAAAAAAAAAAAAAAAGCTGGAAGGTAAGGAAAGACAGCTCCTCCTCTCATTGGGTACAAAAATAGGCATGAACGGACCCATCAGTATTTCTTTTTTTTTTAGATGGAGTTCACCACTTATCAAGGCCCAATGGCCACTCAGGGATAAGGGTTATTGTGTGTACAGTAATCAAAGGGATAGTGTAGTATTGGAGAATTGGTAAGGTGTCATTACTTGGGGGGGGGGGAGCGGTTCATCAGGAATTTGTTTGTGTTGGACTTGAAGACATCCAGGTTGAAGTCGGAAGGGAAACAGGCAAGTGGAACAGAGTTCCACAGGCGTGCAGTTCTAAGAAAGAAGCTTCGTTCATGGTATCTACGTTTTGATTTAGGCACAGATAGGGAGTGGGGAAAATTATTGACGGTGGTTTCAGCTAGTCGGGTGTTTTTTGAGAAAGATGGGTGAGGGGGGACCAGAGAATGGAGCTCAGACGAGCACCTGCCATGAAAGTAACAATAGAATAATGACAGGCTCGCTAGGTCTCTTCTGTGGGAAAGAGGTTGCAGGGTAGAGAAAAGGGCATCCCCCACCAAGCCACGGAGTCTATTTTGTACTCCGTCAAGGCAGGATAGGCTGTTTTTTGCAGCCCCCGCCCAGATGTGGCAGCAGTACTCCATCTTTGGACGTACTTGGCTCTTATATAGATAGAGAATTGCATCATTAGTGAGATATCTTCTGGAGCGGTAGAAGGATCCCACCATTTTCCCAGCTACCTTGGCCACAGACTTGATGTATGTGTTCCATTTAAGATCAGGTGCAAAGGTCAAACCCAGGAGCTTATCAAATCCTGGGGCCTCCCTTAGACGAGAGCCATCCATTTCAATTGATGCCAGATGGGGATCAGAGCGTTTATGATGTAGAGATAGGAGCTTGGTCTTAGATGCATTAAAGGTAACCAGCCACCTCTTTCCCCACTGTACCACACGCTCAAGATCAGAGGAGAGAGAATTAGAGAGAACATCATCATTTACGACCTTTGATGTGTTGCCATAGATGGTCGTGTCATCAGCATAGATGTCAACGAAAGATTTTAGTATGTGTTTTGGGAGATCATTGATGTAGATCAGGAAGAGAGTTGGGCCCAGTATGGACCCCTGAGGGACTCCAGCATTAATACTGTGGACCTCTGATTTCTGACCATCAACCACTACTTTTATGAGCCTATCAGATAGAAATGATTTAATGATAGAGAAAACATATCCAGTTATACCGTAGCTCGAAATCTTGTGTAGTAGGCCTTTATGCCAAACCTTATCAAAGGCCTTTGATATGTCGAGAGCAATTGCCCTAGAAATGAAGCCTTTGTCGAGAGATTCGCTAATCCTATGAGATATAACCGTTAGCACATCTGCTGTAGATTTAGCAGAGTGGAAACCATATTGCGTGTCGCTAAGAAGGTTATTTCTGCTGAGGTGGTTGACTACTTCTTTATTTTCCAGTAGTGGTATCTCAAACGACTAATATTAAATATACTTCTGAAGAGAGAGGTGATGCTTGGGAAGATGCACCTTCTAGGCCAGAATCAGATTATCTCTCACCCTGAAAAAGGGGAAGAGAGCATGGTTCTCCTACTCAAACTCCAGCTGTTGTCATTAATACATATCCTCGACAAATCTGCTTAGCAACAAAATCACACCCCTTCACTGTTAAGGTCCGTAAATGCGAGAAAAAGCTTTCAACTCTAATAGCTTTTTCCCCTCGAACAGCTAGACTTTGGAATTCCCTTCCTGCTACCTGCTTCCCAGATTGTACTGATATGTAGAAGTTTAAAAGTAACATAAACAGGGCTCTACATTGCGAGTGAAACAGTCGCATTAGCGAGTGATCTTTCAAAGTGGCGACTAGAAATAATGGAACGCTTATTTTTTGGCGATTGTATTTCTTTCACTGATAATCTTCCAAAGCTCACTACTGAGTGAAAAAATATGTTTTCAACTTTTTTTTATATAAAATGAACAAAGTTAAATTTAAACAATAAAAGTTTAATAGATAATTTTAAGTAAAAGTTTAATTTTAATATTTCTTTTTTAACAAAGGCTGTTTAAATAAATATCCGAAGTAATTAGTATCAAGTATCAATATAAAATTTGTTGTATATTTAGAATTACACTTGTTTAAAAAAAACACAAACAAAAAAAAAAACAAACAGAAAAATCTTTATGATGTACATGCTCGTCACAAAACGAAGATGTCATATTCTAAAAATCATATGGGTTTGGCTAGTAACTTTTCTATTTAGCTAGTGAACGAAAATATTTAGTTGTCAAAGGTCAACTAAAAAGAAAAAAGATAAGTTTGTCCGTAGAGCCCTGTATAAGTGTACATATCTTTTCAACTTTTTTTTTTTAATAAAACGAACGAAGTCAAATTATTTAAACAATAAAAGGTTTAACAAAACAATATACTTTTTTTAGGCTGTTTAAAAAAAACATCTGAGGAAATTCGAATACGTTCAAGTATCAACATAAAATTCGGTGTATATTTAGAATTACACTTATTAAAAAAAATATACAAGAAAATCTTTATGATGTACATACTCGTCATAAAACGAAGATGTCATATTCTAAAAATCATGTGGGTTTGGCTAGTAACTTTATTTGACCAGTAAACGAAAATATTTAGTTGTCAAAGGTCAACTAAAGATAAATTTGTCCGTAGAATTCTGGTAAACTAACATCTTGGTTCTAATTAGTAGCCTCTTACGTCCAAGTAGCGATTTGCTTTGTTTGGAAGGCGAGTAAAATAAATAAATAAATAAAAAATAATTATGGACGATTTTTAACCTCCATATTTGTGAAACAGACAGAAGGTTCTCTTTGGAATCTGACAAATAAGAACATTTTAGATTTCCTCAGCATCAGCAGAAGGATTGTTAAAAATGCCAGAAAGGAATTGAAAGATTCATAATTCAAATACGAGGTGACATGAAAAAGCAAAACGTACGATAAAAAAAAAAAAAAACTGACATCGTCAAAACGGTCTCATTGTGACGTCACACCACCCCACTTTTTCCCTGAGGATCTAAAACTGAACACCGATAGCTACAGCCACATTCTGAAGGAGATAGTAACATATTAGATCGATCGAGCAACTGCAGGTAGGCCATACATGTGGAAGTAAAACTCAGTAATACTTGCCAAAAAATACTAGGCCTGGCTGTTTATAGAAATTTGTTGACCATGTATGACAAGAAGATCAAGAACACGAATCTTAAGACGTGTCATCGAAGCCATTATACATCCATACTTCTTCCTTCTACTCTTCCTTCTACTCTTGTTAATATAAGGATAAAATAAAGTAATGGCCTGTGACACACGTTACCTTCAATAGGGAATTCATGAGGTTTGGTTCATATAACATTCATTGTCTACGGTTGGAGTCCTTATGAACTAAAAAAATCTTCATTCCACTCAAAACACGTACTCCTTGATTTTAATTTCTGCTATCGAGATGCTTATAAATAACTAGCGAGGGGGGGGTGCTCGGTCGTAAAATACGCTTAAATATGATATTTTAATTTGTCCAGATTTCGTATATATTATTATTGAGTCGTGATTTCAAAAGTAAAAATAAAAGTATTTGGATGCCATCAGCTAGAATCGAAACCGAAAGCAAAACTGTAGCATTCAAAGCTGGTGACGTTACTGATGTACCAACGTGGCACGTATATGAACTGATTAAAAATAAAGACGAATGTACAAGATGTGTAACGATTTTTTCAGTTTTGACCTCTTTTTGATCCCTTAAAACTATTTTAATCAGCTAAAGACTCATCAAAGAACGTTCTGTAAAAAAAAAAAAAAAAAAAATCCAATCATTTGAGGCCCCCTACTGTTGCTCTGCGACTTAGTTTCACAAGGGGTAGAGTTTGAAGATATGGAGACAGACATGCATACATATAGCCGTTTATATATTAGATTTCAATTTAAAACCAAAGCACAATCTTATTGAGGTCAGAAGGTGTTAATCAAACGGTTGTTGAGAGTTTCTTAATTGGAGATTTTTCTTTTTACTGAATTTGAACTTTTTTTTTTTTTTTTTCATCGAGCCAAGCAAAGACCGATAACAGACAATCACTGTAGCATTCTGTTCATGTTTGACAAGACGATCAAGAAGAACGCGAATCTTAAGATGTATTGTCAAAGTCAGTCAACATCCATACCGACCATACTTCTCCC
Source organism: Euprymna scolopes (assembly GCF_053919585.1). NCBI lineage: Eukaryota > Metazoa > Mollusca > Cephalopoda > Sepiida > Sepiolidae > Euprymna > Euprymna scolopes. The sequence continues at coordinate 112,647,237 of NC_136498.1, read as the reverse complement.
AACATCAGTTTACTTGTTTGCTTCATTGCAATCCTATTGAGTTCTTTCTATGGAACAAGACATCATTGACACAACATAAACTGAAAGCTAGCGGTCAAGATCACCAGAGCCTTCGGAATCCAATGTCGGGGAGACATTAAGGAAAATTTGTGGCTTCTTCAAAGATCACTTCACGGCTGTCAACAAAGCCAAAGTTTGGTTCATAGAGTGAAATTGACAAAACATGTCATGAAAATAAACTCAAAAATGAAACTATTTTTTCCCTGGACAGTAATCGAGCGAACAAATATAATGCACGTCATACAGGTATAATTTATTTATCTATTTTTTTTTTTATGAAAACATTGTTTGGTTACAGATTAGCAAAGCATGTTTCCGTCACAACTATAATACAGCTGGACTTCACCAAGACCAACATCATTAGGTTCCATCGAATAAAACTAAAGAAAAGACGTTGGATTTTGATGAAGCCCGACTGTCATTTAACTGTGACTGAAACATGTTTTCAAATGTGTAGGCAAATAATGTTTGTATAAATAAAAAAAAAATCTTTATAGCCATTAAATGCTTTATTAATCATGGAACACTTTTATAGACACAAAGTAAAAATTCTCTTAATTTTTACCTTGTGCATAAACTTTAGCTGGATTACTTATGTGCGTGTGTGTGTGTGCGCGTGCGTGCAGCAAATCATTGTTCAAACGTGCGGTTGAAAACGAAGGTTTTCTTTTTCCTTTTGCTAATTTTCTTGATTTGACAAGCAATTCCTTTGGTTTCTGGTGGTAAAATGTGTATTACGTAACCAAGTAGTTTTGTGTCAGCCATTGTTTCTCGAGCGCTTTCGATCCGTGTTCGTCATCAGCAGTATATTTGTTGTTTTGAAGAGTTTGTTTTTGTAAACTGTTTTTGACTCCTAGTGTGTGTGTGGGGGGGGGGATATTTTATTGAAAAATAAAAAATTTACAATAAAAATGTGGCACAAGCCCAAAAAGAGGGGGGGGGAGTAATGTTGACCTAACTAACATAATGTTAACTTAACTAGACTCTTTCACCAAAATACCAGAATCACTCTGTGGACATCCTAATTAAAACCCGAAAATACAAATAATGGGGGGGGGGGTAAATATTTACTTTCATAAAAAGTAAAAAAAAAAATACAATTTAAGAAAAAGACCAAACATGGGAGGGGGAGGGACGGTCTTTGCTGTCTAATGCTAACTAATCTAACCTAACTAGTTCCTACTTTCACTCTACTGGGACCAATGAATTCACCAATCGTTTTTATAACCACCGGCTGTGCTACCTTCCTAAGTTACTATAAAAATTATCGAATTTAGGATTCAATCAGTTCGCCGTTAACTACGTCATGGAACACATTTGATTCTTGACCGCTATCTTGGTTACTGCCAATTACACTCAGGATCTGATCTGAACTACGCCGCCATCTTTGCTCAACATAATGTTTCAACACTTAAGTTGTTTTTTTTCGATTGTTTTCAAATAGATAATTTATTTAATTTATATTTGATTTTGATTTTATTTTTATCAATTTGTTTAATTTAATTAATTAATTTATTTTAACCATTTGTTTGTTAGGGTGGGAAGGATAAGAAAAGGGTGTGGTCGAGTCTATTTCTTATTTTTTTAGAATTATATATGTTGTACGTATATATCTGTGTACATTATATATATTCCGGTTCGTTGACTGTCATGGCTCTTGTGGGCTGCGACGTTGTTTGGCTGTGGAATTTATGATATATATATATATATATATATATATATATATATATATATATATATATATATATGCGTTTGTATGTACATATATTATTTTTATATATCTTTATTTTATTCCATCCTTTTCTTTTTTCTTTTTTTGCTGATTTAAATGCTGTTAATTTAGTTTATTTTGGAATATCACGCGACTGCACTTCCAATTAATGTGCTGTGAATTTTTTTTTTTTTTTTTTTTTCATTTTCATTACGGACTTTACTTTTGTACAAGCAGCATCTCTAGTTATTTGTAATTGGCTGACCGAAACATACTCGTGAATGTGTAGCGACATATAAATGCTTCTGTAACACGAATAAAAAAGTACACACTAAAAAAAAAAAAAAAAAAAAAAATGCTGAGAAAGAAATTCTTTTTTCCGCATCAGCCTTTTCTACGTTTTATTTTTACTCGGCTTATATTCCCCCTCCCACTTCGGGCCTTGCCACAAATCGAATCAACACGCATTGCGTTTATCGTATGAAATCGCAACCGTCACAAATGGAGAAGATGGATTGAATAATGATCTGCAATTCAATAACATTTCTTCAATTTCAAAAATCCTAAAATAATTATTATCTTTCGATCAATTCATATATCATGTCAAGACTTTCTTAGGTGCTAATGCAGAGAGTGATCCGCGCTATTTTTTAAATCGTATTTCTACGTTTAATTAAAGTTTTATGATATGTTTTTTTTATTATTATTATTCAATTGTAAGGTTAAAGTACAGAATAGGTACAAAACACCCTCCCCATGTTAAGAATGGCTTTTTAAATAATAACGTTATTATTTCAGCACGGGTCACACTCTGCCTGAGTACCCTTTCTCACAACAATATCAGTTTAGTAAAACATAAGAGACAACTTTATATATATATATATATATATATATATATATATATATATATATATATATATATATATATATATCCTCCAGCACAGAGATATTCAAGAGTGGTAACCAATGAAGTTTACGAGGTTATTAAGAGTGCTCAACAAAAGAGAAGAGCAGATATATTGTTATTAATGTAAACAAATTTACATGGTCCCGACACTGGACATGCAAATGTTTTGGACAAATAGTCTGTTAAAGTCAGAAGTCCTTGTCAGAAGACCTAATAAATGGTTGCTGGATTTATTTGCTTTCCCACTGAGCAAATTAGGCACAAGGCCGTTTTTTTTTTAATGTGGAGAGTGAAGGGGAAATGGGGACCAGCTCCCTTGGGAGTAGGGGAACTGGATAGTGACAATTGGTATGAAGGGTTTCCCCTACAGTGACCAATAACTGATTGCTACAAGGGCAATGGTCTTATATGTGGGGTTGACCAATGAGTCAAACGAGCTGGAACAAGGAAGCTGGGAATAAAACAGAAATTCCTGTATTTGTTTATTGTTATTTTGCTATTCTCACAACAGATTTTTTTACCAATATTTCTTTTAGTGATGAGACGATTCCAATATTTTTTTTTTAAATTCTGATAAAATTACAGATTCTTTTAAAATCTCTTAATACGTAGTTGTAGAGTTGCTTCTTTTTATTCAATTATTATTTTTTTCAAATTACCATAAAACTCCCATATATTACAGGCATATATTTTTTGAAAACGTAAAACATACTTTTGGGATGATTTAGAGATTTGAATATTACTGGCAGCTTAAAATCAATAAATATCAATCAGTTCATCTTTAGTATGAGCAACAGATATTTAAGTTTTGAACAAAAAAGATAAACAATTAAAGGAATCATTTTTGGCATCGGACAATAGGCACTAATCTATACGATTCCGATACTCCAAAAAAGTTCCTATTTTTTGGATTCCTCATTCTATCCAGTTTATTCCTGAAGTCTAAGAGGACATCACAGCCAAAATCCGAGCGGTGCCAAGTAAGAAGTGTGTAAAAGCTATCGACAATTTTGCATGTTGTATCCACGTGTCCTTATCATTAAATACAAATAAGTTTCAAGAGTTTTTTTGTTTTTTTTGCACAGGCATTTAAAATTTTTGTAGACTCTTGAAAATTCAGTATGTTATTGCTGTACATCTTATGAGATGATTGACCAATTTTTATGATTCCAGGTTTAAATGAACAGCTACAGCAGGAATTGGAATACACCCTACTAAAACCTTATCGCCACAGTTGGTGAATTTCGAAAAAAGCAATCTGACCACGAGGACACTTTAGAAGAATGATATACAATAAAATTCTGTTTTAAACTTACACAAAATGGCACAGAAACGTATGGAATGCTTCAGACTGCGTTTGGGCCATCTTGCATGAACTGAACATCAGTCAGTTTTTGAGTGGTGTAAGAGATTCCAGGTAGGCAGGAAGTCTGTGAGGGATGATGAAAGGTTTTTTTTTTGGGGGGGGGGGGGGTAAGGAAGTCAAAACACAAGAGTTGATTGGTCATATAAAGAATTTCATAGATAAGGACCGTCGTGTGTCTATAGAGACAATAAATGCACAGTTTGATGTCAGTGTGGGAACTGTACACACAATTATTTGCAAGGAACTGAAGATGCAGAGGATTTGCAAGCAGTTTGCCCCAAGGGTGCTCAGTCGACAATTCCATCCTTGTCACAGACTATTTGACCAAGATCGGCATCAAGAGAGTCTTCACCCTCCCTATAGTCCAGACCTTGCTCTCTACGACTTTTGGTTATTCCCTAAGCTCAAGGAAAACCTTCCAAGCCGTCGTTATGGGACAACTGATGAGACGAAAGAGGCTGTGACACAAGAGAATTTCCATGAGCCTTCCAGAAGTTGTTGGAACAGTACAACAACTGCATTACAGCCGAAGGAGATTACTTTGAAGGGGACTAGAGTTTCATGTGTGTACTATTAATAAAAGTGCTTATACAAAATAAGTCTGGAAACTTATTGAAGGCATCTCGTAGGCATTTTCTGCATCAATAAAGGTGAATCTGCATCGCTTATTCCACCATATCTTAACTTGCTTCAGTTCATGTCTATCCGTTACACCTCTGCATTGTATTGCCTTCTACAGGTTTAAATTTTCTTTTATATAAAACAAAGACTGTTGAACATTTGTGACTTAGAACTCGGTGGACAAGTCACGAATAGACTAAAGTTTATTTGTACTAAATCTGGTAGGATTGTAGATTTTATTAATGATTCCATGAGTGGCATTTTTTAGACGGGGTGGGGTGGGCGTAGGTGGTACCCTGTACAAAAAGAAGAACAAATAAATAAACTGAATTGAAAGCCATATTTAATTTCAGAAGAGTTTCCGATGGTTAGCTATTTCTGTACTGTGCTGGAAATGAACAGTTTTTGGTGGGTAGCAGTTCTGTATAAGTCTCGAACTTTATAAATTTGCAGGCAAAGAACAAAAGACCCTTCTCGTGTTGACATGAAAAAATTATGTGCCGGAATGCTAAGATTCAATATTTTTATGGAGCAATTCTGGTTTCTGATTGGTTGCTAGCAGAACGTGGCTCAATTTGATTCGTCAGTTCCTATCGTCAGTGTCTATAAGTAGAACCTTCCAGCTTCCGGTGATCATATCGTATTTGTACATGGAAAATATTGCAACACGTCACATACGTTTAAAGATTCACCAAAGAATATTCTCTCCATTTTTTTTTTTTTATGAATGAGATTTTGGAATCGAAAAAGGAAGGTGGAGAGTGTGGGTGGGGTCAAATTGCAGAGACAGAATTTGTAGGATTTATCCTTTCTTCATTTGCTTAGAGATTCAAAAGAAAAGACAATGAGATCCTCGCATTCAATTACCTATTGTCAGGTTCGGGGTTCGCGATGCCGATCATATCTAACTTTTGCAAAAATCCAACAACGTCTTATTATAATAACACGATTTGCGTCTCTTATCGAAGAAATAATCAAAATAACAAAAGAATAATAATAATAATAATAATAATAATAATAATAATAATAATAATAATAATAATAATAATAAAAACTTCCAGAAATAATAACAAAAAAAAAAGACTCTTCAGAATCAAAGACATTTAAAAATGGAGGAGGAACCCTTTTGGATTTACCTTGTGTGAGTCATTCAAAACTCACGGATGGTACCAGTTACGAGGAGAAGAGAAGAACACGTGGGGGGGGGGGGGGTCGTTGTTCCGAAAAGTTCGCTTATAATCTAGGCTTTGGCTACACAAGCCGTTCCATTCCAATAACAATAACTAATCATTCCTGGAATTCTTGCTATGTAAATTGTTCTAAAGAATTGGTGGTAGAGATGGGGGGGGGTGCTCCCATCCCCTCCTTTCGATTTTATAAATCTGAAGAAACTCTTGCACGCTTTCAATTCAAAAGCGTTCTATTCCATCGTATTGTTACCGAAAAGAAATTTACTCAAACATTCTGATTTTCCGAAAGGTAAAAGATTTTACTGGAAGAAATGTCACTTTAATGAGATTTTATCCTGAAAAGATACTTAAGTTTTTATTCATATGCGGTATCATTTTATTGTATGAGTAGCTGTCCCGACCAGTCATTGCCCGGGAATGTTTTTAATTTTATTTTGTTTTTCATTTTTTTTTTTCTTTACCCAAAATATTTTTTTCTTTGTTTTTAAATATAACTAGCATCGGTGCCCAGCGTTGTCCGGGTGTTTGGAGGTGTGTGTTGAGCAAAAAAAGTTGTGTAGGAAGGCAGGCTTGAACCCGTACCGCGAAGGAGGCAAAGAATGGGAAAAAAATGTGACGTCTTTGCTGTTATGACCACCACCAAACCGGAAGTGATGTAGGTTTAAATTAAGGCTAGTCAATCGAAAAGAGGGGATGACTTTCGAAAATATCAGTGAGAAAAACGCCCCCCCCCTGTAGAAAAGTGCCCAGTTGAAGGTTAAGAAATTAATGTTTTTAGCCAATCTTTCGGTATTTGCCGTCTGAAGGGTCGAGCTTGAAAACGATGCTGATCTTGTGAAAATCCATCACCTCTGTCGAAAGTTTTAGGCAGACATGCAAACATACATACATATATTTATGTATTAGTAGCTCAAATTTTCGACCCAAACCGATTAAAAAAACTTGCCCCATCTCTGAATACCCTTTATGTAAAATTTCAAATGTTTAGACCAGAAATTGTCTGAGTAATTTGGTAGAGACTGCAGAGGTCAAATTTTTAAAAAACTTTTACCCCTATTATGACATCCTTAACATTTATTGTTTTAGGCTCAAATCAAGTTATTAAGTTAGATCCAGTCCAAGAAACCTATATCTAAAATTTCAATTGTTTATACCAAAAATTGGCGGAGGAGTTTGGTAGAGTTCTCAAAGGTTAAATCGTTGAACTTTGACCCCTTAACAGTCAAATTTCTGGCCGAAAACGGATTACAAAGATAGATTAAGAGATCAAAGAAGCATCACACACACACACACACAACACGATTGTGTTGTAACATTTGACAGATGAATACAGTTTCTTATAAAAATGCGTTAAATTCGAATATGATACGTATCTCTATTTCTACTTTCATTTAAAAGGAACTCTGTGTGTGTGTGTGTGTGTGTGTGTGTGCGCGTGTGTGTGTGTGTGTGTGTTCGCTCCCTGTGGACTCGGAATTGGTTGGGTCGATTTTTATGAAATTTCACGCAAAGGTACTTTATGTGCCTGGCAGTGTTCTTAGATAGGTTTCGTATCGGAATATCTTTGATAAGTATCGATAATCAGAATAATCCAATGAAAGAAGGAACAGGCGATTTGGACCAAAGTTAACACCTTATACACCCTAACATCACATGTGCATTTGAGGAATCTTATTAACACACAAGCCGAAAGGTCATACATATAAAATCAACAGTAAGTTCTTTGATATGACAGGGGCGCATTTGAAAATGAACGTTTCTGCTTAGAGCACAATTGCACCATCCATGATACTTGACTTTTGCATTCAAGCCATTATCAGTGCACAAGCAGTAAGGCCAGCATATAAAATCAACAGTAGGTTATATGATATGACAGGAGCAAGTTCAAAATTAATGTTAGAGCACAACTGAAGCATGATACTTGACTTTTAAACTTTAATTCAAACCATTATATATAAAAATGATTTTATAAAATCAACAGTAGATTCTCTACAGTGCAATGTAGACTACAATGTATTGTGAACTAAGTCACTGCGGGGAGATATGTTAAGCTTCCTCCCAGTGCAATGTAATAGATCCCCAACTAAAGCTGACAATCGATTTGATTAACCAATGAATGATTACACTGATTTCTATGACAATAAAAATATGGGAGTGTTAAATATTCAATCTTGGGCAACGTCGGGTCTACTTGCTAGTATTCTATAAACCTGTTACTTAATAAAACTTGCCAAGCAAAGAAGATATATTTAAAGCCTGAGTTTATTCAAATTATGCATTTAACAATGAAAACTTTATTTCAAATTAAAGTTTGACATACCAAAGGAAATGTTAGTTTAAACTTAAGCTTGACAAGCCAAAGGAAACGTTATTTTAAACTTGAACTTGACAGAGCAAAGGAAACGTTATTTTAAACTTAAGCTTGACAGGCCAAAGGAAACGTTATTTTAAACTTAAGCTTCACAGACCAATTCGTAAGGATGAATCTACAACGAAGGATGAATTGTTTCAAAATAATCATTGGTGAACCAATAACAATCGATATAAAACTGTGTTATTGATACAAAATCGGTGAGAGTTGTTCTAAAAATAGACAATGCTTCCAGCAGATCAACAAACCATCTTCTGCCGCTGTTAACCTTGTCATGATGGATAAACATCCAATATGGTTGATTAGTTTTCGCCCAAACACACAAAAGTCACCACTATTGGAACAATGCCAAATCATGGCAAATTTTAACTCTTAACGCCCTGCCCCCACCTCGAAAAAACAACGCACAGAACGGGAGTGATATTCACATTTCAAAAACACAAAATGAAATTTTTTCTTTCGGAATTTGTTCATATTTCAAACTTGTTGGTTGGTTGTCTTTGTTTTACGGCATATCAACCCTTTTAAGGTTATTTAATGCCGAATCCAAAGATTTAGAAAAAAAATTTTTTAATAGAGTATATTTGTTGTTTTCAAGTCGGTTTCTATTTAACCCATAGTTGGGACCCTAACAGGTACTACCACTCCGGGTCAGAGTGGATCTGAGAGCAATGGCAATTAAAGGGTGGCTCCACACTCCCCAAAGCCCGCAAGCTAGGGCCTCACCACTGGATATAGTTTAAGATCATATCCAGGACCATCCAAACTTGTAATAAAGCTATAAATCTATATGAATAAAACAATATGTATGTATGTGTGTGTGTCATATGTGTAAATATTTAACCGATAAACTCTTAAACTACTGGTCACATGACACTAAAATCAACAGGAAATAGTAATCATACACTAAGGATAGTTTGTACCGAGTAAATTCTTTGTTTGAATGGATGAACAAGCGTATAAAAATATTTCAGCAAGTTGAAATGAAAAAATGTTCATTTCAACTTGCGAACATATTTCTATTACAGGAACGAACTCACACACAGACAAATTTCCTTTTATATAACAGCAGAAATTAGTTTACAAATGAACAAATTAATAGAAATGTCGGCAAGTTGAAATGAACATTTTGCATTTCAACTTCGACATTCTGTGCGCGTTATTCATCCATCCAAACAATAACACACAGCAAATATAAGTTTATTAATATTTCTATGAAAATAGTATCCATTGTATTTTAAATATAAAACTAATCCCAATGAGATAAATAAAAACAAAATACTTAGAAAGTAATATTGTGCTACATAGTTCAATACAAATAATAAAACCACATTGTAAGAGAATCTTTAATTTACTCCTTCAGTCCAGCACCACAATATTCTTTTATTTGCCCTGTTTCTTTTAAATGTTCCCTTTTTTATCTGAGTTTTTTCTTCAGTGAAGAACCGCTGAATGTTCAAATTACTATGAGTTGCTTTCTCACCCGAGAACAAGAATACATTAAGGGCAGGTCACTCTCATATTCTTGTCCAGGGTTGCCATATTGGATTTTTAAAGCAAAATTTTACGAATCTGATATTTTTCACAAGCAATCTGGCCTTCTACAATTGTATTTCAAAGCATAATGTATGGAGTAAGGAAGGAAAAAGCAGAATTTTATACAGATTATATTCGAAAACAAGGCTACATCAAAGGGAGGTCACTCTCGTGCTATAAATAGTAAATTAGAACAGAACTAAAAGAATGACTTAAAGATTCTAAAATATAGACGATGCAGTCTTTTCTTAGTCTTGTAATAACATTTCTACTCAGCACCATCAATCGACACTTGTCTCTTGCGATAAAACGAAACTGTCTTCTTCTAAGAAGTCGTACGCAGACATATTGCATAATAATATTGGGAAGCACTGACTTGATTTGTTGCATGCTAACAAAACTGTTAATAAAAGAGGAAGGCCGATTCCACCTGAGCACATCCTGTACGCCTTCTGGGTGGCTGACATTTCGATTGCCATTTCAATGGCATCAATTATCTTCATTCCTTTCTGAGAGCCCCCTTTTCAGAATAAGTGGATGCAAGTTCCATCTCTGACTACAACGATATCCCTAAGCCTCACCTTCTGTCTCCCCAGCGTAAACCTATTTTCTTGCCTCACAGACTAAGAGAATTTTACCCCCTTCATTAGATCATAAGACAGTCCTTCGCTCCACCCCTCCTCTGCCTCTTTCTCTGAAAGACAAGGAAGCAAAGAGTAATAGAGAAAAAGAGAGAGACAATGAAGTAGAGGAGAGTGAGCAATAGAGAGTAAACAATGAAGTAAAGAGAGAGAGAGAGAGAGAAAGAAAGAAAAGAAAATGAAGCAGATAGAGAGGAAAGAGAATGATCTAGAGAGAGAGAGTGATAATAGAGTATGTGTGTGTGTGAGAGAGAGAGGTGGGGGAACAATAAAATATGTTGTAGTCTACATTGCACTGTAGAGAATCTGTTCATTTTATAAAATTATTTTTATATAATGGCTTGAATTAAAGTTTAAAATGCAAAAGTCGAGTGTCCATGGTTCAATTGTGCTTTAAACATTCATTTTGAACACGCCCTTCTGTCGTATCAAAGAACATTGCTGATTTTATATGCCAGTCTTTTTGTGCACATGTAGTCATACAACTTCTTAAATACACTTGTGATGTTAGGCTGTATCAAGGTGTTAACTTTGGTCGAAATAGGATTGTTCCTTCTTTAATCAGATTTTTTCCATTATCGATTTTTGATACTTATTGGGACCATTTCGATACAAAACCTATCTAAGAACACTGCCAGGGACATAAAAAACATTTGTGTAAAACTCCAAAACAATTGGCTCAACCATTTCCGAGTTGATAGGGAACGAATTCTCACACACACAAAGTGCCTTTTATATATAAAGTAGCCTGGGTACCCGGGTGTTTGTAGGTGTGTGTTGAGAAAAAAAGAACAAAAAAACAAAAAAGTGGTAGTAGGCAGGCAGGTTCGAACCTGTACCACAGAGGAAGAAAAGAAAGTGAGAAAAAAAAAACGTGACGTGTTAGCTGTTGCGCCCATTGTCAAACCGAAAGTAACGTAGGTTTAAATTAAGGCTAGTCAATTGAAAAGAGGGGATGACTTGCAATGGTTTACAAAATTAACCACAATTCCTTCATTTTTATTTCAAACTAGCATTTCAGCCCGGCGTTGCCCGAGTGTTTGGAGGTGTATGTTGAGAAAAAAAAAAAGCGGCCGATTTTTTTTTTAACTTTAACCCTTATTATGATCCCTTAACATTTGTTTTGGGCTCAAATCAAGTAATTAAGTTAGATCCATGTCCAAGTAATCTATATCTAAAATTTCAAGTGTTTAGACCCAAAATTGGCGGAGGAGTTTGGTAGAGTTATCAAAGGTTAAATCGTTGAACTTTGACCCCTTAAAAGACAAATTTTGTCCGAAAACGGATTACAAAGATTTTTCCCAAATCTCACTACCCTGTGTATCAAATTTCGAGTCTGTAGACTGAAAATTGACAGAGTTATTGCATAGGGAAATGTACACAGACATACATGTTCACTTTTATAGATATATAGATTGGAGCAGCACATTTATCTGAGATGATGCACAATCTTTCCAGTTTTATGAAAACCAGATCTAATTTAGTCGGTCTGTTTGATGACAAATCAACCCTTTTGCGCTTACTTAATGCTAAAACATTAGTGTCCAGGGTGACCCAACCATAACCACCAAATAAATGCCATTGATCCATGAAGCGTTATAAAATTTTAATCGTACTACAAGTTAAAATAAAGCTTCACCATTTGACCAAAGGAATCAATTATATTTGAGCTCCCAACCCCGCTCCAAAAAAAAAAAAAAAAAAAAAAAAAAAAAATGGCACATTCTGTCTTGACTTCGGTTTTTTTTACTTCAAGTTGAATTATAAACTTAGCTTTGCAGATTTTTTTTTTTTTTTCCATTAATGAAAAGCTTTTATTTACAAAACAAAACGTATTGAACAATCTTGGAGATTTATAAAAATACTAGCAGGCTGCCCGACATTTCCCGGTCGTTAGATACGCTTAAATATATTATAATTCATGCAGATTACATATTTATTATTATAAAGACAATTCTCTATCGATTATTATATTGAACCTAATATTTAGTAGTGAGATCAAAACTAATATATATATATATATATATATATATATATATATATATACACACACACACACATACACATGACCTGTGTACCATCAGCTAGAATCGAAACCAAAGCATACAACTTGCCACCTTCATTCCTTAGCCTCTGAGCCACGCCCATATATCCCTTTTTTTTTTAAGATGGAATCGCCTGATAGTCGAAGACACGATTACAATAAAAGGCAAACAATCCAGAATTTTATAATTATATAGATAGATACTAGCAGAGAATGAGGGGGGGGGTGCCTAGGTGTAAAATATGCTTCAATATGATATTTTAATTTGTCTAGATTTTGTATATATTATAGAGTCGTGATTTCAAAATTAAAAAAAAAAAGAAGTATTCGGGTGCCACCAGCTAGTATTGAAACCGAAAGCAAAACTATAGTATTCAAAGCTGATGATGTAACCACTATACCAAGGTAACACGCATATGAACTGATTAAAATTAAAAAATAAACTAAGATGAATGTACAAAATGTCTAACGATTGTTTCGATTTTAACCCATTTTTACCACTTAAAAAATATTTTAACGGGCTAAAGACTCAAAAAAGAACAATCCATAAAAATCCAATCATCTAGCGCTGCTTTTAGTTTCAGAGGAGATAGAGTTTGAAAATATGGAGACAAACAGACAGGCAGATATATAAAATTTTATATATTAGATTATTAATTGAACCAAAAACAGTAACAAACTTTTAATCAAACAAAATATATAATAAGTAAACGAATAAAAACAAAATTACATAAGTGGAGATGATTTCACACATTTTGTAAAAATATATCGTCTGCTTTTTATGCCATCACAAAAATTCCTTCAGATGGGAATCCAATCTTTAATAACAAAGAATTTGGTCAGTGAAGGAGAAATTCTACTAAGAGTGACCCTTTTTGGTAAGCTGGATTTTTGCTACATTACAAACCACCTTGGGTCTAACTGCATTCAAGGGGAGACAACTAAACAAGGACACTGCCTAACAGTTGCTTGTTTTTTTTCTGATTATTATAAGAAATTCTGTAAATAAAACTATTTTTTAACATTTTTTTATGCTTGTAAATCAATATTTTAATACCCCCTCCCCACACAATTTTTTTAAAAATCTACAAAGGCAAGTTATAAATATGCGTGAGCCTATCCTGCCTTGACAGAGTACAAAATAGACTTCGTGGCTTAGTGGGGGATGCCCTTTTCTCTACCCTGCAACCTCTCCCCCACAGAAGAGACGTTGCGAGCCTATCCTTGTTTTATCGTTATTTCCATGGCAGGTGCTCATCTGAACAATCTCTGGTCCCCCCTCGCCAATCTTTCATGAAAAACACCAGTCTAGCTGAATCCACTGTGAATAATTTCCCCCACTCTATATCTGTGCCTAAATCAAAACGTGGATTCCATGAACAAAGCTTCTTTCTTAGAACTGCACGCTTGTGGAACTCTGTTCCGTCTGCCTGCTTCCCACCGGACTACAACTTGGATGTCTTCAAGTCCAATGTTAACAAATTCCTAATGAACCGCCCCCTTAAGTAAACACTTCATCAAATCTCCACACTAACGTAATGTACTTGCAATAACCCTTATCCCTGAGTGGCTTCCGGGCCTTGATAAGTGGTGATCACTGTGTAAAAAAAAAAAAAGAAAAAAAAAAGTTTTCTTGATTTAACAGAAAGCAAAAGTTTATAAAAATTGGTGCGATGGTAAAATGTGCCTTTTTGGTTCTTGCTCAGCATGGAGTGCCTCAAGTATAACTGAACCGACCAGAAGCTTGGGAGCATAAATCATCCAAAGACAGTAACATAAAAAATTATCCCAAACAGAATTTTCCTACTAAGGAATTAGTCAAGAGAGTTTCCAGAAACCAAACAGTTATCCATTTTAGAAAACGGTGCCGCAAAACTTGGACATAAGGTGTGAAGAAATTATGCAGGCCAGCATTTTTTGTATTGAGATTCCAAAAGCCATTAACGCACCAAAACATTTTTATGATTGTGTTTACACCTTTATCTAGAAATCAACTTAATATGAGCTTTTTAATAACAACATTTCAGCAATACGTTTCCATGCTAGCAGGGATCCAATCATCATCATCATCATCGCCAACAGCTTGAAGAGAACAACAAATCACCAACATCAGCATAAATAGAATTGCTACGTTCGTATCATCTCTATTCTTGTGCATATAAACACAATAAAACTCTTACCAAGATGATGATGATGATCATCATCATCATCTTATTCGATTTAACATCCATCTTATGTGATGATATATGTTGGATGGCTTTTAGAAACTAACCGAATCTATCTCTGGCCAAGATTTATCCATCCCTCTTTCTCTAAAGTACACCCTTATAAGTTCCTTCCATGTTTTCCTTGGCCTTCTCCTGCCAACTGACCCTGTTACCTCAACTGTTCTACATATACTAGCTCAAGAAATCCTATCCATTCTTTCAACGTACCTACAATTATAGTCTCTTTTCCTATAAACTAAATTAATGCACCAACAGCACCATGAATAGAATTGCTACGTTCATATCATCATCATCATCATCATCTTATTTGATTTAACATCCATCTTATATGACGATGTATGCCGGACGGCTTTTAGAAACTAACCTAATCTATCTCTGGCCAAGTCTTTATTCGTCCCTCTTTCTCTAAAGTACACCCTTCTTCCATGTTTTCCTTGACCTTCCCCTGCCAATTGACCTTGCCAACTCAACTGATCTACATATACTAACCCAACAACTCTCATCCATTCTTTAAATGTGATTCAAACAAATTAAGTCTCCTGTTCTGTGAACATCTCCATCATACTGTCCACATTTAATGTTCCTCTGAAGTCATCAGATCTAAGCCTGTATTCAAGACTTAACATTACACACCCATCGTATCATTCTCATAATTTCTCTCCATCCATGCAACGCATGTCTTCAATCCTCACTGGCCAGGTTTTTGCTTCCATACATTCAGTAGATAACAATTTACTTAATCGCCTTATTTCCCTTCATTATTGAACATTCTTTGTAAATACAAATAATTATGCACGCACCTGCAAACACAACATTTACCAACACTTTCTTTCTCTGGCACATTATTCATTGCATTACTTAATGTTACGAGGTACCTTAAATAAGTTTCCAGACTTTTTTTTTTTTTTTTTTTTTTTTTTTTTACAGACATTTCAAATTGTCGTAGACTCTTGAAAATTCGGTATGTTATTGCTATACATCTTATGAGATGACTGACCAATTTTTATGCTTTCAGGTTCAAATGAACAGCTACAACAGGAATTGGAATACACCCTACCAAAGCCTGATTGTCAAAGCTGGTGAATTTCAAAAATGCAACCTGGATGTGAAGACACTTTAGAAAATGATATGCAATAAAATTCTGTTTTAAATTTAGAAAAAATGCTACAGAAACGTGTGGAATGCTTCAGGCTGCTTTTGGACCACCTTGCATGAATCAAGCATCAGTTTTGGAGTGCCATAAGAGATTCAAGGAAGGAAGGCAGAGAGTCTGTGAGGAATGATGAGAGGTGTGTGTGGGGGGGGGAGTAAAGAAGTCAAAACAATAAAATTGATTGGCCAAATAAAGAATTTTATAAGGACCGTCGTGTGTCTATAGAGTTTGATGTCAGTGTGGGAACTGCACATACAATTATTCGCAAGTAACCAAAGATGGAGAAGATTTGCATGAACGCACCAGTCCACAACTCCATCCTTATCACAGACTATTTGACCAAGATTGGCATCACAACAGTTCCTCACCCTCCCTATAGTCCAGACCTTGCTCCCTGTGACTTTTGGTTATTCCCCAAGCTCAAGGAAAACCTTAGAAGTTGTTGTTGTGAGACGATTGAGGCGATAAAAGAGGTTGTGACGAGGGTCATTGACACGCTCAAATAAGGGAACGTCTATGAGACCTTCCAGAAGTTGTCGGAATGGTGCAACAAGTGCATTGCAGCCGAAGGAGATTACTTCGAAGGAGACTAGAATTTCATCTGTGTACTATCAATAAAAGTGCCCATACAAAAAGTCTGGAAACTTGTTGGAGGCACCTAGTATTTTGCTATTCTTTATGTTTTAAACCATTTTTTATAGAAGCAGATGTGACGGACTGACTGCCAGACGGACAAAGCTACATACAGAGCGGCATGGACACATCTTAAGAATTGTCAATTGTACTGAGAACTTTCCCTCATCCTCGCCTGACGAAAAGAAGGAAAAAAAAGAAAAAAGGAGGTAATTCAATTAGAGGGTAAGCCGATTCTGTGCTATTCCATTAATGAAAGCGAAAACAAAACATAAGATGTTCTGGCAATGGGCAAACGTTTTCATTTCCGATCCTTTGGGTGGCCAAGTCTATCTCTATTTTGTCAGAAATGCTGATTCTTGTGTAATAACGCTAGTGTTGTTATCGCTGAGAGAGGGAGACAAGTGGATGAAATCGTATGAAGCGATCTTCATAATTAGGAGGAAGAAAAAGGTGGAAAAAGAAATAAAGAAATTGGTTAAGTGTTTTTTTAATCTTACAAATCAACAGACAGGAAAGAAGAAAGATAACGAGAAAAGAAAGGGAAAATGTGAGACAAAAAAAAAAGTAAGGAAAGAAAGAAAGGAAAGAATAAAAGAGAAAGAACAGTAGAAAAGAAGGAAAAGAAAAATGAAAAGGAGAGAAAAAGGGAATTATAAAAAAAGAAAACTGGAAAAAAAAATGAAAGGAAATAAAAATGCAGGGTTCGTACAGATTTTCAATGTCTATTTTCAAGGATTTCCCAATGACTTTTCAAAGTTCTCCAATGCTTTTCAAGGACTTTTCACCGTTTTTCAATGCCTTCTCCAGACAAAATTCAAGTTTTTTAAAACAAAATTTGAGGTTTGTTTTACAATCCACAGCGATTCGAAAAAGTGGTTAAAAATCAAACATACAACAAATAAATGTTACCATAGCCAATAACAGTTACTTTGCAATCAACCTGCATCATTTTTTTTGTGTGTATTTTTAATTTTAAATGATTTTTATTCCATCTCAAATATTAACTCTCTTTACGGTTTTTACATTTCAAACCAAGATGGCTGCCGGCATTATTTTAAATTATCACAATTTTTCTTTTTCTTTTTTTTTTTTTTTGAGATTTTCTATTGGAAAGTCCGGTCCACACATGAAAAATTGTTTTTAAAAGGACTTTTAAGATATTTTCCATATTTTAAAGGATTTTTCAAGAAATAAGATCTTTCCAAGGATAAAGTTAAAATTTAAGGACTTTTTAAGTCCGTGCAAACCCTGAAAAACGAAATTAAATTTTACAAAACACAAAAAAAAAAAAAAAAAAAAAACGCCAGAATACACACACACACACACACACATATATATATATATATATATATATATATATATATATATATATATATATATATAGTTGTATAGTTTGGCTTCCTATATGTAGATCCACTGAAACCCGTGTGAATATTTAATGGAAGACAGAAGATATTTAGGTTTATTATACAAACATTATTATTAAATGAGGTGAATAATAAAAATACCAGAACAAACTACACAATATCATTCCACATGGAAAGGAAGAAGAAGAATAAAAAGAATGAAATTATAAATAATGAAAACAGCATATGATGGTGATAATAACATTAAGATTAAGAGAAATAGACTCAAAATCAAATTTGGTTTAATCCACCTTTTAGCAAAACATATTCAAAATAATATCCCTAAAGAAGTTTACAAAATAATTGATAAAAACTTCCCCCCAGAAAATAGATTGAGTAAAATAATTTATAAAAAAATAATTAAACTTTCATTCTCAACCACTGCTAATCTAGGCAATACTATAATAGGTTCTAATAATGGTAAAATAAACAAAATAGTGAATAATAAAGGGATTGAATAAGGTGAAGTAAATTTGGAGAGAAAATGTAACTGTAGAATACCTAAAAAAATGTCCATTAGAGGGCAATTGCTTAATTTGGGAAATTGTGTACAAATGTGGAGTTAAGGTGGATAATAGTAAAAAGTTATACCTAGAAGGGACTGGGTGATTTTTTTTAAAGGACAGATGAAGAAACCATATTGCATCATTTAAAATTGGACCTGAGAATGAATCAAATACGGAAGTGGATAATTTTAAAATGTTGCAATAAATAAATTAGTAAATACATTATTCCTTAATTGGAATTCATTTTTGAGATAAGGATTATATATATTAATTTATTTTTATTTCGGACTATTATTCTCATCTTTATTAGTTGTTGTTTTCATCTTTATTGGTTGTTGTTTTTCACAACGTTTCGGCAAACTATTCCTCTGGCCTTCGCCAGGTGGTAACCGCGACGGATAGGAACTTCAAAAACGTGGTGAGACGACAACAACTATGGATGGCCGTGATTGCTGAGAATGCAATAAGGAGATTCGAAGTTCCTATCCGTCACGGTTACCACCTGACAAAGGCCAGAGGAATAGTTGGCTGAAACGTTGTGAAAAACAACAACCAATAAAGATGAAAACAACAACTAATATTAAGATGTTGGTATGCCTAAAACCTGATTGAAATAAATTAAGAAAGGAAAATTTACAAACTATATTGATGGTGAAATGTAAGTGTGTGAAGATAATTCTTAAGTTAATAGTAAGATTTTAAAATTTTGTAAGAAATAAATAAATTAGTAGATCTTCAACTTATGATACAGGAAATAAAATAATCATGATCTAAATAAAAGAAATGGAAGTAGTTTTGGTTTTAATAATCGTTGTGGATAATAAAATTACACCCAAGTAATTTTAACAGCATAAGAATGGAAAAAAATCTATCATTAAATAACTGCAAAAAATTGACATAAGCAGACTAATATGGAATAGAATAAATTCAATCAAAATATGAATTTAAAAATAAATCTAAAAATTAAACTGAGATTGACATAAAGAAGTTAATGTTAGAATTTTAAGTTAAAAATTAAATGAGGGTGATTAATAAATACTAAAGACAAAATATTAAAATATGAATGCCTAAAAAAAACTTAGGGTACTTGTACAGTTTAATCAAGACTTTAAAATAATGAAAATATTGAAAAAAGGTTATATTGTACGTATCCGTTTTGGACTGAAGATCTCTGGAAAATTCTTTCACTTACTTGATCGACTAGGTTTTTTTTTTTTTTTACAGCGGAAAAACATGTTTTTATAAGAGCGCGTTAAAGGCAGTCATCTTGAAATCTTTTAAACATGCTACAGGGAGATAACTCCATGTAAAGCGCCGACACTCCCTCCCCATCTTTAATACTAGCTTTTCTTCCTAAAAATCGAACCTTTTGCTCGGTATCATAAATAGTTTTTAAGCTGTAAAAAAGAAACTACTCGATGAAATTAAGTGAATTTTTTTTTCGAAGGACTTCATTCCATAACGGATACGTACAATATAACTTTTTTTTTTTCGATATTTTCATTTTTTAATGTCTTGATTAAACTGTACAAGTACCAAACTTAGAGAAATTGGCAAATTGATAAAAATTTAATAAATATGGTTATCTCCCTTACAAATGTAAAGCTTTTAAGAACGTTATTGAAGAGAAAAATAAAAGAAATTAAAATATAATACTTATATATGGATAACAATTAAAAAGATAAAATTTAAATTAATGACATAAGTATGGGATGAAGATAAATTTTAATTCTGTCATTATTATTTTTTTTTAATTTTCTTTTCTTTTATAAAATTGTGTTATAGTTTATGTATAATTATCAAATGTTGATTATCTTCGGGATTATAATCATTATTGCGTCACTTCCGTAAGAGTTACAATTCCCGTGTTACATAAATAAGTGTTCAATGCGGAATGTAGTCAATGTTTCTGTTGAGATAGGGTGGATTTCGTTTCAATTAATGTATATTTAAAGATCAGCTATGTGTAGTTAAGCTGGAATGCGATGTCAATAGGTCATGCGTCATGTTAAGGTAATTGCGAATAAAACCAGAGTTTAAATATATCTTTTCTGTGTAGACATTGATTGAAGTTATATTTGGGTTGGTTGCTTGTTTTTGTTTTACGGCATATTAACCCTTTTCGGGTTATTTAATGCTGAATCCAAAGATTTTGAAAAAAATTTTAATATAATATATTTGTTGTTTTCAAGTCTGTTTCTACTTAACCCATAGTTGGGACCCTAACAGGTACTACCACCCTGGGTCAGAGTGGACCTGGGAGCAATGGTAATTAAAGGGTGGCTCCACACTCCCCAAAGCCCACAAGCTGGGGCCTCACCACTGGGTATAGTTTAAGGTCATATCCAGGAACCCCATTGAGGGACTTTTACCTTCTGCAGGGGGGGGGGGGGACAGTCGGTGTATTCTAATGCCCCACCGACAGGGCCGAAGTTCTATTTGGGATAAATGCCTTTACCTATGATAGATTTGTGTGACGTTATTAAATATTTGTCTCTAGGAGAGCAGAGCAAGACACTATGGTTAAAATCGAAGTACTTGAATAGTGGAAAACTGGATGCAAATAAAATATTAGATTGGAGCAAAAAAAATGTCATATATATATATATATATATATATATATATATATATATATATAATACAAAGCTGAATGTGTGTGTGTCTGGTCACGAATAGGCTCCTATATGGTTGACTATTTTAAAAAACTGATTACATATAATAATAGAAGATGTATCGAGACACAGGAATGGGTATGTTTGATCTGGCAGAATGGTGGTTCATTAAAATTGTGGGGTCTGCGTTCGCGCCTGGTCCACAAAGTATGGAAATAGAAAATTTAAAAATTAAAAAAAAAAAAAAGCGTTTACAAGTGTTTTTGATATAGATATACATAATAATACTTTGATAAGTATGTTTTTACTTAAATAGGGATGGTATAATAAAATTGTGGGGTCTGCGTTCGCGCATGGCCTCCATAGAATGGAAATAGGCACAAACTTTAATAAAGACTTTTGATATCTATCTGCGTAAGTATACTTTGATAATTATGTTTCAGTTTGAAGAAATATAGTATAATAAAATTATGGAGTGTTCGTTCGCACCTGACCTCCATAGAATGGAAATATATCACAAAGTTTAACAAGGTTTTTTAATATAGATCCACAGAATATTGTGATAAGTGTTTCAGTGTGAACAGGTATGGTATAATAAATTATGGGATTTATCTATTTTATTTTTACGTTCATCATATTTTACTTTGGTTTTGATCCCCCCAAATTCGAAGCTATCTCTTTACAACCCTTCCTTTTCATAACCTATCATACTTTCATAAATCAGAGTCCATTTTCTGTAGGCTGTTTTTTAACCCAGTCAACGACGGGTACTTTGCTAGTATATATATATATATATATATATATATATATATATATATATATATATATATATATATATATATATATATATACAGGGTGTTTCAAAAGTCTTGGGAACACAACGATTTTTAATAACTCATAATGTTCCCAAGACTTTTGAAACACCCTGTATGTATATATATATATATATATATATATATATATATAATAGAAATAAAAAAATAAATAAATATGGAATACCGAACAATAAAAACAAATATGGAATACAATATATATATCATGATCACACAGAGGTTCTCACTAGATCACCGAAGTTAAGCAACAATGAGCCTGGTCAGTAGCAAATGGGTGACCATTTTGAAAGGCTAGGTGCTGTATGTATCGTAGAAATTTCCAGGTTGGTATCTGGAGGCATGTTCAGTTCAATGGGGGAGATGTACCCTCGAATAAACTCGCCATGTAATAGTGTAGCAACACCTGCTGCAAGATGTCTTCCTGAATCTGTGTCAGGTACATGTTTGCTGCAACGAATGGGAGTGATAAACCTATAAAACTTCTCAAATGCATTTGTAATGTTAGGCTGTATAAGAGAGTTAACTGTGGTCAAAATCATTGAACACTGAATCACTGAAACTCTGATTAAAGAAGGAACATTCCTTCTTTAATCGGATTTTTTCAATTATCGATACTTATCAGAAGGATTCTGATACAAACTTATCTAAGAACACTCCCAAACACATATGAAGTACTTTTGTATGAAAAAAAAAAAAAAAAAAAAAATCGGCTTAACTGCTTCAGAGTCCAAATGGAACTAACACACACTCTTTAAATATACACTAGAAGATGTACCTAGCGTTGCCCGGTATTTAACGTAATGTTAAATTCCTTAAGATAGAAAAAAAATATCTTAAGGTATTTAACGTAACGTTAAATTCCTTAAGATAGAAAAAAAATATCTTAAGGTATTTAACGTAACGTTAAATTCCTTAAGATAAAATGAAGTAAAAAAAAAAAAGAAACTGAGACATGTGCATGTTTTTTTGTTTTTTTTAAGCAGTTCACTTCTTGTAAGTAAAAAAAATACTCAAGCCGGGATCAAAACCAAAACCTAAAGACAGTGAGTCAAGTACAATAACCATTAGGTCAGCTTGCCATGATCTTTAAAAAGTGTTTTCAAGCCTACTTTTTATTAACATAAGGAATCTATCACATGAACCATTCATGCATTCGCATTTGTGAAACAGTTGACAAACAGATAAAAATTCCATGACCCTCCGCCCACTTACCAATTTTTCAAATTTGACCCCTTAGCAGCTTTTTTATTTTCCGGATGAAAACCCGCTTAAAAAAAGTGTCCCACGTGTCTGAATACCCCATGCACCAAATTTCAAATCCGTAGATAAAAAATTTGTTGAATATATAGGCTAAGAAGTGTCCTCACACACACATTCTTGCTTTCTGGATAAGGATTTTTTTTTTAAAGTATTATTATAAGAAGAAGAAGAAGAAGAAGAAGAAGAAGAAGAAGAAGAAGAAGAAGAAGAAGACGTGTCCAAGACACGATTTGGTGCCAAGCTTTAAGTGGAAATAAATTGGAAGGAGAAGAGACGCCATTTTATCTGTTGAGAAGACGGAAATGAAAAGAAAAAAATTGGGAAAGTTAAGAATAAGAAAAAAAAATTACAACTGACGAACACAAAAAGAAAGCACACTAACACATGTCTTTCTATGGAGACCATCGACTTTCGCTTGTACATTGCTATGCTCCATCGCTTGACGTTCTTGGTTGCTGCCATGAAATCTTAGGTGCCTTCAATAAGTTTCCAGACCTTTTCTGTACAAACATTTAAAATTGTCGTAACCTTTGAAACTTCAGTATGTTACTCTCTATGGTCCAGACTTTGCTTCCTGTGACTTTTGGTTATTCCCTAAGCTCAAGGAAAACCTTAGAGGTTGTCGTTATGAGACAATTGAGGAGATGAAAGAGGCTGCGACAAGAATCATTGACACACCCACACGAGGACTTCCATGGGGAATTACAGAAGTTGTTAGAATGATATAAAAAGTACATTGCAGCTGGGGGAGATTACTTTGAAGGGGACTAGGGTTTCATGTATGTACTATTAATAAAAGTGTCCACACGAAAAAGTCTGGAAAGTTATTGAAGGCACCTGGTGTGTGTGTGTGTGTGTGTGTGTGTGTGTGTGTGTGTGTGTGTGTGTGTGTGTGTGTGTGTGTGTGTGTGTGTGTGTGTGTGTATGTGTGGTTTAAGCATATTTCCTTAAATAAAATATTAATTCTGTTTTAGATCTTTTCCAACTTCCAAAAAATGGTCTTCACTTCTGGCACTCAAACTCGCTAATGTAATCGCCATATTTGTTGTAAGCCCCAAAACTTTCCAATCCAATAGGACTAATTTAGTTTATGAATTCAAATGTCCTTTGGGAGACTGTCTGTCTCCGACAGTAAAGGTGAAAACATATACATAGGTTTGACTACCACAACATTGTCGAGATTAACCATGCATCACTCCGAATTTTTAACCATCTGACAAATCAACATACCTGTCCCTTGTCCTAATTTAAGAAGATTTTAGTTGACAACACATCTATATTTGAACATATGAATAATAAACGAAAACTTGAAATAAGCATTACTAATAAATACTAAATAACCTACTATCAATAAAATAAACTTTGCCAATAATAGTAACATCTTGAAATGTTTGTAAAGTTATTAAAATAATTAACCAATGAAAAAAATAGACACGTTAAAAAAAAATTGTATGAATTGTTCAAAACCAGTTAGATTAATCTATTCTGACGATGAATCCAGAAGGATTTGAAAGTACTTGGACTTATGACAAACATGGCAATTACATCAGTCAGTTCCTGCCAGAATTGAAGACTGTTATTGGAATGCACACAATCAGTGGCGGCTTGTGCATGGAGCTGTGGGACTGCAGCACCCCCAAGTTATTTCTACACAATATTAATGATAAAATTAAAAATAATACATTTGTTTTTTTATTATTATTATTTTATTTTTTTCTATGTGTACATTATAAAATCATTAAGTTTAATGTCGGTATCTCCAAATTCATATAAAAATAAAAACAAAACTTGCTTGGAGCTGTGAAATTCACAGTTACACTTTCTTAATGAAATTCTCTTGTGCGCATGTGCGCTTTAGACGCTTTAAGCAGCCGATGAAAGCCGCTTGAAGAACTGTCGCTTGTCGCAGTTCCGCGTCGTGAAATTCGTTGTTTGCTTAGAGTGTGCGCCTGTATAGATATGATAACATTGTTATTGAAAAAAAACAAAAAGGAGGTTTATTTACATTTTTTTTTTTTAATTATTATTAAAATCTGCATATAACGTGTTCTTGTACATAAAATATTGTGCTTTTTCTTTTTTTTATTTTTAAATACGCACACTTTTAGCGTTGCGATTTAATTCGGTAGCAGACGAAAATATATAATATGCAGAAACTGTTTTTTTTTTATTATTAAAAGTATTCGGGGATTTAGCAGTGAAGCTAACACGCGACTAACGGTAAAAATCAATTCTACAATAAATAAATCTTACCATAAAAATAAAATTACTTTTCCATCTACCTGCCTTTTTGTTTGTTTGTTTTAAGTACTTTTAAATGCTATTTATTTTGCAACAACTAAACTTTACAAAATTAAAAAAAAGCTGTTTACATTTTTTCCTAGAAGCAAACAAGCGAAGAAACAGTTTATGTTTAAAATACATTTTAATTAGAAATCTTTAACTTGTATGTTTCAGATATTAAAAAAAAAATAGCATGTATTTGCCTCCAACGAGGACAATGTTAGAAGTTTTACACTTTGAAAAATGGGGGTTTTACACAAGTTTTTTTTTAATTAAAATGTGTTTGTAAGTGAAAAAAAAGAACAGTTTTTATAATTATGCATTTTTAAACTTTACATTGAATTTGTTAGATGGGGCAGATAATACGCATTAAAAAAGTAATTAGAAATCCTTCTGGAGTGAGACAATTTTAATTTTTTGTTTTCTTTGGGGAGAAAGCTACATTAAAATTCGATGTTTTATGATGCTTATATATGACACCCTATTTTCTTATAATAAATCTCCACTTTATGTCGATCTTTACCAGCATAGGATTAGCCAAGCTTATTTGCTCTTTTTATAATAAAATGCAAGTTGTTAAAAGATTTGTAAATAAAATTTTGTATCTTTGAATATTTTTGCTTGTTTGCTCACTATATAAAAATGTAAACTTTTTTATTTTGTATTTTATTTACAAATACTTTTTGTTATAAATACATTTTTAAAAATAATTTTTGTAAATAAACCTGTTATTAAATAAAACGCTATTTTCAAATAGTAAACTCCTAAATTAACCCTCGTAGGGAGGCAAGTAAATTTCAAAGTTTTTCTTTTTTGTTTTTATAAAAAAAACAAGTTATTAAAAAATTGTAAATAAAATGTATTTTTAAAAATGTTTTTCGTTTGTATGCAAAAAAAACAAAAAAAAAAAACGCAAACTTTTATTTAATCTGAAAAGTTACAAAGGAATAAATGTATATATTATTTTTTATTATTCTGTAAAGTGTACATAATTTAAAAAATATTTTTAATAAAAAAGTTTTTGCATATTATCCATTTCTGATTGATTATTTGTCTTTGTTATATATTTGAATATTTATTTGAATGTTTGTTTATTATTTGATTAAATATTTATTTATATATTCGAATTTCTTTTACACGATATTAAAAAAATACGTAAAATTTTTGAAGCAGCACCCCCACTAATCTCAGGCACGAGCCGCCACTGCACACAATCAAGTTGCAATTTGTCTGAGACGTTTGATACTGTCCGCTTAGACAAAGCACATTTCATGGGTTTCATATTATAATTGGCTTGCCTTAAATCGCACACATTCTGGCTTGCCTTAAATCGTTTATAACACGTAAAATCTTTGTTTGGATGAATGGATAAATAACATGTACAGAAACAAGTCGGCAAGTTGAAATGCCAACTGTTCATTTCAACTTGCCGACATATTTCTATTATTTCTGTGCATGCACAAATTCAAAGTTAGCTTGAAGTGGTTTAATTTTAAATCTTTCTTACCTATCTGGCGATAGCTCAAACGATAGGTAACGGATCTGATGGCACCAAAGTCATATTTTTTTTTCAATTTTTGAAATCACTATTATATATTAGGTACAAGATGATATTCAATACAGAATTGTCTTTGTAATAATAAATATGAAATCTGCATGAATTCAAATATATTATTTAAGCATAATTTAGTACATGAGAAGGCCGATTCCCCTCCCCGTCAATCTATAAATATAAAAGCGAAAATGTGTGTGTGTGCGCGCGCGTTTTCATGTATGTCCAAGAAAGGCTTTTTTCAGAAAACTGATCGGTCGCCTCACAACTTCCTAAAACTTTTTATATCGCGCCTAAATGATAATATCTCTGAGTTAACAACCAGGGTCGCCTGTCTATTTAATTTGCCCGACTTTGAAAAGATAAATATTCAACAATTTTCGATCGCCGAATGTGCATTAAGCTTTTTCGTATAAAAAAGAAGAAGCGAACAGACTCGCGGTAAATAAAACACTGTCCCGCACTCTAATTTGACATCATTAACTCGTCAAAAACGGGCACCTACCGTTAAACGTTGCACATTTTTTTTTTTTTTCCCCATACTTTCTTATTTTCCAACTGCGCGTCAAGGCTTCGATTTTTTTTTTTTTTTTTTTTTAACAAACACCTGGGACACCCAGCCAATGATTTTTCTTTACATTTACCCCAAAACACACACACCTACAAACACCCAGGAAACGCCGGGTACCCCCCCCCCCGCTAGTTTACTATAAAACTTTGTAGCTTTTGACATTTTAAAAAATCTTGCAAGTTTTGCTTTTCTGTTATAATAATATTCTATTACATAAAGTTGCCTGTGTGTGTGTGTGTGTGTGTGTGTGTGTGTGTGTGTGTGTGTGTGTGTTTGTATGTGTGTGTGTGTGTGTTTGTATGTGTGTGTGTGTGTGTTTGTATGTCCAACTAAACGTCAGAAACTACACAAAACACACACATAAATCTGGTTTATTCTTTTCCGGCATTGTTTTGGACAAAATATACAGTTTTTTTTTTGTTTTTTAATTTATTCTTTTTAGAGTAAATAGATATATAATTAGTCAGAGAAGAGGGTCAACATTTACAGCATTCTTTTATATATATGTTGTTATATGTAATTCGTAAACGATTTTTTTTCTTAGTTGCAAAAGAAAACGAGAATATGGGAATGATAGAAAGAGAAGAGAAGGAAGAAGAGAGGAGAGAGAGAGAGAGATGGAGGGGAGAGGATAGGGAGAGATAAAAAGATGTTATAAGCACTAAATTTTTTTATTTCATTGTCCAGACAACGCCGCATAACCAAATTAGTGTAATAAATAAAAATAAGCCGAAAATGGAAGGAAAATTTAAAGTTGGCGCGAGGGAGTTAAGCCTTGGGTGTAAGGAAGAAGTTTCATAGGAATATGAAATTCACAAGCTGTCCCCAGTCCATTAGGGGAGATGTAGATGTTAGATTTTTGCAACTCTTGTAGATAGGTGTCGACATCCTCCTACATACAGCGCCTGGTATTCCCAAATTGGTCATCCATATGGCACTGACCAGGCTCAACGTTGCTTAACTTCGGTGATCTAACAAGAACTCAGCGTGTTAACATGATTATGACGGATATTAATAAGCCTTGGGTGTGGCTTATTAAAATTTTTGGTATCCAAGCAATGTTGGGTAAATCAGACTGTCTGATAAATTTTTTTACGCTGAATAAGTAATTTGTGTAAATAATAATATTCATGATGATGACACCGACGAAAAAGTCCAGAGCAAATAAGCTGAAAATGGACAGGAAATTTTGAGGGAAGGAAGGTAAGTCTTGGGTGTGGCTTATTAAAACTCTTGGTATTTTTATTCTGAGAAACCATTTTCAATACTGAACTCAATAACAGAAACACAGACAGACACATACAAGCACAAGCACACACATACACACACCTTTTGATTTTGTTGTGCATCCTTATTCCAATAAAAACCGGACGTTAAGGATCTATGGTTACCTCATCCTTACATCGAATCACCCCCCCCCGGTCTCCATCTTGTTTGAATCTCATATCGTTTACCATGTATGTTGAAAGTGAGCTACACCATGAAGAGGCAGTGTGAAAACAGATCCTTTCTTTCTCACCATTTCTAGAGATGACACACACACTCTAGAGCAGGGTTTCTTAACCTGAAAATATATTTCCACATATTTTACTATCGGGCAAGCCTCACCCACCCACCCTGTCCACTATAAAATCTCTATTCATCTTGACATTTTCTAAATCTGGTTTGGTTTAGAACGACCACAGTTTCCTTTTTCTGTTATATGAAGGAAAGTTTTCTCTGTGTGTGTGTTTGTGTGTGTGTGTGTGTGTGTGTGTGTCCAACTAAAAGTCAGAAACTACACAAGGCACATACACAAAGCTGATATATTCTTTTTCGGCATTGCTTCAGAAGAAAAATACATGCCCATTGTTTTCTTTCTCATAACTTCTAGAGCTGCTGACATACATTTAATGTCTATCCATCCAGTATACACACTAGAGCAGTTTTTCTCAACTTTATGTCGTGCTCCCTTAAATCAAATACAAGTTCTTTATGACCCCTTTTATGTCAGCCTGAATTCTTACTTCCAGTCTCTAAACTTTATCTAAGAAAATGGCTTGGATACTTTCTTCTTTCCAACATCTCAAATGTTCAATGTACGAACAACCAAGCAATCAAGATTACAAGAGTTTCATAGACATATTTCATTGCAGATGATAACTTTTATCTGCATTCTTTTGTCCTGATGATGGATTCTGAAGGATCAGAAAGTATTCAGGTTAAAAGCGAGTATTGCAAATACATCAGCCAGTTTCTGCTAGAAACAAGGAAATACGTTAGAAAATTTCAGGACTAAAAGTATGTAAATGGAAGTTGTTTTTAATGAAATATGGTTAAAGGAAAAATACTGCCCATATATGTATATATGGGATGATTCCAATATTTTTCCCAATTCCAATACAATTACCGATTCCGTACAATTACCAATTCGGATTCTTTATACATCTCTAAATATTCAATAATAAAATTCTTATTTGTTTTGATTACCATAAAAACACACGTTAAATGTGCATATATTTTCTCAAACGTAAAAACACACTTGGGGGGGGGGATGATCTATAGATTTTAGGTTTATCGGTAGTTTAAAATCAATAAACACTTATTTTATTATTACTACGAGCGGTGGAGAATTTCGTTTTAAACAAAATCAAATAAAAAAAAAATGATAAGGGAATCGTTTTTGGCATTGGAAAATAAGCACAAATTTCTCCGATTCTGATTCCCCAAAATGTTCCGATTTTTCTAATTCCTGATTCTGATGAATTGTCCCAACACTAATTATTCAAATGCGAGACCGTAAGTTCAATGAAAGGGAGTTAGATGACTAAAAACCAGCTGCTGAAATGAAAGAAACGCACATTAACAACAATGAAGGAACTGAGGAATATATTGTTCTTCTCCTTTCTTCCCAGTCCTGTACAGCACATGATAGTTTCTGGTTTAACAGCAAGGGTACTCAGGGTTCATTCTCTCAAACCAGGGTTGTTGAAAGGCTGTAAGTTCTTCAGAGCTCAGGACATCATCTTCATCAGCACTGATGATCTATCAGTCACTCCCTCATCCTGACATGTTATAGCAGAAACATCAGAGTCAGGTTGCGGGTCATGTATTGGTGTGGACTCACTTTGTGCAGTGGCGTCAGTGATCGGTGGGTCAGGAAGGAGAGCATGAACAGGGAGGGGAGCAGGAACTGTCACTGGATCACCTGCTGACGGAATGAACTGATGATTGCTAATCACATTTGGTGGCATCAGTCTCAGAGAGGATCTGTTTCGCAATGTGGTTCTAATGGAATGAAACATCTTCACACGATACTGGCGGTTTGGTAGCACCTCAACAATATGACTGTCAAGCATCTACTTTTTATCTTTACCCTTCAATAACACGTTGGACCCCAATAACATCTTTTGGTGTTATGTTAAGAAAACTATCTTCACATAACACTAAAAGATGGAGGAAGTGAGGAAGCATGGCTTTGAAAGTCTTTTTACCCAAATACGATGTTCAGCATGTTAATATACCTTTTGTTGTAAAAAAATCTAATGGAAAAACATCTGAAGAAGTTGGTGGGAACAGGATATTTTTATGGACACATAATAAAATTGCCTTCCCACTAACGAAACAGCTGTAATGGGGAAAAAATATCCAGGAAATAAATTTTACACTATATATGCTCCACAACTATTAAATAGATACATTGAGCTTAACTCAAAATTAACGGTGACTGGTTTTTAAAATAACAATCTAGACCTGTTAAACGAAAACGGTATACATTGAAATTAATAATATTTAAAAAACAAAATATATATATATATATATATATATATATATATATATATATATATATATATATATAGCAAAATATATTCCCTGATTGACATAATATTTAAGTGATTGATTTTGTGCTGCGAAACAGATACTGTCAAGAATTGTAAATGTCAACTGAATTAAAGGAATAAATTATAAGATGGTTAACATCGTGAACTTTGGAATATAGTTTTTTGTCATTTATTCACTATATTGCTCTGTAATTACATTGAGCTTTTTAAATAAGGATTGGAATATATTATAAGAAAATAAAATATATTTCCACAGAAATATATATATATATCTGTAGAAATATGTTTTCTTATAATATATACCAATCCTTATTTAATAAGCTCAATGTAATTACAAAGCAATATAGTGAATAAATGACAAAATACTATATTCCAAAGTTCACGATGTTAACCAGCTTATAATTTATTCCTTTAATTCAGTTGACATTTACAATTCTTGACAGTATCTGTTTCGTAGCGCAAAATCAATCACTTAATTATTATATTAATTAGTGAATCTATTTTGCCATAAACATATCAGAAGAAATAGCAATAATCAATCCGTCAAAAGGAATTGAAATGTGATTTGACATGATTAAAATCCGAAAATTGGAAGCTGCAAATACCTTTATATTTTTCATTACGCCATATTGAATTTAAATATAACTTTCTATCATTTATTCTCTCTCTCTCTATATATATATATATATATTAGTCTTGGAAGTGTGTGTTTTGACCTTTAAAACTATATATATATATATATATATATATATATATATATATATATATATATATATATATATAAAATTTTAATCTAGCTACGAAAAAATTTATTTGTGACAGTAAGTCAATTAATTTCCTGTAATCGCTGAATCCATTTACCTTCATGAATTCAAATTAGTCCTAATGTTATTTCTGGAATCATCAGTTGTTTACCATGAAACACTGCTGCGAGGATTTAAAAACAAAATAGTACATTAAATCATGGCTCCCCAGCAGTGTTGATCAAACACCATCTCCCTTAAACACAAGAACAAAAAAGTTCCGGATATTGGATGTAATTTCTTGTTCCCAAGTATATATGTTTATACAATAACTACAATACACACACATACTAGCAAGACCCATTTCTCGGCGTTGCCCAAGGAGATATAAAAGGATGCTAAGTAATTGAATTGCTAAAAATATTTACAAAAAATTTTAACAATGAATCCCAGACAATGCTGGATCGATATAGTGCATAAATAAATAAAAACTATAGTTGGATAGATACATAAATAGAGAGAAGACAGATGGATGTGGATGGATAAATGGATGTGAGAGTGGATATAAGCGAAGGGAGGGCGAAGAAAGTTGTAATTCAAAGCCTGAAAACCGGAAGTGTCGTTGTGCCCCCCACCTCTTGCTCCTTCCTTTTCTGATGAAGCCTGTAGCGAAACTCCCGAGGAATTTAGAACTCAAATCGTCGCCATTAACGAAACAATGTCTTCCTCCAAACAGGAAACATCTGGTAATTATATTACATTGTGCGCCAGGAAATTGTAAGTCGATATTGGCGGAAACCAGTTCAATGAAAATCAAACGAGAAAAAGAAAGAAAACAAAACAAATTAAGTAACACGACTTTCAATTTTCTTCCCTTCACGAGCAAAACGTTCGCCATTATATTAGATTGTCCAGAAAATAATGGCCGTTCTTTCGCCTCAGTTTTTTTTTTTTTAATATTGTTATCGTTATTATTATTATTATTATTATCATTATTATTATCATTATTATTATTATCATTATTATTATCATTATTATTATTATTAATATTATTATTATTATTAATATTATTATCATTATCATTATTATTATTATCATTATTATTATTATCATTATTATTATTATCATTAATATTATTATCATTATTATCATTATCATTATTATTAATATTATTATCATTATTATTATCATTATTATTATCATTATTATTATTATTATTATTATCATTAATATTATTATCATTATTATTGTTATTATTATTATTATCATTAATATTATTATAATTAATATTATTATCATTAATATTATTATCATTATTATTATCATTATTATTATCATTGTTATTATTATTATTATTATTATTATTATTATTATTATTATTGTTAGATTGCTGCATTGAATACAACATCTTACAATGATCACTAACTCGTGATTATTCTTTTATGCTGAGTTTTTAGCAAGGAAGTATCAAGTATTATTTTTTAAAGGCTTTGATATGAATTTATTGAGGATTGAACCTTAGTCTCCCAGCTCATGTGGCATACTGATTAGAATGTGTGCATTATTAGAGTGAAAGACTGAGATTTTTATCCTTGGTAAAGAACCAAAAAAAAAAAAAAAAAAAAAATAGTGGCACTTGATGCCGTCTTGCTAAACATTCGGAATTATATTTCGAAAATTAAGGGCAAGTGTCCCATCACCGCAATGTTGCATCTCTGCGCCTGTTTTACAAATATTTTAACTGAATGTGCTCTGATGAACTCGTTGCATTTGTACCCCCTCGACCTACGTATCCCCAACAAACCTGCTTAGCAACAAAATCTCACCCCTTCACTGTTGAGGTTCTTAAATGCCAGAAAGTTTTCTACTCTAATAGTTTCTTCCCTCGAACAGCTACACTTCGGAATTTCCTTCCTGCTACCTGTTTCCCTGGCTGTACTGATATGCAGAAGTTTAAATGTAATGTAAACCAACATCTTGTTAATCTTTTCTAGGCGTGGTCCCAAATAGTAGCCCCTTACATCCACATGGTAATATACCTCGTTAGGGGTGAACGTGAGTAAAAAAAAAAAAAAAAAAAAAAAAAATCCAGGGAAAAGAATGGCGCCCTCCCTTACATCTCAGTGTAACAACTAATGGTGGAATACTACCGTGCCCCGAGGCATCTATGTTGTGGTTATGCCGAAAGAGATATTGTACCCGATTATGAATTCTAACTAGAAAGATATTGGAGAAGCGAATGCCAACAACGATCATGTGATTCATATGAAAATGTAAGAATGATGTTCAACCGTCATCATCATCGGACATGCTTACATTGACTTCCGTACTAACCTATCTTTGATCAAATTGTCGTGCAAATCTCCTCCCCGTTTACAACTCGGCATTTCTTACAAAAATGGGTACTTGTACAGTTTAATCAACACATTAAAAAAATGAAAATATCGCTAAAAGGTTATATTGTACGTACCCGTTATGGAATGAAGTTCTCCGGAAAAAGAAAATTTCACTTAATTTCATCAAGAAGTTTTCTTTATTTTTATTTTATTTATTTATTTTTTATTTTTTACATCAAAGAAACATTTTGTTATGATACCGAGCAAAAAAATGTTTCGATTTTTAGGAAGAAAAGCTAGTATTAAAGATGGGGAGGGAGTGTCGGCGCTTTAAACTGAGTTATTTCCCCATGGCGTGTTAAAAAAATTCAAAGATGGCTACCTTCAACGTACTGTCAAAAGGACATGTTTTTCCGCTGTAAAAAAAAAAGGGGGGGGGAGAACTACTTGATCAAATTAAGTGAAATTTTTTTTCAGAGATCTTCAGTCCAAAATGGATACGTACAATATAACCTTTTTTTCGATATTTTCATTTTTTAATGTGTTCACTAAACTGTACAAGTACCCAAAAATGAATGTTTGATCTTTGAAGAGCTGCACTACAAATTTGAACCCACCTGCTCGCTATGCAGACATGGGCCTAGTAACACTGATGAGTCACATGACATTTTGGAGGGAAAATGACAAGCAGTACTCAATTTGGACATTTAGGGGTGTAGTTTCTCGGGGGTGTACTCACTTTTGTTTGCAGGAGTTTAGCTTTTTAACGGTTATATTTTGAAGGGGAAATAAATTAACTCTGTTATATAACCTGCACACAGACTACTTTTTTTATTGTGTCAAGGTGTCATTTTTCAGTGTTGTCCCATGAAGAGATATGCTTAAATATCTGTAGAAAGGTGAGCAGTGTATTTACTTTTGTGATTATGTATTTCCCCAAAATCTCTGTAAAAAGTGCCAAAATTAGGCTGTGGATAATCGATGATCCCCTTAATGTACAACCTTAAGGGCAAATGTCACATAGCCAACTGCACAATTCAGGGCACTACCTTTACAACGAGCCTCCATTTGTTAAATTCTGATCAATTGTTGCTGGGATTTAGATCTTATAAAATTACCAAAACATGTAGCCTATATATATATATATATATATATATATATATATATATATATATATATATATATATATATATATACACACACACACACTGGTAGCCAAATTGAATATTGAAATGCTCATATCTTTGGTTCTATGGGAGGAAACCACATGAAAATTTGCAGGCCTTTTGAAGATTAAAATATTATTCTATGGATAAAATTTTATGACAATTGATAAAAAGAACCTATATTTTTAAACCAATAAAATACGCCCCAATTTGCCTATATTTGTATATACAAGGGGTGTGCAATAAGTAATGCCCCTGACCTACTTCCAGTTGTCTGATCTAGCTGAAATTTTGCATGTGCTGTGATTTATATATCTACGGGTTATGTGGCAAATTACAGCTCTGAACTAATTCTGGTTTCTGTTTTACAGATGTTTAAACTGAGTCAGGTGTGTAATGGAGCCTGTTGAATGTCGAGCAGTGATCCGGTTTTTGTATTTGAAAGGACGCACACCACAGGAGACTTTTGATGAAATGAAAGAAACTTATGGTGATAATGCCCCATCATATGACCTTGTAAAACGCTGGCATCGTGAATTCAAACATGGCCGGAACCCTATGGAAACAGCTCCCAGACCTGGTTGCCTCCCTTCTGCCATTGATAAGGCATCTGTCCGTCAAGTTGAGGCTGCCATTTTGGAAGATCGGCGCATTACTACTCGCCAAATAGCCCAAGATGTCAAGATTAGTACGGAGTCTGTGGAAACTATCATTCATGACCATTTGCATATACATAAGGTGTCTGCCAGATGGATTCCCAGGTTGCTCACACCATTCCAGAAGTGAGAACGCGTCGAATGCTAGAGGATGAATTTGGAGATGTGCCAAGAAGATGAGTCAAAGTTTTTCAAAAGACTGATTACACAGGATGAAATCTGGGTCCATCACTATGATCCAGGACCAAAGCCCAGTCAATTCAGTGGAAGCACTTGGACTCACCACTTCCAAAGAAGGCAAGGGTGCAGCCCTCCGTTGGCAAGATCATGCTCACAGTCTTCTGGGACCAGAATGGAGTAGTGATGACAGATTTCCTGACAAAGGGTACCACAATTACAGGAGCCTATTATGCTTCACTTTTGAGGAAATTAAGGGAAGCTATCAAACTCAAGAGGCGGGGCAAGATCCCCAAAGGTACCCTCCTCCTGCAAGACAACGCTCCGGTCCACAACTTTCATGTCGCCAGATCGGAAACACGGGCGTGTAGTTATGAAATCCTTCCCCGTCCTCCCTACTCTCCTGATCTTGCACCCTCTGACTTTCACCTCTTCCCAGCCATGAAGTTGTTTTTTTAAAGGAAAGCGTTTCCCAGATGATGCAGCCTTGATTTCTGAAGTCACGTCGTGGTTGGAGGACCAACCTGGGGTGTTCTACAAAAACGGTCTCCAGAGCTGCATCAAACGATGGGAGAAATGCATAACTCTGGGTGGTTCCTATGTAAAGAAAGACTAATAACTGTGCCAAGTTTCGTTGCTCTACTGCTATGGGAAGTGGATCAGGGGCATTACTTATTGCACGCCAGCTTCCATTTTGCTGCTTCCATTGTCTCCCCTGAGGCCTTGCCAGGCAACTAATATGTGTGTGTGTGTTCCTTATAGAAAGAAAGGTTAGAAAATCTATATAAAACCTAAAAGTGTATTTGCATGTAAAATTTTGCAGAGAAAACAATAGAAGTGGTTCTGATTTTCTAAGTGCACCCTTAAAGGAGGAATACAGAATCCTTATTAAAATTTAAAACAGTTTGATGAAATTTTAATTGTACGTATAATATTCTCTGGGGAAGACAATGGAAGAGATCACAGATCTTCACATGTGCTTCAATATGCCGACGATCTATGAGTCCCAAAATTTAAGTGACCGATAGAAACAGAAGACCCTTAAAACTTCAAGTATGTACATCCGATTTTAACGTCTTTTATACCATATGTATAGGACATCAATGTGGGGTTTTCAAACGTGTTTATTCTGACGGAGTGAAATGAGAAGCAAAAAAAATAAATAAAAAGAAAAACAGTAAAAAAAAAATGATGTTGCGAGCATTTTTTTCTTTCTCTCCCCTTTTCTTTCTTTTTTTTCTCTCTCTCTCTCTCTCCTTTACTTTCTCTCTCTCTTTTACTTTCTCTCTCTCCTTTTCTTTCTTTCTCTCTCCTATTCTTTCTTTCTTTCTCTCCCCTTTTCTTTCTTTTTTTTCTCTCTCTCTCTCTCCTTTACTTTCTTTCTCTCCTTTACTTTCTCTCTCCTATTCTTTCTTTCTTTTTCTCCCCTTTTCTTTCTTTCTTTCTCTCCCCTGTTCTTTCTTTCTCTCCCCTTTTCTTTCTTTCTCTCCTTTTCTTTCTTTCTCTCTCTCCTTTTCTTTCTTTAAAACAGTGTTCCTCATTCAATCCCAAGCAACGCCAGATCTTAATTTTAGTAAATAAATAAATAAATAAATAAAAGTAAAGAAGCCTCCAAAACACTGCTAAAATTCATCCCCTTTTCCGGAACTCCTATCACCCTCTCTGCCTGATTGTTCAGAGAATGGTTGGTGGGGAGGGGAGACGCACCCTGGGATGCTAATGCAATAATAAGAGTCATTACATAGAGTGTCATATGACCACATTCCAAGATTAATGAGAAATTAATTAAACCGAATAAAAATTATTTTGTTAATTAAGGGTTTATATATATATATATATATATATATATATATATATATATATATATACACACACACACATTGAGCAATTTCATTTAGCAGGGAATGTCTTATATAAAATATTATATCCAATAATATTCTGTAAAACCGATATTCACTGGATTTGCACACCAGTAGATTTATTGTATTTCACTATTCTGAGTAATTATATATAAGAATCGGAAATGTACTTTTTTGTTTAGAGATGAAAGAATTCATGTTTGAAGTAAAAAAATAAAAATTAGGGCCAGGAATATTGTAACGTTGTATACCTTTTTTTATTTAACAGTGTTGTTACCTTTTAACACGTTATTGGCTCCATCGCAAAGAACAGAAGAAAAGAAAAACTCGACTCGCTTTCTTTTAACAAAAGCCTTTATATCTGGTATTTCCAACAACACATCTTTTTTATCGAAACAGTTCATTTCTCCTTTTCCGGCCGCATGTGACTTTTCGTCTCTATTCTGGCACCACCCACATGTTTCGAACTCGTCTCGAATCCCACTTCTTCAAACAGGCACATCTCTAACACGTCCTTTCCCAGTCTCTCGTGTCTTTGTTAATTAGAGGTTATTTTTTTATATATATATATATATATATAAGAATTGGAAATGGACGTTTTTGTTTAGAGATGAAAGAATGTATGGTTGGATTAAAAAGAAAAAACAAAATTTAAATTAGGGCCAGGAATATTGTAACGTTGTATACCTTCTTTTTTTATTATTAAACAGTGTCGTTATCTTTTAATGGACCCAAAACGTTGTAGACTCCATCATAACGAACAAAGAAAAGAAAAAAAAAACAAAAAAAAAACGAATCAATTTCTTTTTTAACATAAGCCTTTATATCTAGTATTTCCCACAATGCATTTTTTTTTTTTTTTTTTAAATATTTGAACGGTTCATTTCTCCTTCTCCGGCCGCATACAACTTTTTTGTCTCTGCTCTGACGTCATCCACATATTTCAAACATGTCTCGAATCCCACTTCTTCGAACACTTGTGTCGAACACATCCTTTCCTGTTTCCTCGTGTCCTGAACATGTCCTTCTTCCATTCTCGTGTGGTCCTGGATATGACCTTTTACTATATTCGATGGTGAGGCTGCAGCTTGCGGGCTTTGAGGAGTGTGGAGCCACCATTTAATTGCCATTGCTCCCAGGTCCACTCTGACCCAAACTGGTAGTACCTGTTAGGGTCCCAACTATGGGTTAAATAGAAACTGACTTGGAAAAAAAATATATTCTATTAAAATTTTTTCTTCTTAAATCAATGGATTCGGCATTAAATAACCTGAAAAGGGTTGATGTGTCGTAAATCAACCAACCAACTTGGAATCCATTGAGATGAGTAATTTGTGTATTTCATAACAAATCTATTAAAAAATATTTCTTCAAAATAACTGGATTCGGCATTAAATAACCTGAAAAGGGTTGATATGCCATAAAACAAAACCAACCAACCATTCTCGTGTCTCAAACACGTCTCGAATCCTCTGTTTTGAATATGTGCTTCTTTGAACACTGGCCATGCCTCGAACACCACTCCTTTGAACATTGTGGCGTGTATGCCTCTTTTATATTTGCTATGACGTCACATCGCACACTAACTCAGTCATTTGCATATTGCTGCTGCTAATCCAGCGCCAGCAGCTCTGTTAGAATACGAGATACTTTGACTGCACCATGTTTGTTTTGCATTTGGCTTTGTCATAATAAAGGAAGAATTCTTTTGCTGACGATTGGAACTTCAAAAAAATAAAAAATAAAATAAAAAGATCGAAAGCGCTAGAAATTAACTTAAAAAAAAAAAAAACAAACAAAAAAAAATAAAAAAAAAACATCAGATCTATACTCCATCAATTACATCGAGAAACACGAATATAGCTCGCAGAGTCAAGAAATCGATTAACAAAATACAAAAATAGGAAGACTGTCGTTTTTAACCAGACTTGTTTCGATAATGTCTGCTATCAAACTATACAGCATAGACTGTTCCATTGTATCACAGCTATTCAGTGTGGCTTGACAGACAGGTGGTTCATGATGCGAGTGAAACACTGTACTTGGACTTCTATCCACTGTCAGAGAATAGCAGCCATATTAAATCTGAATACAATATCTGCACAAAATGAGTCAAATTATTTAAATATTACAATTAACACTGAATAAAATATCACTTTTTTTTTCAATTGTCAGCACAAATGCAAGAATCATGAATAATATCAAATAGTTGAAATATATTTTTTATATAGAAGTAAAAACAAATACTGAAATTTACTTTCTTTCTCTCTGAAAAAAAAAAAAAAAAAATCACCGCATTTTTAAAAATACATTTCGCGTGTAAATTTGTGCAAAGTTTTCATTCATCACTAGTCTAGCCACACTGAAGAATTTAAGAATTAATGAAAATTCCCAAATATAATTGAATTAAAAAAAAACAAAAAACAAACAAAAAAAAAAACACGTTTTAAAACATTGGAAGGTTTTTTTTTGTTATTTATTTACATCAAATGGAAGCTATTTTTTTTTTTTTTTTAAACATATTTGACCATGATGAACGTCTAAAGAAGGCCCAAGCGTATAGCAGTGGAAATGTTGTGCAAAATAAGATTCTAGAGTCGAGGAACCGTATGATTGCAAATTATTCAAGAATTCGTATTACTTGTTTTGATCGACTATTATTCTCATCTTGAGTGTTATTTGTGCAACATTTTGGTCGATATAGCCTTCATCGCACAAATAGCACTCAAGATGAGAACAATAGTTGGTCAAAACAAGTAATACAATCAACCCTCACCTCAAAAATTCAAAACTAACATTCTAGAATTAATTTTTTTTTTATCTTATATTGTTAAATAATATCATTAAGCTTTACTTACCA
Source organism: Euprymna scolopes (assembly GCF_053919585.1). Taxonomy (NCBI): domain Eukaryota; kingdom Metazoa; phylum Mollusca; class Cephalopoda; order Sepiida; family Sepiolidae; genus Euprymna; species Euprymna scolopes. Next base: position 112,606,132 of record NC_136498.1, on the reverse strand, counting down.
AAACTCAGATATTCATATCAAATTGTGCAAAAAACAAAAAAAAAAATTGGTAATATAATCCATGAATTCACACTTACCTGAAAAACAAAAAAAAAGAAGTTTCATTATGCCATTAAAAAAGTGAAAAAACGAAAAAGTTTCATTATGCCATTAAAAAGTGAAAAACGAAAAAGTTTCATTATGCCATTAAAAAAGTGAAAAACCAAAAAAGTTTCATTATGCCATTAAAAAAGTGAAAAAACGGGAAAAAAGGTTTCATTATGCCATTAAAAAAGAAGTGCAAATAAAAACAAAAACAAAAAAAAGAGAAAAAAATAATAAAAACAACAATGTCTAACAGTGGCTTTGTTACTGTCAGGCTGGGTTATATTTATGTTCAGTCTCAGGAAGTTCATCCTCCCAAGAGGTTAGACTTAAAAAATACAGAAATTTTTTTTTAAAGTAATAAATATTTTTTTCAATCAAAACACAACATATCAGCATTCACTTGTATTGAAACGCCCCAATTTGGGAGCTTTAGGGAGTCACTCATAAGTTGCCATTACACCCAGGTACGTTTTCATCCGAATTGATACAATCTAACAGGATCCAATAGGCTGAATAGAATCTTTCCTGAATATGTGATGAAACTGCATACAGTCATGAAGCAAACACCATAACCCGAAAAGGGTTGATATGCCGTAAATGTATAAATGTTCGAATATGTAAATAAATAAATAAATAAAAACAGTAAAGCATGAAAAAAAAAAACTTTTACCAAAATTACTGGATTTGAAGTTAAATAATAAAAAAAATGTCGACATGAGGTAAAACAAAATAACTCAATCAAATACCATGAATTTCTTCTATTTTTTATTTTTTGGCTTATGACTCATCATTTATCAAAACCATAAGTTTCTCGAGGATGAAGGGTAAATGAGATGAATCCATCATCAGTCGCAATGCTGTAGAATATTATGAGAGGATTAAAACTGATAAATCGAATGAACAAAATTTGATTAGCTATATGGCATTTGTTGAGATTGGATTTGAAGATGACCATGTTGCAGCCTGCAGGGAAGAAGAACTTGAAGCATAAAAACTTTTATTGGATTCAGCATTAAATAACCAGAAAAGGGTTGATATGCCATAAAACAAAACACCATGAATAAATATTTGATTATACTAAAAACTTGCAGCATAAAAACTATTTCCAAAATCGTCTGTATATTAATACCGCCGTACCTTTAACGTGCGTACGTTTCCGGTTATAAATTATTTGATCGGGAGATCCTATTTATTAAAAAAGAGGATAGAAGGTGATAACATACTATGAACATTAAATTAGTATATAGATAAGCTATTTAATGTTCGTAGTATTTTATCACCTATCCTCCTTTTTGATAAATAGGATCTCCCGATCACCAAAGGCGCAGTATAAAGGAAAAAAAAAAAAATGAATGAAAAAATAATATCGCTTTTGGGCCATACATGAAACTAAAATATACCTTCTTGGTGTTCTGGTTAGAATCCAAGGGTAGTATCTGTTCTGTCTTATAATCATATTGTGGGGGTTTCCGTTTGTGCTAGGCGTCCATACAATGGAAATATGTCACAGACACGTATAAGGACATTGGAGATAAACTATAATAACCAGATATATTCTGACACTACATTAACCAGATTACTTGGATAAATAGTTTTACAGTTTTTACTATGAGAAAATGTTACTCACCTTTAATGGCCTTTGGTTTGGGGAGACAGATGCAAAAGCACCTTCTCCTTTGTGATTTTTTTTTTTTATTAATATCATGTGACTTTGGATCATGTTATAAAATAGTTTATTTTTCACAAGCTTATGACCCCCTCCCTTTCTCTTTACATTTGGTTCCTACCGTCACAGTATTATTCTTTATTAACAATTTGATTTGTGTCATTTACTAACATTCAAGGACTAATACCTTGGTCGCAACCCTGATCTAAAATGGAACACATACATCAAATCCGTTGCCAAGGCCACTGGAAAAATGATAGGATCTTTCTACCACTCCTGTTGATATCTCACTCCTGATGCAGTTCTCTACCTATATAAAAATCAGGTATGGCCAATGATGGAGTACTGTTGCCACATCTGGGCAAGAGCTTCTAGAAGTAGCTTTTCCTGCCTTGATAAAGTTCAAAACAGACTTCGTAGCTTAGTGGGGGATGCCCTTTTCACTTCCCTGCAAACTCTTTCCCACAGAAGGGAGGTTGCGAGCCTGTCTTTATCGTTATTTTCATGGCAAGTGCTCATCTGAGCTTCAATCTATAGTCCTCCCTCACTAAACTTTCACGAAGAACACTCATCTAGCTAAAACCACTATCAATTTCCCCCAGTCTTTATCTGTGCCTAAATCTAAACATAGATTTCATGAACAAAGCTTCTTTCTTAGAACTGCACGCCTGTGGAACTCTTTCGTTTTCCTGCTTTCCAGCTGATTACAATTTGATTGTCTTCAAGTCCAATCTAAACAAGTTCTTGATGAACCGTCCCTCTAAGTAATCCAATTTACAAAATCTCCACTACTTATGATTACTATGCTATAATCCCATAACTAAAGTACATCCATTAACCCTTATCCTTGAGGGCCTCAGAGCCTTGATAAGTGGTGATTCCTTTGTAAAAAAAAAAAGAAAAGAAAAAAAAACAGATTTAGACCCAAGTCCTTTGATTGTACTTTTTGTAGCATCCTAGCAAAGATCCGCTACATTACAAAAGGGCTACAATAATATTGCAGGATCACCATTCACACTAAACTTCCACAGAATACCCAGCAGTAATGTATTACATATGAAAGATACCGCTGTGGAATTTCCACAGTGCCCACTAGTAAATATAAATAAACTAAAACTATTTTCAAAATAAATATAAAATAACTTGAAAAAGGTTGATATGCCGTTAAGCAAACAAAGCAAAGAAAATATTTCTTGACCTTATGGATTCATCTCTATACCGATGACCTTTACGAATGAGTTTGTCCTTGGCGCCGTCTTCATCGATTCATGTTAAAATGGATCCTCGTTCATGGAAACAATCACTTCGTTTTAACTGACTCAACAAAACAATAGAATGAGAAGATCTTTCTTTTTTTTTTTTAAAGTTTAAACATTGTTTCATTTTCATAAAAGCGGCCATAGTTTGAAATCGTTCATTTATGAATAAATATTCAATCGAACATGATACAATGGAAATACCATTCGCATCTCAGGAGAGACACAATTCTGATCCGATTTAGTCAATCATGAGAAAACAATCGATCACGAAGGGTAGCTGGCCTCATTTAATCTCGAGAAACAAAAGATACCTGCTTAGAGGATGCTGGTAGTTTTACAGCGAAGAACGTCTTTTGAAGTCTGAAGTGTTAATTTCTGAGTTATCTCCCCTTACCTATAGATAAAGGAAAGTCTGTTTGGAGTGACCTACTCTTTGTTGTTGTTGTTGTTGTTGTGGAAGCGAGTTTTGAGGAATGAAATACATAAAATGAAGGGTTTGTAATAGTGCAATACCTTGCTGATATGGTTTATTTGTGACATTTTCGACTGGTCGCCATAAATCCCACCATTACAGGGTGGAACGATAAAATTGTCATACTAGAAAAGATGACATGATTCCATTTCCGTTTGATGAAAACCAGTTTTCCTTTTTTGTTGTAGACCATCTAGTAGTTGTCCAGCTGTGTACAAATCCCAAAAGCAATAGGAGCCTTCTATCATGTCTGAAAGTGGCACAATGTTCAATGAGCGAGATCAGAGATGCGCCACTGTACAACTCATGCTCTCTACTGACCCAAGTTTTGACGATAGGACCATTGTCAGCATCCTCAAAATGCATCACTGGATTGTCACAAATAACAGGGACGTGCTCATGGTGATGAAAACGAGCAGTTCCGGCCACAGTTATGGTCTTTGATGTGGTTTCAAGTGAGGACCACATCATGCCACCTCACATCTTCGGAGAGCTTGAAAGTCAACACCAAAGTGTACCTGGATGTGCTGAAGAGTTTGGTGATCCTCTGGTGCAATCAGGTGGCCTCTAGCAGACCCTGGGTGTGGTAGCAGATTTGGCACCGGCCCACAAGTCCAAAAAGACCCAGGCTTGGCTTCAGAAGGAGTACTATGACTTTGCATCCTCCTCTCATTGGTCCCTCCTCTTCCTCCTCCTCTTCCTCTTCTGACCTAAACCCGCTGGACTAATTTGTTTGTCACATGTCAAGAACATTAACATGACCTCCCACAACACCAAAGTCAGTTCCGAACCCGTATAGAGACGATGATTGAGGCTGAAGGTGGCTACATTAAATAGATGTCAGCTCTACTACATAATCAAGTTACCTGAATTGATTTTTTTTCAATAAAAGTTTTAAAATAAAGCTATAGTGCTGTTTTCTTTAGGGCGACAAATTTACCGTTCCACCCTGTATATACAATGGGGTCCCTAATGGAGTACCCTAATCGAACCAAGCACAGTACACCACTTCTTGCTTTTCAAAATCTAATAAGCCTTTCTCGTTTTCCGATTATTTTTATTATCAAAATCTCTTCACTTTTACACACTTTTTTCTAAACGATAAATTCATATTGTAAGAATTTATCTACCGAATCATCTAAATCAAAATTTGCTGAAACGACTCCGTCGTAAATTTCAGATGCGACCAAATCTTACCTCATGCATTCCATTCACTAACCTAATTTTGGGTAACCAACTGATTACCACATTAAATATTGTTACAATAAGTCATATGGTAGCGAGTATTTGACCTTCATCCAGTCATTTCTCTTGCTTGACTGCAGTCAAATGACAGATCCATTTGATGGATCTCTGATACGAAATCTGACCAAACCCAACACATTAGGTATGAGAATTTGCTGAAAACAATACAATTACGCAATATAAATTTTATCCTAAGGACGAATCAGTTGCACAGCTACAATTATGTGAAGCGTTTGAACTTCTAGATAAACCAATGAACATGCAACTTAATTCATAGGGAGGTTGATCAGTCAAGGAAAACTTGAAAACAAATGATTGAACACTGTACAGACTGGAGTTTTGAGAGAGAGCTGACCTGCTGACTGGAGTTTTGAGAGAGAGCTGACCTGCTGACTGGAGTTTTGAGAGAGAGCTGACCTGCTGACTGGAGTTTGGAGAGAGAGCTGACCTGCTGACTGGAGTTTGGAGAGAGAGCTGACCTGCTGACTGGAGTTTGGAGAAAGAGCTGACCTGCTGACTGGAGTTTCCAGAGAGAGCTGACCTGCTGACTGGAGTTTCCAGAGAGAGCTGACCTGCTGACTGGAGTTTCCAGAGAGAGCTGACCTGCTGACTGGAGTTTCCAGAGAGAGCTGACCTGCTGACTGGAGTTTCCAGAGAGAGCTGACCTGCTGACTGGAGTTTCCAGAGAGAGCTGACCTGCTGACTGGAGTTTCCAGAGAGAGCTGACCTGCTGACTGGAGTTTCCAGAGAGAGCTGACCTGCTGACTGGAGTTTCCAGAGAGAGAGAGAGCTGACCTGCTGACTGGAGTTCCAGAGAGAGAGAGAGCTGACCTGCTGACTGGCGTTTCCAGAGAGAGAGAGAGCTGACCCGCTGACTGGCGTTTCCAGAGAGAGAGCTGACCTGCTGACTGGAGTTTCCAGAGAGAGAGCTGACCTGCTGACTGGAGTTTCCAGAGAGAGAGGGAGAGCTGACCTGCTGACTGGAGTTTCGAGAGAGAGAGAGAGAGAGAGAGATGACCTGCTGACTGGAGTTTCGAGAGAGAGAGATGATCTGCTTACTGGAGTTTCGAGAGAGAGAGAATACCTGCTGACTGGAGAGTGAGCTTGCAAAAATGTCAAAAAAATAAACCCCAAAAAAACTGATCTCTAGATGAAAGAGAAGTGGCAATGAATATGTGCATTAGAGAGAGAGAGAGAGAGAGAGAGAGAGAGAGAGAGAGAGAGAGAGAAAGAGATTATGTCCACCCCAAAAACCTTTAAAAAAAAAAGGTGTGTGTTAAATTATTCGCTTATTAGATTTCTTGAGAACTGTACAAAGATGAAATTCACTGATCCATGATTGGCATCTTGCAGTATTCACAAGTATCGCTTCACGCATCAATATCCAGGTTTAGTTAAAAGAGTTAATGACTTGTCGACAATCATTAACCATATTAATTTTGTTTTAAAGCCTGCAGAAGAACCTGCTTCAGAATGAAAGAGCGTTTACCAATCAGTTACAGAATGTCTTGAAAAGTATTTGCATTAAAAGCAAATATCTATATATATTCAGATTGGATGACTTTAGAACAAGAAATAAGTATTTTACTTGAGTTAGTTCTTAAAGATCAAGTTTCCTTCCTGGGGTCAATAATTCATTTTTTTATGAGTTACATTTATATTCGAGATCATTTTAAAATTATATTTGAGCCTTGAATACTTTGTTTCTTCTTTCGTCTGAACTTCTCACATAAATAGTGGACAATAATTCTCTTCTTCCTCTATGGACCACTTAGCGGAGTACATTATTATATTGTCAATAACATGGTAAAACAATAACAAATGCAAATTGGCTAGACAAAAGCAAACTGATTTATCAGCTTAAATACTATTTGTGTCTGACTTTGAAAACCTGACAAGATAATTTCATATGTTAGATTTGCTCATATTATGGAGTTCTGATGAACTCCTGTATAGTGAGACTGGAAACACTCGAGGGTGCTGTCTAATAGGTTCTGATAAACTCTTTCATTTCTTTTTTTTTTTTTTGCTGGGGTTGGGACATCCTATCGGCAGTCCAACATTCACTTGCTATTTTAGAGACTCCAACCAGGAGATCTTTTTTTTCTTTTTTTTTTTTACACAGTGATCACCACTTATCAAGGCCCGGTAGCCACTCAGGGATAAGGGTTATTGCAAGTACATTACGTTAGTGTGGAGATTTGATGAAGTGTTTAATTAGGGGGGGGTTCATTAGGAATTTGTTAACATTGGACTTGAAGACATCCAAGTTGTAGTCCGGAGGGAAGCAGGCAGATGGAACAGAGTTCCACAGGCATGCAGTTCTAAGAAAGAAGCTTTGTTCATGGAATCTGCATTTTGATTTAGGCACAGATATAGAGTGGGGAAAATTTTTCACAGTGGATTCAGCTAGACGGGTGTTTTTCGTGAAAGATTGGCGAGGGGGGACCAGGGATTGGAGTTCAGACGAGCACCTGCCATGGAAATAACGATAAAACAAGAATAGGCTCGCATTTTAGGTGCAATTGTTTGTATCTCTCTTGTATCGTGTTAGATAGCTTATAGAAATTGACTTCAAAATGAACCTATCTCTGGCTAGGTCTTTATTTGTACTTTTTTTCTCTTAAATACATCCTCATCACTTCATCCCATGCTTGTCTTGGTCTTCTGCTATTAACCGGCCCTGTTACCTCAACTGGTTTACATCTATAAAACACAATTGTTTGTATCTCTCTTGCACTTGGTTCACCGGGTATATTCGCCATTTTTTTTTTTTTAAATTTGTCATAAGCTTGCTTGTTCTTACCATTACTGAAATAACTGAAATCTTCGTAAGATTCTAGTTTTATGTTTTGTTTGTATGCAAAAAATGTTTTAAATTAATCTTGCTGTAATTACTTATTTCTATCTGCATGCATAAATGTGAAATCGTGCAGATATTTTTTACATAAACATGTTGACATCAAAAACGTTTAGGATAAATTTATATCACTAATATCGTTATGTCTCGTAGTCGATTCCAAACTCTCCCCCCAGTAGGCTTTTCAGATGACAAAGCATGTAATATTAAATACTCAGTTCTTCATAAATCATCGTCATCATGCAGATGGTACCAGTGGCTTAGTGGTTAACGACACGGACTGACGACCTTGGTGTGCCAAGCTCAAATCCAGGTCGTTCCACAAATTAGAAGATTCCTAGGGATGACTAATGGATGGAAATGGAGAAAAAGGCAGAAAGAGAAAGAGAGAGAGTCACTTTCACTTAGGGATGTTGGCAACGTTGACATGGTTCCTCCTGTAAGTACCCAATGTCATTCTAGAAAGAATTCTTAATAGAAAGATATCAGGGAAATGAATGCCAACAAAATCATCAAGAACGATCCTCTTCCTCCTCTCCCACCACCAACACAACAACAATATAATGTCCATTTTACATGTTGACATATGCTGAACGGCTTTTATAAATTGACTCCCAAACTAAACTATCTCTGGCCAGGTCTTTATTTATCCTTCTTTCTCTTCGACCTATCCTTACCTCTTCCTCTGATCTTTTCCTTGGCCTTTATCTGCCAACTAACTCCACTACAGTTCCACTTTCCAAGCATCCTCTTTCAATGTGACGAGACCAATTTTCCTGTTCTGCATGCATCTCCCTATACTCCCTAGATTTAAGCTTGCTCCTGTACGTAACCGAAAGAATTCTTAACCGAAAGATATCAACGAATGCCAACAAACTCATGAATGATGATCAACAAAAACAGCACTTAGAGATGTTGACAACCTTCACCTGGTCCCTCCCGTAAGTACTCAATATCTTTCTAAAAACAATTCTAACTAGAAAGATATCAAGGAAACGAATACCAACAAAATCATTATTATGAATGATGATTAACAAAAACAAGAACAGTCTAATGTCTATTTTACATGTTGACATATGTTGAACGGCTTTTATAAATTGATTTCTAAACGAAACTATCTCTGGCCAGGTCTTTATCCTTCTTTCTCTCAGATCTATCACTAGAAATGACAGGGCAGTAATTCAGTGGATACTCAATGTAAAGCCAGACCAGATCCAGAACATACCATCTAACTCTACCTGAGGAATTCCCAAAACTTGATGTCCTTATGAGAGAAAACCATCTTTGTTGGTTCGGACATGTTGAAAGACGCAAGAGATATATTAACAGAGACCTAAGACTGGACAGCAAAAAAATTAAAAAAAGTCAGGCGCCCCAAGAAGACACGGAAAGAAACCATTAGGCAGGACCATAAATATGGCAAATGAATACAGTTAATTCCCATAATCATGATCACTGGAGACTTAGCCTAAGGGCAGCCAGACATTGAACCTCTTGTCGAAGGGAACGTAAACAATAAACAGGAATAGTGAGTTAGAGCAAAAATATGACCTCTTAAAAGTTTCATGTTGAAATCTCTCTCTCGAAACTCCAGTCAGCAGGTCAGCTCTCTCTCTCTTGAAACTCCAAAAATACGACCTCTTAAAAGTTTCATGTTGAAATCGAGTTTTGATTAGCACCCATCTCAACCTTCGCAGATCTGTTGTAAAGAGATGAAGAGAAAAAGAAACCTGACCTGCTTGTTTCCCGATAAAACCATTGAACAGTCACATCCATTTCAATTGATTTTTTTGTGATTTTTTATCGATTTTTTCGACTTCACTCATGTAATCATTACCAAAAAGCAAATCACGCAAGTAAAATTTCCATGACATTCTCAATTACCGACAATCTCTTTCCTTCTCATTAGTAATCAATTGTTAAATAGAAAACACAAGCAACGCATTATACCAGATCGTAGCCAAGGTTTTGTCAGTTTTTTTAAGACTGAATAAAATAAGCGTACCCCCCCCCCCAACAAACACAATATTTATTAATTCGTTAAAGTAAAAGTCACTGTTCATCTCTAGGACTTTCTTTCTTGTTCAAATAAGCTCTTTTAATGCCACTGTCACATCAATTTATTCAGAACCATATTGAAGTTATCTCTCCTCAATTATACTCAGCAACAAGAGAATACACTCTTCTAGTTAGAAGTATAAAAAGACTTGTGTCATGTACATGTAAAATGTATTCGAGAGTATATGCAAAATCTAAACTGAGGTTTGTCCTCCTTCTGGCTGTCAGCTCAAGTTGGGGGAAGGGATGTATTTCACCGACATGATTTTCACGCCCCTGCTGCCATTTTGTCAGATCTTGCTTCTGTTTGCAGTTTTAGATGGGATTCCCAGAAAGTTGGCCATCTCAGCATGGCCCTTTTCTACTGGTTGCAGAATTCGTTTTCAGAATGGTTCCTAAACTAAGTAAAATCATATTCAATACATTCTGATTGTGTTTAGAAACATTTATAGAGAATCACTATTACAACCTGCAATTTTCACCACTTTTCCAAAAACTTCCAATTTGCAGAATACTACGAGATTACTTCTTTGCAAAACTAAAAAATGGTTGTCTTCAAATCCATTGCCAACAAATATTTCTTGAACTGTCCTTTTAAGTAATCAAACTTTGTCCATTGTGTCCATTTTTTTTTTATCCCTTCATAGCACTGTTTATTATCCAACTGGAAACCTTGTTTCTCCTTTATTCTCAAGTGAATTTTAGCCTTGATAAGTGGTTAGTATAAAATTAAATGCATTAGAAATAATATAACACCCACCATATTCTCTGTACCTCACACCAACAGATTATGTACTTAATAGTTTGGAAAAATCATTTAGCGGGATTAGAATGACTTTAAGAGAAGAAAGAAGTCAAAAATGTTTTCTTGCTGGTTCACAACATGCAGCAGTTGTTCTTTTCGTATCTTCGTCTATATCATTGTAGATATCGCCTTTTTAATATCAGCTGCCATAAACGTTATTAATAAAGAACAACAAAAATTCACTTGCTTTTTCCTTTTTATTTTTTTATTTGTAGCATATATACACATATTATGTAATGTTACAACCCTTTTAGGCTGTGATCATAGCGTAGTATCTGTGTTAACAGTGGCAAGCGGGGCCAAGGGTCAAAACATTATTATTATCATTTTTATTATTATTGATTTGAGCGATGGATGGTCGCTGGATCAGTTATTATGATTAGAAGAATAAACAATTAAATTGGGGAAGAGATGATTGACGTGTGAATCACAAAAGGAATGTGAAAATAGAAAATAGATGTAAACATTATTTTTGGGTTTGGATAAACAAATAACTAGATGGGGACATTAGGTTGGTCTGAGACACATAATGAGTTGACGTAAAGGAACACGTGACATAGTTTGGGAGAGATTCAAAGAGTTGAAGTTTAACCACCAGAGCGGACAGACGCTCCAGTCACATGGGTGGACAGACAGTAAGGGAGCGGGCCGTAAGAATAGAAAATGTAGACGAACTGCAAATCCTGTGAAAACCATTTGAGAAAACTGTAATAAATTTATATTATAAAAATATAAAGTGTTGTTTTGTGGTTTCACAAGTAACAACAGATGTCTCAATTGGATGGTGCTGGTCGTTTCATGGTTCGTCACGGAGCAGCAGGAAGATAGAAGAACTCTTCAAGAAAAAAGGTATGAAGCATGTATTATTCTTCTTATATATGAACTGTAAAAATATCCCATGTGATAAGTCTGATACAACATGACTCAGTTTACACGTCAATATCATATCCTCCTGGCTAACCAACATACATACGATTTATACGTTTATTATCTGTCCGTTAAAAGAGCAATATCTCACATCCACTAGATAACACATAATACGTTTTAATATATCTCTCTCTTATATCAACATAGATTATATTAACCTCCTATAATATACAACAATAATACCTCAAATCGATCTCCCATGAGATTGAAAAGCTATTCAAAAACTTGATCACTCTCTCTGCTTATTCAGTAAAAAGAAAATTGTTTACCACATCACACTAGTGACTTCTTGTCTGTGACGTAACTGCCTGGACATGTAAGTCTAAACTCAACTTCAAATAGAAAAATCCCACTATTTAATTTTAACCTTAGTGAAAATTTCCAATTCTAATTTTTTTTTTTTTTTAACACACATACATCTAAAAACTGCTACAATAAAAATAATGACAATCACACTTATCAAGGCTGAAGCCACTCAAGGAAATACGACACAAGAGGAATTTATTTATTTATTTATTTATTTGCAGAATTATACTCATCTTCATCGTTGTTGTTCCACCACGTTTCGACCAACTCATCCTTCGGCCTTTTTCAGGTGATTTAGCGCAACAGAATATGAATGCTGAGTCTTGTAACAGTATCCCGAATAAATACACAAATTACTCATCTCAAAGGATTCCAAGTTGGTTGGTTGATTTACGGCACATCAACCCTTTTCAGGTTATTTAATGCCGACTCCATTGATTTAAGAAAAACAAAATTTTTAATAGAATATATTTTTTTTCCAAGTCGGTTTCTATTTAACCCATAGTTGGGACACTAACAGGTACTACCACTCCGGGTCAGAGTGGACCTGGGAGCAATGGCAATTAAGGGGTGGCTCCACACTTCCAAGAGCCCGCAAGCTGGGTTCTCACCATCGGATATAGTTTAAGGTCATATCCAGGACCACCAGTCAGGAAGTGAGGAAAGATAGAAAGAGAAAAAGGAAATGGGGGAAAAGGTGGGTTGTTTTTGTTTTTGCAGAACATAATTAAGTTTTGTAAAAGAAAGAAAAATAAAAAGCATGAATGTTCAGTGCATTTCATCTCAGGAAGCCAATATCTTCAGACAGCCTGGTCTAGTAGCACCAGACAACAACTATGAAGATGAGGACAACAGTCCACAAAAAAATGGGGCCTCACCATCGGATATAGTTTAAGGTCATATTCAGGACCATCAAAGGATTCCAATAAAAAAAATATATAAGATGAACGAACTTGTCAAATTATCAAGATGAAAAATAGAAAAGAAATTGTTTTTTTTTTTTAATTATCGATTAGATGTAGCGATTCCAAACACGGACATTAACCAAAACACATCATTAAAAGTGAAAAGAAAATTTGAATAACAAATGCTGTCTAAAAAAAAAAAATCATCCAAACGGATTTTTTATTGTTGTTTCTTATTTTTCAGGTGTATTTTTAAGCATTTATTTATATTTTTATTTAATCGTGTTTGTTTTTATTTACTGCTTTTTTTTTTGTTAATTTTCAAATTACTAACTCATTTTATACCCTCGTTTTTTACACAATAATTCAACATTTTTTTGGATTCTGTGTTGGCTATAATTAGCATGTGTCGGATGCTAAGAAAAGGAAAAAAAGGCAGATAAAAATGTTGAATTATGACAGTCAATTTAATAAACTATATAAATAAAACAGTAAATTTATATATGCGTGTTTGTTTGTGTGTAAATATTTAACCGATAAATTCTAAGATTACTGGTCACATAACACTGAAATTAACAGGAAATAGTAATTATACACCAAGGATAGTTTATAACGAGTCAAATCTTTGTTTGGATGGATGAATAACACGTACTGAAATATGTCGGCAAGTTGAAATGTAAAATGTTCATTTCAACTTGTCAACATATTTCTGTTACTTTTGCGCATGTGCAAATTAATTCATAGCTTGAAGTGGTTTAATTTTAAATATTTCTTATTTCTCTGTCGATAACTCAAATGGTAAGGAAAGTGCCCGGAATACTAAATGTTTTGGTTTTAATTCTAGCTGATGGTACCTAAGTCATTTTTTTCAAAACTTATATAGGGTGGAATGATACAATTGTTGCACTAGAAAAGATGATATGATTCCATTTCCATCTGATGAAAACCGGTTTTCTTTTTTGTTGCAGACCATCTACTAGTCGGCCAGTTGTGCAAAAATCTCAAGAGCAATAGAAGCCTTCTATCATATTTGAAAGTGACACGATGTTCAACAAGCGAGATCGGAGATGCACCACTGTACAACTTATGCTCTCTACCGATTCAAGTTATGACAACAAGACCATGCCAGCACCCTCAAAATGTATCACTAGATTACCAGGAATAACACGGATGTGCTCAGGGTGATGAAAACAAGCAGTTCCGACCACGGTTATGGTCTTTGGTGTGATTTCAAGTGAGGGCCACATTATGCTACCTCACATCTTCGAAGTCGGCTTAAAAATCAACACCAAAGTATACTTGGATATGCTGAAGAGTCTGGTGATCCCCTGGTGCAACCAGGTGGCCGCTGGCAGACTCTGACGCTGGCCCACAAGTCCAAATAGACCCAGTCTTGGTTTCAGAAGGAGTGCTACGACTTTGTACCCTTCTTTTACTGCCCCCTCCTTCCCCGACTTAAACCTGCTGGACTAATTTGTTTGGTCATACATCAAGAACATCACCAACATGACCTCCCACAACACCAAAGCCAGCTTGATCGCCGCCATCCGCCGAGTATTTGCCGACGCTTGTGGAAGAGGCTGCTCCCAGTTCCGGACCCATATCGAGGCAGTGATTGAGGCTGAAGGCGGCTACATTGAATAAATGTCAACTCTACTACATAATCAAGTTATCTGAATTGAATTTTTTAATAAAATTTTTAAAACAAAGCTGTAGTGTTGTTTTCTTTAGGGGGACAACTTTATCGTTCTACCCTGTATATTTTTGGAAATCTTCTTAAGACTTTTTATGCAATTTGCATATGTGACTTTATGCAAATTACCCACTATTACTTCAGGAGAGGATATATATAAACACTAAAAAAAAAAAAAAACTTTGGACCAGAGATTTTCAAAAAAGAATTTACCAAAAGGACGAGCACAGTTAAAAAATAAATAAATAAATAAAATAAAATAAAATAAATAAATAAAAAATTTACCAAAAGGACTTGAGGAGCTCAAAAAGGATTTACTGAAAGGAATGAAAGCACTTCTAGCCTCTGTTAGCTAATTTTCTTCAACAAAAAGAACATCTCTAGAACAACCGTTTTGGAAACTACCAAACTTTAAACTGACATAAATATTACCCTTTATTGTATTTGAAATTATGATTGAAAATAATTTGTTTTTGAATGCAATAACTTGTTGGTTTTTAATTGCCTTCGTTCAAAAAGAACGGAAGGTTTGTTCTTTTCTATTAACAAAAAAAAGTGTAAGAAATAATTAACTCAAGAAAATTTCTAACAGCATTAGGTATTCAGATGCTGCAAAAATAATGTCGTTTTTGGCGTATATATATGTCTGATAAAAAACGACGTTATTTTTACACCAACCTAATCCCTATATATATATATATATATATATACAATGAACTCATTTTTCCCTTAAGATTTTGATCTTAATAGGATTAAAAATCAAGATATTTCATGCGAATGTAATATGCACAAACTGCAGCACAACATCTGAGGTGTGTTATAGGCATATTACCTCTCCACTTCCTCGATTATCGTAGATTCCTATATTTTTTCTGCTGAGAGTTAACTGACACAATCAGTTAAAATCAATGGAAGTAGTAAAATCCTTTCTCTCTAATTAATTCCTCCTTCCCCCGCCACCACTTATACTGTTTCCAGGATCGTTCACAAGGGACAGTTACGAAGGAACACTGGTTTGAGTTTTCTTTACTTTGTAGTTGCTTAAAAAAACTGGAATTGAATTTTACTGTGCCTTTCCGTTCTATGCTTTCTACTGGGTGAAACACACCATGGACTTAACCGAATTGAAGGGGTTTTTTTTATGCCATTTTTTTTTTTTTTTTTTTGCTTTTCACTGTGTTTTTTTGTTTTTGTTTTTCCAAACACGTTCATTTTCTCCCTTTATTTTGAGTTTTTGTTTTTCCGATGTCTTTTTTAAAGAAGTTTCACATTTGTTCGCTGTTTTTTTTGTTTTTTGTTTTGGTTTTTCTGATCTTTTTAAACATTTAAACAGGGTTATTACTTTGGTTATTCTTTAGTTTACCTCCCTCCCTTTACACACACATCTCCAAACACCCGTGGAACGCCAGGTACCCCCGCTATTACAATATAATATTCAATAGAGAATTGGCTCTGTAATAATACGAAATCTGCATGAATTAGAATGCACGTATATAATTGTATTTAACGACCGTATTTCATTTATTTCTATTTTTAAAAAAATAATTTTTTTTTTTTAGTACAAGTCAGACAATCTAACCCCCCTCCTCGTTCAACTGACTCCTGAGACAAGGAATTTGACATACATCAATCATATTGTTTTAAATAACGGTTTTTGTCCTGTAAGAAAATCCGCCATGACAGCAAAATATTTCTAATTTTGTAATCAGCATAAAACACTTCAAAACATGTACAGTCCTCAAAAAAGAAGAAAAAGTAATTTTTTTTTTTTTTTACTTTTCATGACATAGCTGTGTTTTTTCTTTTTCTTTTTTATAAACTCATAAATGAATCAAAATCCATGCTGGAAACCCCACCATTTTTCGACTAATCAGTTACCTCTTGAGGCCATGACGTCAATATAAGACAGATTCATTTTCTACATGAAATTAATACCTGGGACTTCTATTTAGCTGTGGGAGATGACAACTGGGAGTAAACATGAAGAAATTATGGTTTCCTGGTTTTCAATCAACAAATAAAATAATCAATCAATCAATCAATAAAATAATTCTCGATTATTAAAGAATTTTTTGTTTGTTTGTTTAGAATGATTAAAAAACACAGGAAAAATTTCTATGTTTGAATAAAAAAACAAAAACTTATTTCCTTTCAAAATATACCAACTTTTATTAGATTCACATTAAAAAAAGATCCTTGACATTCTGTTTAAATAATAAAAATTCATTTTGTTTGTAGAATAAACTAGCAAGGAGACCCGACGTTGCCCAGGATTGAATGAGAATCAACAAATGCTCCACACCATACTTTTGTCATCGAAATTGATAAAACTACCCATTTTTCAATAAAATCGATTGATTGCCTACTCCAGTTGGGGGGGGGATCCACTGTGGTACACTGGGCAGAAGCTTCACGTGCTTCCCCACATTGACTTCGTCCATAATACATTATAGTCTACATTGCACTGTAGAGAACCTGCTGATTTTATAAAATTATTTTAAGATAATAATTGTAATTCAAAATGTAAAAATCAAGTATCATGGTTCAGTTGTGCCCTAAACAGAAGCTTTCATTTCGAATGTGCCCGTCTTATCAAAGAGCCTACTGTTGATTTTATACATTGGACCCTTCTGCTAGTGCGGTGATAAAAATTCTCAAATGCTCTTGTGATGTCAGGCCGTGTAAGGGTGTTAACTTTAGTCAAAATTGGACCATTCCTTTTTTAATTGGATGTTTTTGATTATCGATTTTCAATACTTGCCAGAGGTATTCTGATAAAAACCCTATGTAAGAACACTCCCAGACACAAAGTATATTTGTGTCAAATTTTAAAAAATCGGTCCATTTTGGAATATGTAGGGAACAAACTCACACGGACAAAGTGCCTTTTACATATAAGTAGAGATCCGTTGACAAAATGACTTTTAAAATTTTTCTGATAATTTTGATAGAAAATTAAATTAAAGTGAATTAACTTTTTTTTGCATCTTCTTTCCGCTGTGTTTGTTTTTGGTGTGACCCATTTTGAAATATGACATCTTCGCTTCTTACCTGTATCTTGCACTTCAAGTGAGTCCAGAGGCTGGCAATGCAGATGGTGCATGTGCTCCGCAGAAAGTCCTACATGCAACAACTTGAAACCTTGACCAGTACTCTTCGGAGTTTAGACAACTGCGTGACAAACTTGTCCTCATCTTTATCGCATCACGTACGTCAACTACAAGTACAAATTGTCACGTGATCTCTATTTTTTTTTTTTTTTTTTAAATTGAAATTAATGATCAGTTGAGCTACAAACAAATGGTATTTATTTGCTTCATCACGAGAGCAAAATGTGACACAAGGTCGTTTTTACAGTGGGGGATAACCAGTTCCCCAAAAAGGGGCACTCTGGAAGTAGGCAAAAATAAAAATTGCCTTAGTATAGAAGGGTTTCCTCCATATTGACGAAGGATAAATTAACTTAAGGGTAGCATCAGAACAGATACTACATTTTGATCTTAGCCCAAAGCTACAAACAAATATACTGAATGGATAAAAAATTCGGTTTATATTAAGGCTAAAGTGTTTCATTATGCTCAGATGGCCAAGTCCATTCTTTGAGTTCTGATTGGCTGCTAATTGATGAGTCGATAATCTAAAAATGCCAATTTGATTCCACATTCTTCACACAAGTTCTGCAGAGAGGGCTTAATGAAAATTCAGGCATTTGATGGCCTCCATTCAGTCTCAAAAGACAAAGGATACCCCCTGTAGGGGCAACTGCACAGTAATTATGAGGCTAAGGTTGCGCAATCTCTAAACCACATCTCTCCAGAATCGGTACTGTTTGGGTCCAGTAGCAAGGAAAAGTCCAGGACGACTGGAAACAATGCCGAGATAAGGAGAGAGCACCTGAAAGTCCCAAATAGCCACCCATTTAGTACTGACAAGATTCAACGTTGCTTAACTTCGGTGATCCCACGGGAACTGGTGCGTCAACGTGATTATGCCATATATAGGCATTGTATCTGAATCATTAGAACTCTTCTTTTTTTATTCAGGTCGCTGGGTTGTGGAACAAGCTACTAAAAGCTATGGTCACTCTGCAGACGTTTGAATGTCTAAACAGTCTAAGGTGATCTTGGATGCATCATGGTTGTTCATCTTTGCACGATTACTCATGCACAAAACTATTCTCTGCAATTCCATGACTTGTTTTTAAGTGACTTTAACTTTATGCTTATCTTTTGCAGATATATTAAACTGAATGAAATGTGTCAAGAAAAGCACCAGAACATTCGCCAACATGAACCCAACACGGATTCTGACAGTAACGTTGTTACGGCTTAACACGGATTCTGACAGTAACATCAATACAACCAAAAACGGACTCAGACAGTAACGTCGATATGACCCCAAAACGGACTCTGACAGTAACGTCGATATGACCCCAAAACGGACTCTGACAGTAACGTCGATATGACCCCAAAACGGACTCTGACAGTAACGTCGATATGACCCCAAAACGGACTCTGACAGTAACGTCGATATGACCCCAAAACGGACTCCTGACAGTAACGTCGATACGACCCACCTTGAACAGCTTTGACATAGTTGAAACATGATATTCACAACATGGTTGAATATTCACTGAAAACTGTTCAAACTAAAATAAACGATGTCGAAATCTTTTACCGACCATCGTGCGGTTTTGTAAGGCAAGTTAAACAATAATTAAAAGCAAAGGTTGGAGACAAGGTCGACAGAAAAAAACGGACGACAAGCAGCAGCAGCAGCTAAATCCCAATTAATAATTGAATGCTAAATTGTCGAGAGTTTTTGTTATTATGCGGCAGAGTGTGAAAGAAATGTCAACGAAAATTACTTTTGTTGTTTCAATTAAAACCAGGATCAGTTGCAATGGTGGCACTCTTGAAAAGAATGTCGAGTTTACGGTTAGAATGTTGATTGCTTTAAAACCATTTTTTGTCAAGCGAAGGAATATTAACAGAAAAATAAAAATATGGCGGAATCATAGAGAAAGTATAAAATGGGTCTTGGGTTTATTTTCAGCGGCCTTTTGTTTCCTTTTTATCCTTTAGTTCTCACATTCCATGAGTGAGGTTTCTGACAAAGGGAGAAGAATTATTATTTTCTAAGTCACAACATTATTACTGACTTGTTATTAACCTTGAAGCAGTATTATTTGTTTTTTTTTGGGGGGGGGTAGCCTCTTACATAAAATGGCTTGATGCTTTTTTTTTTTTTTTTTTTCTGCTGTGATCTTCCGTCTTGGTGTTGTTGACGGCGACGAGTCTCGGATGTAATAAGGATCTATTTCTTTTTTTTCTGTTGATCCGAGGAATGCAAAAGCATTTGAAAGTTTAAATTTGAAAATGTTGAAAAAACACACAAAAAAAAATGCTTTTTTGTTTGTCTGTTTTTAGTAAATAAACATAATTTTTATTTTAATGCAAATCTTCCGCATTTTGTTTGTCTTTCTAAACATTTTGACAAATTTAAAAACTTTCGAATGCTTTCTAACGAGGCAAATCACATGAGATAATAAATATATGAATTATTCAGGTCTACGATGATGAAATAATTGGAAGATGGCATCAAATACTTAACCTGAAGATTTATACAGACGGCCCGATTAAACGAAAACATTTGGTGGTTCTTCATTATCGTAGCAAAATCCAGTCGGTAAAAAATTATGTATTCATTAAAAAACAAAAAAACAATTACTATTTTTATCAATTTCAACAAAACGCAACGTTATCTACCTAATTGTCATGTCATAATTTGTTAAATATTACTGCATCGTTACATAAAGGATGTACTTTGTACAAATAGATGATTGCATGACATCTACCATTAATTGTAACAAGACGGACTGAGTTACTTCCCCTGACTTGATGCTATTAATTTATTAATTATTTATTAAACTTGAAATTTTTTCGAAAACTATTTTCATTAATAATCAGTTTTCTATCTTATCGTTTTTCGTAATTGTTGGATATTTTCATTACTGCGACATGATAATTCAGTAGGTACCGTTCAATATTTCAATTTTCGAATTTCACTATTGATAACGAAAAAGAACAAAATCTTTTTGTCTCTGGAATCTACTTGTAGTTTCATATGCATTAATTTGCATATCAATGAAGTTTCGAACCGCCCTCCAAAAAAAAAAAACGTTATAAAAAGTTAAAAAAAAAAAAAAAAAAAAAAAAAAGTATTTGGGTGCCATCAGCGAGAATCGAAACCGAAAGCAAAACTGTAGCATTCAAAGCTGGTGACGTTACCACTGTATCAACGTGACACTCATATGAACTGATTAAAAGTAAACCAAGATGAATGTACAAAATGTATAACGATTTTTTTTCAGTTCTAAACTCTTTTTGACTCCTTAAAAATCTATTTTAATGGCTAAAGACCCATAAAAAAACGGTCCATAAAAATCCAATCATTAGTGCCACTCTGCGACTTTTAGTTTCGGAAGAGATAGAGTTTGAAAATATGGATACAGACAGGCAAACAGAGTGCCTTTTATATATTAGACTAGCAGAGAGACCCTACGTTGCCCGGGATTGAATAATGATTAACAAATATTTCACACTCCTATATTTTTATTGTCATCGAAATCTGTGAAATCTCCCGAGAGAAAGCTTCACATGCCTCCATGCAGTAACTTAGTCCAAAATATCTTTATTCTGCAGAGAATCTACAGTTTCTTTTATAAAATTATTTTATATAAACTTCTTTTCAGTTAACAAAAAAAAAAAAAAAAAAAAAACATTAAGAAATTTATGTGCAGTGTTAGAACCTACAGACCATATCATGTAAAAAAACTATCAACTTACCCACAGTAGAATTTTCACGGCCCATTGTTCTATCATTGTTGCTAAGCGATATGGAAAAAAATGGCTTTACCGAGGATAGATAAATTAAAATAACAGTTTCGATTATCGGTAATTATTGGGGGTATTCTGAGAAAAAACTCAACCAAGATCACTCCCAGACTTATACACTAAAGTTCTGTAAATTTTAAAGAAAATCTGTTCAGCCGTTTTAGAGTCTATAAGGAACGAACTCACACACTCAGACGAAGTTGCATTCATATATTATAGAGATATGGCCGAAGAAAAAAAATGAGAAAAGAAATGATAAAAAACAATGTCAGTGTTTGGTGAAAAGTCTCTTGAGGCAAGAGGCAGGGTGGGCGAGTACTAAGGCAGGTTTCACTGGAGCCAGAATTCTACTTGAGCAAAAGGAAAGTTTATTGATTTGGACTAGCCATTGGCTCTTGAATAGTTTTCTTGCCATATTCAGATGCTATAGCATTACCCAGCCATATTATCGCTGACTGCATCTGCCAGAATTGATGATACCATTGGCGTGGGGACAGACAGGCAGCATTAACCATATATAAAAATACTTTTTGATTACCAAAGCCTATATAATATAAGCAATGTTTAGCCTGGTCAGTACTAAAGTGGGTGACCATTTGGGAATTCCAGGTGCTGCATGTGCTCTCTGCTTATCTCGGCATTGTTTCCCTTCAGTCTTGGACCTTTCCTTGCCACTGGATTCAAGCAGTGCCGATTACAGAAAGAGTTTGTTTGGCGATTCCAGGACTCTTCTCTCACAATCAAACACGCAGCTACCTTACATGGGGTGTCCATTGTCTCTTGAAACTGAACAGTCTGTTTCGATGGGTATTAGTGAAATAAATGCAGTAGATCTGAGTCAAATCGAATACAGCACGCCATATCCACAAAACCCTTTGTCCGGTTTTGAGGTGAGGGCAGATATATATATATATATATATATATATATATATATATATATATATATATATATATATATATATATATATTAGTAGAAATGGTAATTAATAAAAACTCTGTAAAGTCTGAGGAAGCTACGGACGGCCAAAAAAACGGCCGGGTAGTTGAAACAATAATGTAACTTAACAGAAAGATACGGTAATAAAAAATAAAACGTATATATATCTATATAGAGAGAGATAAATAAAAAGGAACAAACCGTATTATGTGTTCATCAACGTTTCGTCTTTATTTCGAGACTTCCTCTGGATGAATGAGATTAAGAAACCAAAAAATATACCAGTACAAAATATTTGAATTGAAATTGCTGAGGGTTTTATTCCTCCCTTCTATAGTTTAAACATAAACCATTAAAAAGGAAACTTTCTAAAAGAAGACCAAAATACACTTCTAAAGTATATTTCCCTTAAGCATAAATTAGATAAAAGGGATAAATAAGGGGTGGGTCAGAAAAAAAAAAAAAAACCCTGTCGAGAAGTCTCGAAATAAAGACGAAACGTTGATGAACACATAATTACGGTTTGTTCCTTTTTATTTTCTCTATTTTGTCGGAATACTATTTCCATTATTTTCATCATATATATATATATATATATATATATATATATATATATCTGCGTTGTTTTCAGTCGTCTATCAATTCTTCTTGCCACAGGACCCAAGCAATGCCAATTCAGAAGAGGTGTGATTAGAAAATTGCACAATCCTTGCAGCTACTCCTACAAGGGGGTATCCATTGTCTCTTGAGACTGAATGGAGGCTTTGCATATACTATGAACGGGGTCTATCTTAACACTTTCATAATTTACTGTTAATATGAAGCTCTATTAGAAAGAATACCGAGTTCTTTATATCTACAAACAGAAACATTCATTTCAGATGCACCTCTGTCATATCAGAATGCTGTTAATTTAATAAACCGGGCCCTTCTGCCTGTGTGGTGATAAACTTTGCAAATGTACTTGTAACATTAGACTGTATAAGGGTGTTAACTTTGGTCAAAATCGGATTGTTCCTTTGGAATTGGATTTTTCAATTATCACCAAAAAACTCTCAGATATAAAGTACATTTGTGTGAAACTTCAAAAAAATCGGCCCAACCGTTTCAGAGTCCATAGGGAACTCCCTCTTTTTCTCTCTCTCTCTCTCTCTCACACACACACACACACACACACACACACACACACACAAAGTGCCTTTAAATATAAGTAGTGAATATTCTATTTTTAATTTATGTATTGGTTAAATAGTAACTGGATTGTGTCTACATTTTGTTAATGGGGAAGTGGTATTTTCTGCTGGAGAGTCATTAATTTAACAGCTACATGGTAAATAGCTGATGATTTCCGTTTTCTATTTCACAATTTAAGTTTCACTGTTATATAGTTGACTCCTCTTTTGTAATTGTGTTAAGTCTGCGATGTATTGAATTTAGTATTCTTATGAATTCAAACTACATTTTTTTTTATTTTATATTTTTTTATATAAAATATGAAAAGCTTCTTTAATATATATATATATATATATATATATATATAAAGATTTTTATGGGTACATAATTTTATAACACTTTTGAAAAAGACCGAACGTAGTGTCATAATTGCTGGTTTTTTTTTCCTCCCTTCTATAGTTTAAACATAAACCATTAAAAAGGAAACTTTCGAAAAGAAGACCAAAATACACTTCTAAAGTATATTTCCCTTAAGCATAAATTAGATAAAAGGGATAAATAAGGGGTGGAGCAGAAAAAAAACCCCTGTCGAGACGTCTTTCAGCCAACCCTTTTCAAGATTAACGCAAGCAATGGAGGAGAAAACATCGTTTAAAAACGTGGTCAAAAGACCATAAATTAATAGCGAGAGTAAAAAAAAAAAAAAAAGAGGGGAGGGGATTATATAGGGAATAGGAGAAAAAAGACAGAGCAACAATCTCAGTGAATACCCATAAGTTCTAAATTATGAGTATATTCTCTTTGCTTACACAGAGATGGTTGGCGCAAATTAATGGATACAGCCTTGAAAATTTTTAAGTGAATTCTCGAGTGCGTTCTGTGTACAACCGAGAAAGTTACATCCGTGTATCCTTCAGTGCAAATTTGGCACTGTAATAAATGTTCACTAATATATATATTAATGTTGGGACGATTAATCAGAATCAGGAATCAGAGAAATCAGGGCTTTTTTGGGTATCAGAATCAGTATAAAAAGTTTGAGTCAATTTTCCGATGCCAAAACCGATTCCTTAAATCATTAACCCCCTCACAAGTGTGTTTTTACATTTGAGAAAATGTAGGCACATTTCAGATGTGTTTTAATGGTAATTGAGACAAAATAATACTTTTATAGTTAAATATTTAGAGATTTAAGAATTGGATATTGTATCAGAATCAGGAATAATATTGGTATTGTCCCATCACTAATATTTATATATATATATATATATATATATATATATATATATATATACATACATACACACATTCTAAAAACAATATTAACAAGGCCGATAGCCATTAGTCGTGTGCTCTTGTGTAATGAATGAATGCGTGAATGTAGGATTGACATGAAATTCTTAAAGATAAACTAAAATGACTGAAAAATGGGCTGAAATGACTTATATAAATAAATAAAAAAGTAAATGACTTAGAATGACTTTAATGAACTTAAGGATGAACTGAATGACCTTAAGAATGACATGAATGCTTAAAAAATAACTGGAATCCTTCAAAAACAACTTGAATGATCTGGAGAATGACTTGAATGGTTTTGAGACTGACTGGTTGTAAAGTGCGTGATCATTTTACATTAAATTAATACAGAAAAGTGATCCCCCACTTTATATCACAAATTACAAACATAAGTACAGCATGTAGTAAGAACAGATACTACACTTTGATCATGGCCAAAAGGCCAAGAAAAGGGTATTTATTTGCTCCCCCACCGAGCAAATTAGGCACAAAGCCAATTTTTAATGTGAGGAGTGAAGGGGAAATGGGGACCAACTCCTCGAGGAGTAAGGGAGCGGGATAGTGACAATTGGTATGAAGGGTTGCCCCTACATTGACCAAGGTCTTATATGTGGGGTTGTCCCCACATAAGGTCTTTGCTTGTAGTATCTGCCGGAACAGATACTACACCTTGAGGTATTTATTTGCTCCCCCTCTGAGCAAATTAGGCACAAGGCCGATTTTTAAAGTGAGGAGTGAAGGGGAAATGGGGACCAACTCCCCAGGGAATAGGGGAGCTGGATAGTGACAATTGGTATGAAGGTTTGCTCCCTCATTGACCAAGGTCTTATATGTGGGGTCGCCCCCACATATGGTCTTTGCTTGCAGTATCTGCCGAAACAGATACTACACCTTGATCTTGGCTAAAAGGCAAAGAAAAGCTCAAAAAAGCTAAGAACAGCATCTATTAACAACAGACCTTTGGTCTTAACCAAAAAGGCCAAGCACAAAAGTATTACGGACAGACCGACTGACCGACGGAGTGACTTATAGAGTCGCTTGCACGTGAGTAAAAAGAGAGAGAAGAAACACTTGGAGGTAATAGTGTCAGCTTTGTATTGCCTATAGCATTCCTAAAGACAACGACGACAAAGAAAAGACAATGCCGAATAAGGAGTAAAAAGAGTAGGAGTAATAATAAGATGGCGAAAAAAAAAGGAAACAACGAAGAAGAAAAAAAGAGACAAAAAAGCAAAAGAAATAAGAATAATTAGAAAGAAAAATAAGTAAATGGGGGAAGATTTAACTTGGAAAAAAAAAAGGAGAGTTTTTTTTTTTAAATATAATGAAATAAAGACAAAGAGAAGGATAGAAAATGGTAGAAGAAGAAGAAGGGGAGGAGAGAGAAATGGTGAAAGAGAGAGGGAAGAAAAAGAGACTAAAGGGAAGAGTATAGAGAATGGTTAGAGAGGCAAGACAGGAGAAAGGGGGTAGTTGTTTTGATGTGAACAACAGATGAATAAAAAAAAACAGTCCAGGTTCTTATGAAAAGCCTAAATTCAGTACCAAGACAATTGGATTGACGCGAATTTTAAAATCGAAAATATGTTTAATCAACTGCGCATAGTTAAGCGCGGGAACTGCGCTCAATCTCGAAGCGTCTTTTGTATATGGAGATGTCAAATGCCTGGTTTTCATCAAGATATTAAAAAACATCAAAATCTTATCCTTTTTTTTTTTTCACCTACACATTTTCCCGATTTTATTCTTTACCAGAGATAATTATAACGAACGTAAAACATTGGATTTTGTAAAAAAAAAAAAAAAAAAAAAAATTGAGCTCTCTAGGAAGTTGGTAGTGCAAATGTAAACAAAGAGGCGCAATAATTTCTCTTGCTTTGTGGCGGGCATGATATGGCATAAGAAATCCCGACTGTTTAGCAAGATATTGAGTTTCCAATCGCAAAGTGAAACACCACATCTAGCTACACTGATGCGCCATGATAGAGTGAAACATGTGGCTGCTACCATTAGCGATAATGCAAAGGTTTTGATAAGAACGAACGGAGTACTTTTTTACGTCTGATATTGTTTATATAAACATCAAGATTTTATTTGCTTGCGGTTTGTGCTGATGACCTAACGATTAGAATCTCTGAATGTCGGGAAAAAAAAAAAGATTTTCAAAATGAAATACCCATGTTATAGGCTTGAAGTCAAATTATAAACAAACATTTATTTGTTTGAAGTTACTAATAATTTCGACGTAACGCGTCTTCTTCAGATTATTATTTTTTGCTTTGTAGCATGTTGTTATAAGCAGGAAGACAACGTTATCTATTTTAGTAGTTTAATAACGAATTTTTCTTTTTAATTAAAATCGCTCGAGACAAGTCACTTTCTATTGGGAGCTAACAAAAAATTAACAAATAAAATAACACTTTAAAAACTAACCAACGATAAGTGTTACAAACATCGCCCATGGAATGTAAGAATTAAAGGACAGGGATTGGCACTTGTGCACTAGTGTGTAGGTACAACATTTTTGGCTTTCAGTTGGCACATTTAGAGAGTGCATAGCAAGGGTAGATAAATTAAATTTCAGGACCAAATCGAAAATTTCACAAAATAAATGCACGTTTTTTTTTTTTTTAAATAGATTTAAAAAAATATATAACACAAAATAGAGTTTTTTTTTAATACGAATTAGTTTTTTTTTTTTGTAGCAAAGGCAAAATTCCGAAATTTTTAAACGCATATGTTTTTTTTTGTTTTTTTGTGAAAGATTTTCTAACACATTTGTTGAATTAAAATAAATATAAAATAGAGCTTTCTGCCTCTGTTGTACGCTTGTCTTCCGCTGCTATCCACTCTTCAAATGCCCCAAATGAAAACCTAAAATAGTTGTACTTTCGTACTAGTGCACAAATGCCCAAAGATTAATTGCGATCTCATCTATCTAGCCACACTGAAGTACTATGATACAGTGAAACAGCACCTGTGAATGAATGAATTTCCTCAGATTTCCAGTGCAATGAATAAATTTGTCCAGACGCCATAAGCAACGAATCTGTCTGAACTTCATGAACAACAAATTTGTCTAAACTCTGGCAACCCTATTCGCAACCATATATTAAGTATTTCCCGTCCTGCAATAAAATCGGAATTTCATTCAAGCCGGCTACGTTTAAACATACAAAAAGAAGAAGAAGAAGAAAAAGAAGAAGAAAGCCATTGCCTCTTTTTTCTCTTCTATTCATGTTATTTGCTTGTCATTTTTTCTACATGGCTAGTGTTGCTTTGTTATAGTGCCGTGTAAAAATGGCGACCCTCTGTTCTTCGTGCACAAGTGGCGAATGTTTGTTGACAGATGTTTTCGGTTCCATTACTTCCATACACGTCGTCTCAGTTTGTCTAACATTGCGTATTTTTGTAAATATTTTTTTTATTATTATTTATTTATTTATTTTTTTTTTTTTGCTTTTTGTTTGGATTTCTTAGTATTTTTCTCAGTCGAGAGAATATTCTATTATTATTATTATTATTATTATTATTATTATTATTATTATTATTATTATTATTATTATCATCATCATTTTATCTCGTCTTATTTTATTTCTGGCAAACAGACAACAATTAGCACCTTCGAAAGGTCACTTGGTCTTTACGTATTATCTCCCCCTTCTTTGCTTTATTCGCAAGGTACGGTAAGCTTAGAGAAATGAAAGGCGAGAGGGGGGGGCTATATATTAATACGTTACTACATTCGTTTTCTGTCATGCTTGATGTGGAGGAAATGAAGTGTGAGAGGAGATGAACGCATGAGTTGAGATGAGGATGAAGAAATGGAGGAGAGGAATAACTGCAAAAACTAGTTCATAATATATTAACAATTTAAAAACGAAACCAGTAGTTCATTTCGTTGAAATCTTCCAAAATTGCAGAGTCATCTCATCAATAGTCTTTTTGGGTGTTTTTTTGTGAAAAATTAAAGACATTTTCATATTTATTTTTTTTAATTTATAGTATGTTAATATTTATACGCATTGTTCATTGTTTTTTTTTTTTGCCCCCCCCCCTTTTTACTTTATTTTGTGCCACGCATTCATTGGAAAAAGAAACTTGGTGTGAAAAAGAGAAATAAAATAATACGAACAAGGAAGAGGGAAGGAACGGGGATAGAACAGAAAAAAGAAACGCAACTCCATGAAAATTTTCGATGAAAAACACAAACGCATATTATTAACAGCTAACAGGACCTGTGTGCCGACGCTGCCCCGTGGAAAAATGGCTCAAAGCTAGAACATATTTCATTGATAGAACCCCACCATTTCAAAAACAAAATGAAATGATTTTCTAGCACATTATCATAGTCAATAATTAAGGCCCCAACAGTTAAAAAGCAATGTTAAAAAGCACACTAATTATCGTAAAATAAATGCACGTCTACCCCTTCTAATGGAAAGTAAAGACTAAAAATTGTTTATGAAGAAATATTTTACTTAAGAAACAATAAACAGAAATGTTAAAAAGCATGTTAGTTAACTTAAAAAACAGTTTGCATATGTGCATGGCCTCCGCCCAATAAAGGAAAATAATAAATAAAGGCGGTTTATGAAGACATATTTAAATCAATCGAGAAACCATAGCATTGAAGATAAATCTTTATAAACCGAGGTAATTTCTTTTTGTTTTTCTGAAGTAAGCGGTAATGACCTGGAATAAAAACTCGCATAAACGGATTAGTAGACCGTGTAAGGAAGAATAAAATATGTAACAAACAATTGTTAAAAAGGCAGTTGATGTAAAGTTTTACCAAAAACAGTGCATAACGACCATAAATGTGCAAGCTCTACCCATTACGTCAAAGGAAAGAATAAAAAAAAATGTTTGCGAAGAAACATTATAATCAATCTTAAAACCATTTGTTCTGTTGTCTTACAATGACAAAGAAATCTTTTTAGAATGAGATAGGTATTATTTTGTGTTCATGAAATGGCCCCTTAGAAATGAAGCCCACCTAATACGAAGAAATGTCGAAAAGCACGTTAAGCAATCTTGATATCATTGGTTCTGGTGTCGTTCAATGAAGGAAAAATCTTTTTAGACTGATTTATTTATGTTTTAATTTGAATAAATTGTTAAGTCAAGAAACGAAGCTTCGTCAATAAAAATAAATGTTTAAAAATGTGTAAATTAATAGTATAACCAATTGTTCTGGTATGTTCCAATAAAGGAGAAATCCTTCTTAGACTGAGATATTTTTTGTATTGTTTTCATGAAGTGGTCTGTAAGTGAAAGTTGGAAGTCACCCTCCCCCATAATAAGGTAAGTAATTGTAAAACCATTGAGTCTGGTGCCATTCAATGAAGAAGAAATCCTCCTAGACTGAGGTACCTTTGTTTTGTTTGTTATGAAGTGGTGGTAAAAGTCAAGAAATGCGGGTCCAAGAAGAAGAAAATGAAGAAAGACGAAAAAGAAGAAAAGATAAGGTGAAGAAATGAAGTGGAAGAAGAAAAAGAAAAAAGAAAAAAGAGAGAAGAAAAAAGAAAAAAAAGAGAAGATGAAGAAATGAAGTGGAAGAAGAAAAAAGAAAAAAGGTGAAGAAATGAAGTGGAAGAAGAAAAAGAAAAAAGAAAGAAAAAAAGAGAAAAGAAAAAAGAAAAGAGGTGAAGAAATGAAGTGGAAGAAGAAAAAGAAAAAAGAGAAGAAAAAAAGAAAAAAGAGAGAAGAAAAAAGAAGAGAGAAGAAAAAAGAAGAAAAGAGAAGGCGAAGAAATGAAGTGGAAGAAGAAAAAGAAAAGGGAGAAGAAAAAAGAAAAAGAAGAAAAGAAAAAGAAGAAAAGAAAGAAAAAGAAATGATAGTGGACAAGAGATGGAAGAATAAGAATTGTCTATTTGATTAATAGATGCATTCATTTGTTCATTGATAGAAATTGGGACGCTATTGAACCAAATATATAAAATGCGATGATATATTAATTTGTATTAAAAACAATGGAGTTAATGTAGGGGAAAAAATTAAATTGTTATTTTTGTTTCTCACACAAACGCAATTTCGAGCAATCATAAAAAGAAGGATTTTGCTGAACTGAGTGCAACAACGTTCTATAAAGGCAAACATTCGAGTAATTGCAAGAAAAAAAATGATTATTTGCTATTGGTGCATGTATGTAACCTCGCTAGAATTAGCGTTATTATTTAGAAACCCATTTTTAACATGGGGTGAATGGTGGCTTATAACTAGGGCTGTGATGGCAGCATATTCTTTTCATTATTTTGACTCTCGAGTATATATCCGACACAGTTAAGCAGCAGAGAACCACATCCACTATATAAAAGCATATAAGATATCAACGGATACACACTCGAGGAAAAGAATGTGTTCTTGTCCTAGCCCTATTTATAACTATTCAATACTATTACGTAAGAATTTAATAAATCAAAATATCATAAAAAGTGAATGTAACGTGCACCTAATATATAAGAATGTAACGTGCACCTAATATATAAAAATGTAACGTGCACCTAATATATAAGAATGTAACGTGCACCTAATATATAAAAATGTAACGTGCAACTAATATATAAAAATGTAACGTGCAACTAATATATAAAAATGTAACGTGCACCTAATATATAAAAATGTAACGTGTACCTAATATATAAAAATGTAACGTGCACCTAATCTATATATCTATAAAAGTGAACGTGTCTGTCTGTCTGTGTCTGTCTGTCTGTGTACATTTCCCTACGCAATAACTGTCAATTTTTAGTCTATAGACTCGAAATTTGAAATACCGGGTATTGAGATTTGGGAAAATCGATGTGACGGGTGTCAGCCAGAAATTTGGCTGTTAAGGGGTCAAATTTCAACGATTTGACCTTTAAGAACTCTACCAAACTCCTCCGACAATTTTGGGTCTAGACACTTGAAATTTTAGATATAGGTTCCTTGAACATGGATCTAACTTAATAAAGTGATTTGAGCCCGAAACAATAAATTTTAAGGGGTCATAATAGGGGTCAAAGTTTTAAAAAATTAACCTTTTTTTTTTTTTCTTTTTTTTTTTCTTTTTTTGCACAGCATACACCTCCAAACACCCGAGCAACGCCGGGCACCCCTGCTAGTATATATATATTTCTAAAATAGTTAAATTCCTACAGACACTAGTGTTTCATCCTTTCGAGAATCTTCAGTGCAGGGTGTTACGATTAACACAAATCGATTATTATAATTTTAAATGTTCTTTACGTCAGTCAGACAGCGATCTAATCGTTATACGATGATCTATGCATAAGAGCTAAATTGAAAAATTTAATTCAACTGACTGTACTCAACGATAAGAAAGAATTTCTTAAAGGAGGTGTCATAACTAGTATATAAAAAAATTAACATGGAAATGCATTCTGTCACTTTCCCGGTGGCGAACAGAATAGAAAGAAAATGAAAGACGTTAACGGACGAATGTACGAATAACTGAGCATCATTTTAACAACACACATACAAAAAGGTTTTAGCCGACTACGATCCGTAAACCAATCCTGCGAATGGCTGTAATTAAAAAGCGGTATTTTACAACCGTAAGAACCCAAACGGACGAAAACGCAACTTCGAGTAACTGATATGATTTTTTTTTTTTTTTTTTTACATGGAGTTCACCACTTATCAAGGCCCAATGGCCACTCGAGGATAAGGGTTAATATGTGTACAGTAATCAAAGGGATAGTGTAGCAATAGTATTGGAGAATTGGTAAGGTGTCATTACTTAGGGGGGCGGTTCATCAGGAATTTGTTTGTGTTGGACTTGAAGACATCCAGGTTGAAGTCGGGAGGGAAACAGGCAAGCGGAACAGTGACCGTTCCACAGGCGTGCAGTTCTAAGAAAGAAGCTTTGTTCATGGAATCTACGTTTTGATTTAGGCACAGATAAGGAGTGGGGAAAATTATTGACGGTGGTTTCAGCTAGTCGGGTGTTTTTTGAAAAAGATTGGCCGGGGGGGGGGCAGAGAATGGAGCTCAGATGAGCACTTGCCATGGAAATAACGAT
Source organism: Euprymna scolopes (assembly GCF_053919585.1). Classification (NCBI taxonomy): domain Eukaryota; kingdom Metazoa; phylum Mollusca; class Cephalopoda; order Sepiida; family Sepiolidae; genus Euprymna; species Euprymna scolopes. The sequence goes on along the minus strand of NC_136498.1, from coordinate 112,573,518 downwards.
AGAACAACGACAGGCTCGCTACATCTCTTCTGTGGGAAAGAGAATGCAGGGTCACGATAATTGTCAAGAAAGAAAAGTAAAGAGATTATTTAACGAAATCTGAACATGTTTTTGTTTTCTTTCAAGAAAGCAGGAAAAAGTCAGTAACCTTAGAAAACAGCACGTGTCGGCCATATTGAATGAATGAATAAGCATTCTGTACTGTTCTGGAAGTGCGAAAAATGAAATGACGATTTACATCTGATCAACCAATCAATCAAAATGCAGTTATAAGTAAAAGTCAAACTGAAAGGGAGCGTTCATTAGTTTTAGAGGCGATTGGCTATTCTTTAAAAGTAGAGTGAACTAATAGAAAAACGAAATAATTACGATGAAGCACAGTAATAATAGAATCTGAAATATAAACTCCGGTGATGACTGGGGTAGTGAAAGCAGACAATTATTAATCGGTAAGTTGCCATGCTACCACCTAAAAACATTTCGTAATTGGGGGAGTGAATCATAGCAAAGAAATTGTAGAAATTTATGAATTGCAATTAAAACAAATGAATATTAGCAGATTACTGGCAGGATGTGTGACAATGTTTGATTTATGAGTGGGGGAAGCTATTCAGAAGGTGTACCGTTCTTTTTTTAAAGGGGGAAAATGCACCAAATTTATTATAGATAGAGAATAGAGAGAAGAAGAAGATAGAGAAAATTTGGGGATTTAGCAAAGAAGCCAACAAACGAAAAAAACGGTTAAAAATTCAAATATATAAGAAATAAATGTTACCAAAGGCAAGATAAATTATTCTTCTACTTACCTGGATAAATTTTGTTTGTTTTAACGGAATTTTAAGCATTTATTCAGTTAAAAAAAAAAAAAAAACAATGACGATTAGCTAAGTTAAACCGGCATACTGATAGAAATCCACCCAATTACTGTCACTGTGACATTAGGTGGATTTCTATTAGTATTTCGTTTATTTTTCGAGTTTTGAACTATTATTGACGCTCTGAAGACAGCATGTTTTCACCGGCCATTTTTATTGCCGGTTTAACTTACCTATCCTAACCTTGTTTTTCGAATTAAATAAACACTTAAAATTCCGTTAAAACACACAAAACTTATCCATGTAAATAGAAAAGTAACTTATCTTGCCTTTGGTAACATTTGTTATATATTTGAAGTTTTTACTCTTTCTTCCGTTTATTGACTTCTTCGTTAAATATCCAACAATTTAAAAACAAATACTTCACTTCGTTAAAATCATTAAAACATATATCGACATCCGACCAATAGTTTTTTTGTTTAGTTTAGATTATATTTAAAAACTTTTTTTTTTTTTTTATATATATAATTTGATGTTGAAGTTAAAATGGTATTTTTTTTTTTTTTTAGCTTTTTTATAAGTTTTCTTTTCTTTTTAAATAATTCATGGTTAAAATTTATTTTATGGAAGAGAGATTAACATTAAACCGTTAAATTATTGCAATTTAAGCAACTTTTCAAATTGTTAAGGGATTTGATAATGTAAGAATTTTTTTGTCTTCAATTTAAATTTAGTGCACCTTTTTTTTATTGCAATTTTATTTTAAGTGTGTATACTATTGATTTTGTTTTCTCGTTACATCAACTGGCTTCATATATTGTCTGGAGCGATTTCCATTAAAAAAAAAAATGGGGGAAAAAATCACGTTTATTAATTCAAAAAAGAATAACAGGCTAGTACATTCGTTATTTCTTTCTTTAGTGCCACATTTTCATTGGTGTGGAGAGAAAGAGACACAAGGAGAAGGGGGAGGAGAAGAAGAAGAAGAAGAAGAAGAAGAAGAAGAAGAAGAAAAGAAGAAGAAAGGGGAGACAATCAATATTAAATCGTTAAATTGCAGCAACTTTTCAAATTGTTATGGGATTTGACACGGAAGCATTGTTTTTCTTCCTTCAACTTAAATTTTAATGCATCTTTTTTTATTGCAATTTTATTTTAAGTGCACATATCATTTATGTAGTTGCACTGAAAAGTCATCAAATTTCTTTACATTAATTGCTTTTTAGTGTTTTTGTTATGTTTATGTAAGCTTTCTCATAATTTTACAGGAGTGACTGCTGACGTCATCATTATTACGGAACAGATTAGAACACTAACAATTTTAATAACAATAAGATGATGTGTGAAAAATGTTAGAGACAAAAAAAAGGAAATTTCTACTCGGAAAATAAACTCTTGTGTATTTCATTTTACTTCAGTCGAAGTTCCCCAAAAATCAAAGGGTCCCCTCTCCTGGGGGTTAACACTTGATCTTTATATAAGATATATGAATATTCAAATATTCTATTAATTAAATTTCTCCTGTACGTCTTAAACATTTAAATTAGTAATAAATTTGAGAACATAATTTTCCTCTTCTCCAATTGACAGTTTCAATATGTTATAGTACACCTTTCTTGTGATCTTTTGATCTTACTGGATTCCAGGACAAGAATTCATCTAGTCTGGTGGAGTAACCAGCTTTATTCTGTTACTTAAGGTAACATCACTTGGAGAAGGTACACCATTCCTCATAAAAGCCAGTGATGATGAATGTGCTCAAGGAAGTCATGTAAAAAACAGGAAGTTGTTATAGGGGCTGCAGAAAAAAAAATTAATCATTTAACCTCTTGGTTTTTGTTTATAAAACAGGGCTTAGTAGATGCAGAACAGTTGAGGTAGCAGGTTTAGTTCAGAAGGGAAGGTTAAGGAGAACATGGTAGGAATGTAATAAAAATGGACCTGAGGGTATGGGGGATAAATGGAACAGATTAGAGTACTAAAAATTTAGTTAGAATAAGATACGTGGAAAGTGTTAGTTACAAAGACAGGAAGCTGTGATAGAGACCGCAGCAAAAAAAAAAAGTCATTTAATTGCTTGTTCTTAGAACAGTGCAAATCTGATTTTGGAGACCCCACTCCACTCTCCAATAGGAGACTGGGGAGAATATGTAATATTATAGTATATTGTAAAAATACTAAGATTAAAGAAGAAAAAAAAAACAATATTAAAACCCAGAATAATCTGTTTTTGTTTTTAGCGATACTACAATGAGAGAACACCTATTACAACCGCTGCTACTGAAGAAAAAACTGTAAAAAGTCAACACAACTATGAAGACTGTTAAGGAGAAGAAAAAAAAGAGAGAGCAACTCCATACACATCATAACGATGGTTGTTACAAAGAAAAAAAAAGGAACAAAAGAAAATGCTGCGATTGCAATACCTAGACGATGGGTGTTTATTCAGAATTGCACTTTTGGCAGAAATTGAAAGTAAAGAAAATACAGAAAAAAAGTGTATGATGTACGTATTAGTCACAGAACAAAGATTAAATATTCCAAAAATTGGGCACTGCTCGGACAGAAAGAAACTGCAACCCACTGTCTGTACAACTGCAAACAAAACTACGGCAACACATCAAACTCTTTATTTGAGAAAGGAGTACCATGATAGATAGGTGGCACCTGATCGTCTTCAAACTACTCTCCGACAATCAGCAAAGAATATTGGGGAAAGATTATGGGTAGAAGAAGTAGCAGACGACAGCGAGAAACATACGTTAACAATCTGAATACCTGGGAAACATCAAAAATGATGAGCAACAATGAATTCATGAATTCCGAGAGAGAGAGAGAGAGAGAGAGAGAGAGAGAGAGAAATGGAGAGCCATAGCTGCCAATGCCTGTACCAGGTAGGGCATCACTTAAATAAAGAATTATTTGTGAAAGAAAACTATTTCTTAGGTTGGATTTGGACATTTTAAACTTAAAAAAAAAAACTATGGTAAAGTTCACAGCCTTGCCATTAACGTATACATACGAATCATTCCAGCAAATCTCAATAATGGTGAACTCTTGAAATGGCAAACATAAAAGTTACTCTGTTCATCAAAAAATTTCTAAATTTTCAACATCTTTACTGTTTGAAGAAATCAACTGAGCTGAAATTTTCAGGAATAATCTATCTTATAGATCCAAAGGCGTAAAAAAAGAAAAAAAAAATGCTTGTTGAACTTGGCTCGAATGGTGATCCATATTTCCTATATTTCGACTTTAATTCTTTCCAATTGAATGAATTTTCATTTCGATGGCAAACGAACTCATCCAATTTGGAAGAGTAGAGTAGCATCTTAAACCAAATTACAAAAACATGTCCCCCAAAAGAAAAGGATTTTCTTAGATTGGATAAAAAAAAAATTTTTTAAATTAAAAAAAAAGAAGAAAAATGACAGCCTCTTTTTAGTGTCAAAGTGACATGACTGAGAAAATTCCAGACGTATTTTAACAAAAGTGACACATTACAGTTGATTTCAAACCCCTGAAGACGGCAAACTTCTCGACAGAGAAGACTTTTTTGTCCCCCCCCCCAACCCCAAATAATCATTTGCTTTTTTTTTCTTTAGAGAAAAGAAAAAAAAAAAAACACACACACACACACAAGCTAGAAACTGTTTTTATCATTTTGTTTCCCAGAACGCATTCAGATCGACAGCTTTTCAAAAACTACAATTTAACAGGATGATATATATATAAGTGATAGGACAATTCCAATACAATTACCGATTCCATACTAAATTCCCGATTCCGATTTTTTACAAATCTCTAAATATTTAACTATAAAATTGTTATTTCTTCCCGATTACCGTAAAACACATGTTAAATGTGCATATATTTTCTCAGATGTAAAAACATATTTGCGAAGATGATTTATAGGTTTTAGCTTTACTGGTAATTTCAAATCAATAAATATATATTATTTTATCATCACTACCAGCAATGGAAGATTTTGTTTTAAGCAAAATCAAATGAAATAACATAATGAAAATGATCGTTTTTAGCATCGCAAAATAGGCACAATTTTTTCCGATTCCGATACCCCAAGATAATATAGTATGCATATGATTTTGTTTCAGTATATAAAATAGAACTTAATAGTATGATAAAAAAAAAAATTATACTTATGGTAAGTAAGCTACAAAATGTTTTTGCTTCATTCCATAAAAGAAGATGCCAAGATAAATGCAAAAATTAAAATTCTGTCATCATTTTTACCAGCAAATAATTCTTTTTTGCTATTCCCCTTCTATCAATTAAAGATATTAGTTTTAAAACCTATACAAAACACTCCCACCTATTTATGATTTCTCTCTCTATCTCTCTCTCTTTATATATATATATATATGTCGTAAAGGCGGTCGGGTTTCAATCCTGGCTGGAGGTAGTTCCCTGTCTAGCCGCCGCACTGATGAGCTGTGAAACAGCGAAGCAGTACTGTATGTGGATGACTATATATATATATATATAATTATTTATTATAATAATTATTAAATACCTACAGACACTAGAGTGGATTTTTTTGTTGGGGTTTACTCCCTTAGCCTTTGCCAAGGCATCCACAATGCAGTGGAGCTATTTGCTTATAGCTGGGAGATTCTTTATGGTACACAACAGATAATGAAATGACCAATTGGTCATTTATATAATAGATGAATAAATTTATATTGCACCAGAAAAATACATCATAGTGTCACAGCAATAATGATGAAATGAAAGTTTATTTTACTTAAATCGATAAGAAATCCCTTCATGCTATGAACTATTTATATTATTGTTTTTCAATCAATCAATGAAACTGTAACTAAACACACCTGATATAACTTGCTTTGTCAGAATATGAAATATTCATAATAAAAAAGTAGAAAAACTAGGGATTTATTAAACAAGGACAATTAGACAATTAAAACCATTGCAATTCAGTACTTTTTTTTATTCTTGGTCTATTTTTTCCTTTCTTTTCTTTATCTCATACATATAAATTATCTTTTGTTTTATTTTTAAATGTTATACAGTCTTTTTTTATTTTTTTTTTTACGATTTTTTTATTTTATTTTTTATTCCCATTGACTTGTACAAAAATAAGCGTGCATCGTTAATTCATGTTTTCTCGCCTTCATTCCAGCATTCCTGCTGTTGAATTAGCAGTTGCAAACTGGTAACCCATTTATAACATTCATGTTTTTATCCATGCTGAAATTCATTTAAGCCTGCTGCTCTATATCTCTAGTCAATATAGCCACTCAAAAGCTAAACCCACACACACACTCACAAATTTCTGACGCTTTTGTTCTACTTCTTATTCAAGAACTTTAAAACTTCAACAAACTGTCATCTTTCAAAGTATATTATACATTTCTTTATTAATTTATGTTTTCTCACTTTCATTCCCAAAATTCCTATTGTTGAATTAGCACTTGCTAACTGGTGACCCATTCATAATATTCATATTTTTATCCACCTTTTTCATTCACCAATTTAACTGCATGTATATTAATTGTTAACGCTGTTTTTAGTACTTTTCCAAGACGGTACCATCACGAAAACACAATAAATCTCCCAAAGTAAACTCAATATCAACTTTCTACTCGCCAGAGAGTTCATCTACTTTTTGATATCTTAGTTTTAGCATTACTAAGTGTCCACACATCTCATTGGTCAAGCTGATTGATGATTGTTTAGTTGCTGACAGCCAACCAGGGAACATGAAGTTTGTATAGTACTACTAGCAAATGAGGTTAAAAACTTTGTTAAAGGAGAAATACTTTTCTCAGATGACCTATTCGTAGCATCTTATTTTATGTTATTCCCCCTTGATTGATACAAAATAAATGGGCATCAAAAATTTCAACTTACCGATGTCAAATGAAAACAGAAATAAAATTTGGTATTTAAAAAATCCCAGGAATGTACACTTACCTGGAAAGAAAAGAAAGAACAAGAAAAAATAAATAAAACAGATTCAAACAGATTTCATAAACCCATAAAATTTAACATATATTAGGTATACAAAACCAAAATTTATTTTCAATCGATTTCATCGATCTTTATATTTAATCCTGACCAATTTATCAGTATTAGTACGTATCCTAAACAAAAATTTTATTTTCATTATGTACGAAACGTTTTAATGTGGGCATATAAATCTTTGCAAAATATAGATAGTAGTATTGCAGGGCGATTACTAAGGATATGATTTGGAAAAAAATCGGAACTTTTGGAAGTATTGGAATCGGAAATATTTGAGTCGATTATGCAAATTTAAAATCATAATTAGAATTGGTAATTCTATTGGAATTTGGAAAAATATTGAAATCGTCCCATCTATTTAAAAATCTCACTTGTCTGCTTAGATGTATGTATGTATGTATGTTAAGTATACAAAACCAAAATTTATTTTGAATCGATTTCAGCGATTTTTATACTTAATCCTGATCAATATATATATATATATTTTTTATCAATATTAGTATGTATCACAAACCAAAATTTTGTTTTGGTAGTTCAGTTAGTCACCAAATTGTGACAGTTCAAAGTTTGTTGGAAATTAGAAAATTTGCCATTTTGATTCTTGAAACCAAATTTGACAGTGAATAACTAAAAATGCAAATTTTGAACAACTGAAAAATCCTTACAAATGTATCTCGTATTAAATATAACTTAATCCTAATGGAGGCAATACTCATTAGATCAAGCCAGCTTAAACAGGGATCAAAATTCCATTACATTTATGAAAAATAAACGTGCAAAACTGACATGGGAGCTCAACTGTACATATAAGATTCATTTCAACAGCTAACACACGTACCCTTTTTAGTATTATTCATAACACGTTACACGATCAAGATAGACATTTCTTTTAATAGTAAATCAACAAAAATAATTTGAAAAAAAAAAAAAATGAAATTTGAGAATAAGGCAAAAATTTATATATTTTTTTTTTAATCCTTATCTTATATATATATATTTTTTTAATCCTTTGAGATGTGGCTTCATAATTTGTGTATTCATTCTTTTGTGGACTGCTTTCCTCATATTAATAGTTGTTGTTTTATCACGTTTCAACCAACTCATCCTCTGGCCTTCTTCAGGTGATTAACTGCGGCAGGATAGGAATGCGGAGTCTTGTAACCGTATCCCCAGTAATTACTGCCTTCCATAGTTGTTGTCTCACCATATTTTGGCCAAATAATCCTCTCGTCTGCTTTCGGTAGGATTGAACCCACTATCTTCAGACAATGCTAACCTTGAAGCATAGAGATTCAACATCTCTATCCACTCTGCCACAGGCCCTGAAAACGTGGTGAGGCGACAACTATGGAAGGCAGTAATTACTGGGGATACAGTTACAAGACTCAGCATTCCTATCCCGTCACAGTTAACCACCCGAAGAAGGCTAGAGGAAAATTTGGCCGAAACATGGTGAAACAATAACAACAACTATGATTGGTTTGGTTGTTTTGTTTTATGGCATATCAACCCTTTTCGAATCGAGTTATTTTGGAAATATTATTCATGTTGCAGCCAATTATTTTATAGAAGGTTTTCATCCTTCAAGTTTTTTTTATTCTTCAAGTTTTTTTATTCTTCAAGTTTTTTTATTCTTCAATCGCTAATTTTGTAGTTTTTGGTTTGGTTGTTTTATAGAGTATTTTATCGTTTTTGTTCCCTGCCCTGCTGAACATGAATGAGTTTTGCAATGGGAGAGGGAAAAGGGTTACAGTATTAATGTTTGGTGCATTCTGAGTTAGGGAACCAGTCAGGAAATGGGGGAGATAGAAAGAGAAAGGGGAAATGGGAAGAAGGAAAAAGGGGGGGAAGGTGGATTGTTGTTTTTGTTTTTGCAGAACATAATTAAGTTTTGTAAAAGAAAGAAAAACAAAAAGCATCAATGTTCGGTGCATTTCATCTCAGGAAGCCAATATCTTCAGACAGCCTGGTCTAGTAGCACCAGACAACAACTATGAAGATGAGGACAACAGTCCACAAAAAAAAATTATATACACACACACACACACACACACACTGGCAGGCCGCCCGGTGTTGCCCAGTTGTAAAATACACATAAAAATTATATTTTAATTAATACAGAAACTGAGAAACGTGCATGCAAGTATTGTTTTTTTCTAAACAGTTCACTTCTTATGAGTAAAAAAAAAAATTAAAATACTCGAGCTGAGATCGAAACAAAAACCTAAAGACAATGAGTCAAGTACAATAACCATTAACCTAGCTTGACACGACCTTTATAAAGTGTTTTCAAACCTACTTATTCTTAACAAAGAAGCTGTTAGGTTTCACGGGCGTGCATGCGCAATCGTGAAACAGTTGACAAACAGATAAAGTCAAGTATCAATTTTTTTTTAATTTTTGACTGCTTAGCAGCCCCTTTTTTCCGGATGAAATTCGATGAAAAAGTTTTCCACACGTCTGAATACCCTATATACAAATTTCAAGCCTGTAGAACAAAAATCCGTTGAGCACATAGGCTGAGAAGTATCCTCACTTTTATAGGTATACTAGATACAAATAAAATAAAAGAATAGCTTAGGTAAATAAAGTAGAATTTTTTTTCAACACATTAAAAAGAGGAACGGACAGTGGATGAGAAAGAGAGGGTTATGGAGAGAGGTTAATCAAGGGCTGAAAAAGAGAAAGATAGGTGGAAATTTTTAATATAAAAATGTTATACATACTATTTAACTTTTATTTAGTTTTTTTAATGGATACGGGCAACGCCGGATAGGTCCAATAGTCTTCTATCTATATATATATATAAAAGCGAAAATGTATGTATGTATGTATGTATGTATGTATGTATGTATGTACACTTTTCCTTGATGTCCACAGAAGGCTTCTTTTAGAGAAGCGCTCGCTCGCTTCACAACTTCTTAAAACTTTATATCATCTATAAATTGTAATATCTCGCAGTTAACCATGGAGCTCGCCTGTCTATTTAATTTTATTGACTTTCAAACGTTAATTATTCGACATTTCCCGCATCGGCACGCGTTACATTCGGTTTTCGGTATAAAAAAAAGCAAAAACTCGACTCTAATCACAGGCCCAGAGCCAGTAAGTAACATTTGGTCAATGTCGACTTCGTCATATCTTTCATTTCGAGACAAGGGAGCGGGTTTTTAAAAACAAACAAACCGATTTATTGACCTCATTAAAAACTGTCCCGCACAAAATGCTAACTGCTGAATAGCTATCGCCGTCACGTCAATCAAAAACGCGCACCTGTTTTTTTTTCACACTTTACTATTTTCCAACTGTGCGTCGTCAAGGCTTTTTTTTTTCACGGGCACCTGTTTTTCTTCGGGCTTTTTTCACACACACCTACAAACACCCGGGCAACACCTCGCTAGTTATATATAAAACTGAAAAGCAACATGAATTTAAAACACAAACTGAGGATTTTAACTTCAAGCCAATGTGCATTATTTCGACTGATGTAACCTCTGACCTTCTTCAGGTACTTCTTCTCAAACATGGCAATTTGTATGAAATTTAGAATGGAACCCTTTAATTTATGTACAGATATTAGTGATGGGACGATTCGCGAGGCATTAATCACTGAAAAAATGTTGACGAAAAAACTGACCCCTCCTTGCAAATAATGGCCCATGAAAGTCAAAGAATTAATGTTTTTGGTCAATTTTTCAGTATTTGTCATCCCAGAGATTGATCTTTCTAACGATACTAATTTTGTCACGGGCCGATGAGTCTGTCAAAAGTTTTTGGGATGCAAATACACACACATTTTGCTTTTAATATATTAGACTAGCGTGGGTGCACAGCGTTGCCTGGGTGTTTGGAGGTGTGTGTTGAGCAAAAAAAAAAAAAGTGGTAGTAGGCAGGCAGGTTCGAACCTGTACCATGAAGGAGGAAAAGTATGTGAAAAAAAAAAAACGTGACGTCTTTGCTGTTGCGTCCATCACCAAACTGGAAGTGGCGAAGGTTTAAATTAAGGCTAGTCAATCGAAAAGAGGGGATGACTTTTGAAAATATCGGCAAAAAAAAGCAGCCCCTCCTTTTAGAAAAGTGCCCAGTTAGGGGTTAAGGAATTAATGTTATTAGTCAATATTTCGATAATTACCGTCCGAAGGTTCAAGCTTCAAAATGATACCGATCTCATGAAAATTCATTGCCGCTGTCGAAAGTGTTAGGCAGACATACATACATACATTTAAACAGACAGGTGAGATATATATTATAGATGGAATTCAGGTTAATATGGTAATTTCCTCAAAGAATTGATAACTTGATGCAAAAGGAATTTATGTCAGTGTTTTCAAACAATGGAAACGCTATGAGCATCCAATATCGTGATGCTGATGATGACGCAGAATGGCGATGCCAATCGCAAGAATCTTAGTTCAATTGTGATAAGAAAGCGCAGGCTGACGTGTTATAAGAACTGTCTGCTATAATCTATTATTGACACGGTGTGAAATTATAATTCTTGCTTCTTCCATGTTCGATTTTTTTTCTCTCTTTTCTCTCTACCTCGCAGATATCAAATGCCTAAAAAAAAAAAAAAAAAAAGAAGACAATAAGATGGAGAAGGATTAAGAGAAAATGATAGACTGAGGAGAGAGAGAGAGAGTGAGAAAGAAGGATTGAAAAGTGGCAGAGTACAATGAAGAGAGAGAGAGAGAGGGGGGAGGCATGAAGAGTTTAAAATTTCAATCGATTCAGATCAAATTTGAAACGCGTTCCTTAGAAATTTATTTGTGATTTTATTGATTTCTTTGTGATGCTGCAAATATTGGTATTTTCACTTCAGGAAAAAATGGTTCTGCTTAATCCGAAACCAAAAAGAACTTAAAAGAATATCTATCTGTCTATCTATAGATAGATAGGTAGATAGATAGAAATTTAATTTATTTTCTGTTGCTAGATTCATTTTGTAATCTCGATGACAAATTAATGGCTAAACTTTGGTCAATTTACATAGACTCCTTATAATGTTGTGTGTATATATATATATATATATATATATATATATATATATATATATATATAATGTTAGTGGTGGGACGATTCCAATATTTTTTCTAGAATCCGATACAATTACCGATTCTAATTTTTTTTTATAAATCTCTAAATAAGTTATTTTCCCTGATTGCTGGAGCATAGCATCTTTGTCTACAATGATATGAAACTTTTTGCAGATAAATTAAAAATGAAGACTAAACATCAGGAATAATTTACCAGAGGTGTTCCAAAAGTAATGCCTCCTATTCTTTATTCCGCCTGAATGGATCAAAGAGAATTACAAATTGATATTTAGCTTTTAGTTTTAGTGTTAATTGAAAACCAATTAATATTTTATTATTACTACCAGCAGTGGAAGACTTTTTTCTTTTTTTTTTTTTTTTTTACACAGTGATCACCACTTATCAAGGCCCGGAAGCCACTCAGGGATAAGGGTTATTGCAAGTACATTACGTTAGTGTGGAGATTTGATGAAGTGTTTACTTAAGAGGGCGGTTCATTAGGAATTTGTTAACGTTGGACTTGAACACATCCAAGTTGTAGTCCGGTGGGAAGCAGGCAGATGGAACAGAGTTCCACAGGCGTGCAGTTCTAAGAAAGAAGCTTTGTTCATGGAATCCGCGTTTTGATTTAGGCACAGATAAAGAGTGGGGAAAACTTTTGACAGTGCATTCAGCTAGACGTTGTTTTAAACAAAATCAAATAAAAAAATAAATAAATAAAGCAAAAAAAAAAAAAATAATTAAAAGGAATCTTTTTGGCATCAAAAACAAGAACACATTTTTCAGATTCCGATACCTATACCCCGAAACGTTTCGATTTTTCCAATTCGGATTAATTGTCCCAACATTATATATATAAAGGTTGAAATGATAAAATTGTCACCATAGAAAAGACAGCATGATTCCATTTCTATTTGATGAAAACCATTTTTATTTTTTTGTTGCAGACCATCTACTAGTTGGTCTGTTGTGCACAAATCCCAACAGCGATAGGAACCTTCTATCATGTCTGAAAGTGACACAATGTTCAATGAGCGAGATCAGAGATGCGCCGCTGTACAACTCATGCTCTCTACTGATTCAAGTTATGACAACAGGACCATTGCGAGCACCCCCTAAATGCAAATCTGGATGCTTCAGTGCACAGCTCAATGCATCAGATGACCCTTTGGAGGTGGTGGAGCAGAAACCCAAAGCTGAGGACACCACCGAGAAGGTCCGGACCAAGGAGTTCACCAAAAAGGTCAATGCAATCATTGAGGAAACTCCCAAGCAGCCTATTTGGCAGATTGCCAGAGATTTAAGCATCTCACACAGAACTATGAATGCATGTGTGAAGGAGGATTTGAAGTGTAGGTTCTACAGGCACCAAACAAGCCAGATCTTGACTCAAAAGACAAAGAACCTCAGGCTAATCAAGTTCATTAGGTTGCTCAACAAACTGAAATATTCTAAGAAGCCAAATATGCTCTGGTTCTTTTTTAGATGAAAAAAAATTTTTGCCAGGATCAGATGCACAACAGCCAGAACCATTCCTGGATTGCCACAAATTACAGGGGCGTATCCAGGGTGAAGAAAACAAAGCTTCTGGCCATGGTTATGGTCTTTAATGTGGGTTCAAGTGATGGCCACATCGTGCAACCTCACATCAAAAGTCGATCAAAGTCGGCTTGAAAGTCAACATTTGGATGTTTTGAAGAGTGTGGTGATCCCTGGTACAATCAGGTGTCCGCTGGCAGACCCTTGGTATGGCAACAGGACTCGGCGCTAGCCCACAAGTCCAAAGAGACCCAGGCCTGGCTTCAGAAAGAGTTCTACGACTTTGTACCCTTCTCTCACTGGCCCCTCTCCTCCTCCGACTTAAAGCTGCTGGATTACTTCATTTGGTCATACGTCGAGAGCATCACCAACATGACCTCCCCCAACACCAAAGCTAGACTGATCGCCACCATCCACTAAGCTCTTGCTGTCACTTGTGGAAAACTAGAAGGCATGCTCCCAGTTCAATACCAGTATCAAGATGGTGATTGAATCTGAAGGTGGCTACATTGAATAGATGTCAGCTCTACTACATAATCAAGTTACCAGAATGGATTTTTTTCAATAAAAGTTTTAAAATAAATCTGTAGTGTTGTTTTCTTTTTAGTGCGACAATTTTATCGTTCCACTCTGTGCGTGTGTGTATGTATGTATTCTGTGTTACTATCCGTCTCTGACAAAGGCCAGAGGAATAGTAGGCCGAACGTCGTGAAACAACAGCTAGAAGATGAAGATAACAGTCGGCAATAAATAAATGGATAAATTCAAATCCGTAGATAGTTATGAATATGTCCATTGATGTATGATAGGGACAACCATTGTAATCTGTTGTGATATATGAATGTAAGAAATGATGAGTAAGGTGCGTCCTATTGGTTTCTTAAGACACCTGTTCACAACATTTCAGCGAGGATGAATAAAAGATGAAGGAACCGTTATGCTCAAACCGTGTTTGTTACAGTTCAAACGTTTCTCAAACCCCCATACCGGAAAAGGAAAACACAAACAAAAATAAATAAATCCAACTCGGCTTTTCTTTCTTTTTTAAACACACACTCGTTTATTACCGTTTTTCGCCTCGACACCAGGTTAAAAGTCCTTTCCTGCCACATGTCCATCTCACCTGGCCCATGTTTCTCTTTCTTCCGACCCCATGCCGGCCACAGCCAGCCCATTCTCACCTTCACTTTACACATTCATCTCTTTCGGCATTGACTTTGTTTCTCCTCGACCACATGGTGTCCATTTTTCCTTTTTTTTTTTTTTCAGACGCAAGCCCGGGCACACTTGCCAATTTGTTATTTAATGCCGAATCCAAAGATTTTGAAGAAAAATTTTTTTAATAGAATATATTTGTTGTTTTCACGTCAGTTTCTATTCAACCCATAGTTGGGACCCTAACAGGTACTACCACTCCGGGTCAGAGTGGACTTGGGAGCAATGGTAATTAAAAGGTGGCTCCACACTCCCCAAAACCCACAAGCTGGGGCCTCACCACTGGATATAGTTTAAGGTCATATCCAGGACCCCCATTGAGGGACTTTTACCCTCTGCAGGGGGGGGGCAGTCAGCGTATTCTAATGCCCCACCGACAGGGCCGACCATTTGGGGAAGACTAGGCACTATATGTAACACGCCGAGACATAGAAATTTCCAGGTTGGTATCTCAGCGCACGTTTAACTCACTGGGGGGGGGGGATGCACTCCCCGAATCAAGACAAAAAACAATGGGGAAACTACTGTCTTTGTCTTCGCAAGATTACCATAGCTCTACAATTTGGAGAACCGTGGTCGCCAACGCTGATGATGAGTTTAATTCCATGCTTGTGATTTATATGTGAAGGATGAGTCAGAAAGACCTTTTGGTGGCCAATTATGCACATGGCCTTTCTAGGGGGGAGGATGCTCACCAGGTGCCCTTGAAATTAAATTATATTAAGGGGACAGAAGTGTTCTATTAAGTTTATACATTTATGAAAGGCATTTAAGGAACAAATTTCTTTGTTCTAATAACCAAACTAGATTGGATTATAAAAAAATCCATAAAAAATCTAAAATTCATAAAAAATCTAAAATCCATAAAAAATTTAAAATCCATAAACATGTCCAAAGCACAAAGACGGAATGCATAATTTAATAACTGGGTTTATAATCGTTGGCTCTGGTTTTCTCTCTCTTCCTTCTTCCATTTTTTTTTTGCTCTTCTTTTTTTTTTTTATCTTACTGCCCCCCCCCTCTCCTACTTCCCTATTTTCTTATCTTTTCTTTCTTTCATTTTTCTCTTCCTCTTTTCTTACTTTTATTTTCTATGCTCTCTCTCTCCAATCCTATCCCTATTATATTCCCCTCTCTCTATAACACACACACATACACTCTATTTTCTTTTTCTTTACCATTTCTCCACTTCTTTAAGTTATTGCTGGATGTAATAGAATTTAAATCTCAAATACTAGTGATTAATTCATTTCATCCCATCAAGGCTACCTGTCTACCTGTCTCTGGCCGATGACAGACGCTCCTAAGCATATCCGTTGCCATGCAACGAAGGACGCTTATTCACAATTATATTCGGGCATATTCCTCGAAACATTTCATTGTTGCATTACTTCCACTGTTTTCTAGACGGTGGTAGCTGATTTGGTGTCCTCGACGAAACATCTTCCAACAGATATTTTAACTGAAGAAATTTATCACATTCTTAGACGAATTATTATAATTATAATTATTATTATTATTATTATTATAATTATTATTATAATTATTATAATTATAATTATTATTATTATTATAATTATTATTATTATAATTATTATTATTATAATTATTATTATTATAATTATTATAATTATTATTATTATTATTATTATAATTATTATTATAATTATAATTATTATAATTATTATTATTATAATTATTATTATAATTATTATTATTATTATTATAATTATTATTATTATAATTATAATTATTATTATTATTATAATTATTATTATTATTATTATTATTATAATAATTATTATTATTATTATAATTATTATTATAATTATTATTATTATTATAATTATTATTATAATTATTATAATTATTATTATTATCATTATTATTATTATTATCATTATTATTATTATTATCATTATTATTATTATAATTATTATTATCATTATTATTATAATTATAATTATTATAATTATTATTATTATCATTATTATAATTATTATTATAATTATTATTATAATTATTATTATTATCATTATTATTATTATTATCATTATTATTATCATAATTATTATCATTATAATTATCATTATTATTATTATTATTATTATAATTATCATTATTATTATTATAATAATAATAATAATAATAATAATAATAAGTTTTTCTAGAACAACGTTATTGAATGATAATCCAAGGAAGAAACTTATCAGTACGATAAAGAAAAAAATGTGGCGGAGATTATTACATTTTCTGAATTTTTGAGATGAGGATTGGCTATTTTGTATCATTATTCATCGGACTATTGTTCTCATCAGGACCCGTAGTGCAGTGGTTAGAGTATTGGGAAAAATCAATTGTAAAAGTGATATTCTCCTGAAGTTTGAAGGTTCAATCTTTAGTGTGGGCGACCGAAATATACATTTGCAAATACTTAGGGCCTCTAACTAGTCATGGCTGACGGAACGAGAGCACGATACCCCGTGAAGTAAATAAAGGGTTCCGCTCGAAATTCCGTCCAAATTCTGGAGTTCGACAGAAACATTCCTGAGTTCGACAAGATACACCTGAAGAAGGTCGGAGGTTACATCAACCAAAATGTTGTGAAAATCACACTCAAGATGAGAACACTAGTCCGATGAATAATAATACGAAATTGCACATATTTAAATAAATTACATTCATTCTTATCAAAAACTCAATGGGAAACTTGAGCTTGGTGTTTCTTGTACAACTCTTTATGATTGGGTCGTGGATAGCGGAATGACAGAGTGGGTAAGTAAATTAAGAATCACGCATGCGCAGAACGTCTGGCTGTAGGCCAGTTAAGCTTGCTGCTTTCTGTTGTATTTGTTTTCCCACGATGTTTGAGAAAACCAGCTCCCCCCGAAAAGGGGGAACTCTGGCAATGTCCAAATGAATAGCAATTGTCTGATATGAAGGGTTTCTCACACATTGATCAAACCTAGTTGCCTGGGTGTTTGGAGGTGTAAAAGAAAAGAAGTGTTAGTAGGGAAGGAGACTCGAAACCGTGATGAACCCGAAGGGGGAAAAGAAAGTGAAAATAAAATGTGACATCTTACTGCTACGCTACTAGGTTATAAAAAGTGAAAAGCGTTCAAATTTAACAATGTCAATCAAAAAGTTGACTTGCTAAGTGAATACGCAGGTGCAGAAACGAACGTTGGCTGAAGGCCAGTTCAGCTTTCCGACGTTTCATTTATTTGTTTCCTCACAATGTTGGGGAAACCAAGCTCCCCCGAAAAATTAGGAACTCTCAAATAAATAACAATTGTTTTATATGAAAGGTTTCCCCCACATTGATCGAAGCTAATTACTTTCAAGACGTCCCGGCACGAAAGGTCACTGGTGGCTTTGCTTTCGATTAGTTTTGCCTTTATGCGAAAAAGACGAACAAACAAGCAACAGAACGGAATGACGTGCATTTTATAAAATTTTTTTTTTTTTTTTTGCATGGAGGTCACCACTTATCAAGGCCCGAAGGCCACTCAGGGATAAGGGTTATTGCGTGTACAGTAATCAATGAGATAGTATTGTAGTAATCATTAGTATTGGGGGTTTTGATAGAGTGTCTTTCTTAAGGGGGCGGTTTGTCAGGAGTTTGTCTGTCAGAACTTTTTGCTGTCTCCTTTCGCATACAAGTTGCTCAAATAAAAGATAAAGACGATTTCCTTTTGCAAATCGTAGATATTACAATCTAGGGAGTAAATAAAAAGTTCTAAAATACAGTACCCCCCCTCGCCCCGAGAACCCCCGCAAAAAAAAAGCATTTGCTGGACATACAAAAATGCGTGCACCACTTTTGCCTTTTATATATATATGTGCTTCTTATATTCATTTATCTTCAATCCAACAAGATCAGAAATTTCTGTTTTATAGCATGAAATTTCTTTTCTACACCCATGTGACTATTATCGTTGTGATATTGGACCAACACCATTTATATATTGGTGCAAGCATGTCAGTGGGCAACTGAAGACATGAACAACAATAATTGGTTGGTTTCCAACAATGGAATCAGAAGTGGTCACCCATCTCCTGCGGCCTGACCCAAGATCAACAAAACTGAACTGCAATGTTTCGAGATGCTGTTCCTGCTCAGGAGGAAACTAGCTTAATCTGATGAGGATTATTACTAGTGTTGGGACGATTGGAATCAGAATCGGAAATAGGAAAAATCGGATCTTCTGGGGGTATCAGCATCGGAATAATTTGAGCCTATTTTGCGATGCCAAAAGCGATTCCTTAAATTATCTTTTTTATTTGATTTTGGTTTAAGAAAAATCTTCCACTGCTTGTAGTAATGACAAAATAATAAATATTTATTGATTTAAACTTCAAATAAGACTAAAATCTCTAGATCACCCTCCCCCCCTCACAAGTGTGGTTTTACGTTTGAGAAAATATAGGCACATTTAAGATGTGTTTTAACGGTAATCGGGACAAAATAACACTTTTATATTTAAATATTTAGAGATTTATAAAGAATTGGAATCGGTAATTGTATCGGAATCGGGAAAAATATTGGAATCGTCCCATCACTAATTATTACAAATACATACATTTTCCCTACATCGAAAACAAACCTTATATCTAACTTTGCTTTGCAGAGAGGCAAGTAAATAAGGACACAAAACAAATATGCAAAACGCAGAAAATATTGCGAAAGGTAAGAAAATATCAAAGTCACAAATAAAATCAAGACGGATAACAGTCTTGAAAACACGACTGAAGAAATCCAAAGATGGTCAGCTAAAGAATTACAAGGGCGGTATGTTTGTGTGGCCCACCTCATAATAGGTGTGTATTCCTATAACGTTAAAAGTATATGTTCGAGTTAACGTCTTATTTTTATCATCTACAACAATCAACGGCAAAGGTTGTATCCACAGTTTCCGACCAGAGAGAATATTTGGTATTTTGCATTACACATCATTCCATGCGAACTGGAGTCAACTGGAGCCTTAGCAAAGCCATAAAAAAAACTATGTACATCCTAGAGATAAATTGTATCATCCAGACGAACAGGAAAGAGACGCCAGCCTGGCTTGCTTGGTTATGAACAATGACAAATACAATTATTGATATATTATTTATAACTGCAACATAAAACGTTGTCTTATTGGAGATTTTCTTTATTGCTTGTTCTTGCAATACAATTGAGGACAGAACATTTTGCTGTCTCCTTTCGCATGCACTCGAACAGGGCTGTGTCATATCTCTACTGCTTATCTTCACACGTTCAGTAGAGAAAATCCAAGTGTTTCCGACCCGGAGGAACATTATAGGGATGAGTAATGAAAGTGAAACAAACTTTTTATTAGTTTATTTAGATTTTTTTAACTACTGTTCTCATTTTGAGTGTTACTCGCGCAGCGTTTCGGCTGATGTAACCTCTGACCTTGTTCAAGTGAATCTTGTCAAACTAAGGAATCCTTCTGCTCAAACCCGAGACTCCTTCTGCCAAACTCTGGAGTCTCTGTCAAACTCAGGAATCTGCATGAAATTCCAAACAAAACCATGGCTAACGGAACAAGAAAATGTTACTCTGACGGATTATATAAAGGGTTCTGTTCAGACTTTTGTGCAGATTCCCAAGTCCGAAAGAAGAACTCCCGTGTTCGACAAAATACACCTGAAGAAGGTCGGAGGTTACATGGATTGAAACGCTGTGAAAAATAACACTCAAGATAAGAACCTAACTAATATGAATAATAAATCCTAATCTAAAAAATTCAGAAACATGAACTTGTTTTTGGGAACAAAAATAAAAAAGTAAAATAAATACATCTGGACTGAAAAAAAAAAAAAATCCACCAAAAAAAAAAAAAAAAAAAAAAAAAGAGAATTATCCCATCTTAAAGAAATTTTCTGTATTTATTAATTAATAATTATATGTTCATATAAAGTATTAAAAAAAATTTTTTTTTTTTTACATGGGGGCCACCACTTATCAAGGCCCGGGGGCCACTCAGGAATAAGGGTTATTGCGTGTACAGTAATCAATGAGATAGTATTGTAGTAATCATTAGTATTGGATATTTGATAGTGTGTCTTATTTAAGGGGGCGGTTTGTCAGGAATTTGTTTATGTTAGATTTGAAGACATCCAAGTCGTAGTCAGGTGTGAAACAGGCAAACGGAAGAGAGTTCCACAGTCATGCACTTCTGAGACAGAAGCTTTGCTCATGGAATCTACGTTTGGATTTAGGCACAGATAAAGAGTGGGGAAAATTATTGACAGCAGTTTCAGCCAGACGGGTGTTTCTTGTGAAAGATTGGCGAGGGGGGGGACGAGAGATTGGAGCTCAGACGAGCACTTGCCATGGAAATAACAATAAAACAAAGACTGGCTCGCAACGTCTCTTCTGTGGGAGAGAGGCTGCAAGGAAGAGAAAAGGGTATCCCCCCACTAAGCCACGAAGTCTATTTTGTACTCTGTCAAGGCAGGATAGGCTGTTTTTAGCAGCTCCTGCCAAGATGTGGCAGCAGTACTTCATCCTTGGACGTATTTGGCTTTTATACAGATAGAGAATTGCATCAGTAGTGAGATATCTTCTGGAGCGGTAGAAGCATCCCACCATTTTCCCAGTATTTATTTTATTAAAGAAATACAAAGTTATATAGTTTGAATCACTAAACTTTATTAGCTACCCCCCCCATCCTCCTCCATTCAACGGATGAAGTGCATCTTACTATAGCCATAATCGGATATCAATAAGATGACACCATGATCGAGCGAATGAAAAAAAAAAAAAAAAAAAATTAAGACGACGTTCGGTAGAAAATGATACTAAAAAACTGAAATTTAAATCTATATATCTATAAAAGTGAGAATGTGTGTGAATTTTTGATCTACAGACTTGAAATTTGGTATATAGGGTATTCAGACACGTGGAAAACTTAAATCAATTTTCATCCGGAAAAAGGGCTACTAAGGGGTTAAAATTGAAAAATTGCTACATAGGAGTCATCATATTTTTATCTGTTTGCTAACTGTTTCACGACTGCGCACGTGTGAAGCTTTTATATTATGTTAATAAGTAGGTTTGAAAACATTATGTGTCAAACTGGCCTAATGGTTATCGTACTTGACTCATTGTCTTTAGGTTTCAGTTTCAATTTCAACTCGAGTATTTCTTTTTTAATTACAAGTGAACTGTTTAGAAAAAAGCATAATACTTGCATGAACATGTCTCGGTTTCTTTTTTTTAAATATTGTTTTAGGAAATTTAACCTTACATTTAATACTAGGCAACATCTTTCTAGTATTTCTATAAAAGTAAGAACGTGTGTGTGTGTGAGAACACTTAACCTATATACTCAACGAATTTTTGATCTATAGACTTGAAATATAGTATATAATGTATTTAGACATATGGAAAACATTTTAATCAGTTTTCATCCGGAAAAAAGGGCTGCTAAGGCGTAAAATTGAGAAATTGGTACGTTGGGGGGGGGTCATCGGATTTTTATCTGTTTATTAACTATTTCATGAATGCACATGCATGAATAGTTCACATGACAGATTACTTATGTTAAGAATAAGTAGGTTTAAAAACACTTTTTAAAGATTGTGTCAAGCTGGCCTAATGGTTAACGTACTTGACTCATTGTCTTTAGGTTTTGGTTTCGATCTCAGCTCGAGTATTTTTTTTTTTTTTTTTTTATACTCAAGTGAACTCTTTATAAAAAAGCATAATACTCGCAGACACGTGTCCCAGTTTCTTTCCGTTTTTTTTTCTTTCTTTTTTTTTATTAAAAGGAATTTAACGTTACATTTAATACCCACGGTATTCTTGTTTATAATAAATAAGAATTTTGCATTAATTAAAATATAATATTTATGTGTATTTTACGACCAGGCAACGACGGGCGGCCTGCTAGTATATATATAAAAAAATAAATATCTTGAAAATTTTTTAAATATTATCTGCTTTTAAAACAATGTTTTATTCAATTCTTAAGGGCGTTTGTCTTTTTGAAAAGATAGTTGCTGAGCTTCAACTTGTATAATAAAATCTGAAATGAAGAATAGTTAAATAATTTAAGCAACCAAAAAAAAAAAAAAAAATGTTCGCGTGTTTTAATAAAAATCGGTATTTTATATTAACATTCATTAATACTGAAAATTTTGGTACTTATGCACTTATGTTACCGTGCTATTTTTTAAATCGTATTTTCAACTTAAATTCAAGTTTCATATGTCTTTTTATTAAATTGTTAGGAGGAAGTACAGAATAGTTATAAAACAAGCTCCCTTCAAGGGACGTGCAGAGGGAGGTGGGTGCTTGGTGTGCCCGAGCACCTGCCTATTTTACTCCTGTTTTAAAAATAACCTTTACAGAGGAATGTACTTTATTTAGGTCTGTACCCCATCGAGTACACTGGAATTTATGTTCTGTGAGAAATTAGACAAATTGAATCCTGTCTCCTCATTGGTTGAATTAGTCCAATACATTGTTTTAAAATAACCATTCTTATCGGTTGAATGCAAACTTTAACTCCCGTGAGTTGCGGACCTCTTTTCAACTAAGTTCCAGAAAACCGTTGAAGACGCCGGACTCATTTTATTTTTCTCAAATAATTTAAAGGCCTTTGGCGCCCAAATTATCATGGTTATTTTTGAGATAATTTAACCTAATAAGTTAGGTATTTCTTTCTTGACGTAATATCGTCTCTTCAGTCGGTAAAGAGTGTTGATTTTGATTAATTACGATCTCATTGGATGCATCCGAATTACTAATTGGTCGTTGTATTTAAAAGAACAGTTATTCGTGCCAAGGACAATTACTAATCTTCATAGAAGATTCTTCAACTACCACTTTATCTAGAAGTCGACTACCAGACTTACAAAGGCCGTAAGTTTCGCAACATATTTTGCAAGAAAAGAAAACGACCTGCAACTTTTCAATTTATGTTTTGATTTTCGCGTTCTGTCAAAGTTCCAAGCAATTCTTACAGTCCATTACTAAATGTGAGGAAAATAAGTTAAACTCCAATCTCTGGTCCCCCCCCCCCTCGCCAATCTTTCACGAAAAACACCCGTCTAGCTGAATCCACTGTGAAAAATTTCCCCCACTCTATATCTGTGCCTAAATCAAAACGCGGATTCCATGAACAAAGCTATTTTCTTAGAACTGCACGCCTGTGGAACTCTGTTCCGTCTGCCTGCTTCCCACCGGACTACAACTTGGATGTGTTCAAGTCCAATGTTAACAAATTCCTAATGAACCGCCCCCTTAAGTAAACACTTCATCAAATCTCCACACTAACGTAATGTACTTGCAATAACCCTTATCCCTGAGTGGCTTCCGGGCCTTGATAAGTGGTGATCACTGTGTAAAAAAAAAAATAAAATAAAACAAAACAACTCCGTTGACTTGAGAAGGCTGAAGATCGGAAGAGGGTCGGACTCGTTTTGGACTGTGCAAACCAAGCGACGTTTTAATTCTGACTTATATCTGCTGCTGCTGCTGCAGCTGCATGATCGTTTCAAGGGATTGCTTCCACTGGAGCGGCGTAAATTCTGATGATGGATACTTTAAGTGAAAATTATTTTGTTACCAACACTGTAGAGTTCAGGCGCACGGGTTTTGATTTATAGTCTTGTGTTTCTCGACTCCTAACAGAGCTAGGGGTCGCGATCTTAGATAATTTCGGAACCGTTAACCCAGACTCAACTCTGATTTATCCACTATCTTGAGTGTCGAAATATATTTTTTGCCCTGAAAAAGTTCTCTCCACGTCGCTGCTCCCTTCCCCCATGTTAAGAATGATTTTCAAAATAATAACGGTGTTATTTCAGCACGGTAACACAAGTGCATAAGTACCAAAATTTCATTAAGATAATTCTAATTTACGACAGATTTTTATTTTTATTTTGTTTTTTATTGCTTGTTTTTTTTTGGGGGGGGGGGATCTCAATCACGAGTATTCATTTTTTTTTAGTTAAAAGCAAATACTTTTCACTTTCACTGTCCGAGCGTCGTATAATAGTTTTCAAATCATCAAGAGTGATTGCTTGAAAGAGGGGTGAGAAGTGAGAAGGTGTGTGTGGTGGGGGTGGGGGGGGGGTAGAAACCATGAAACAAGTCACGCTTTCTGGTTTGTTTAAATACAAGCTTTTGAAAAACAGAAATCCATCATAAAACAAAACCGGAAGCGAGCGAAATTACATTAAGAAAAATAAATAAAATCTTCTGTCGTTTTCTTTTCTTTTTTGTTTTTCAACCAACCTTGACATCTTCCAAAGTAAACACGCTTCCAGGGATCGTGACATACAAGTAGAATGACGATACATCCAGAGATTGGAAATTATTATTATTATTATTATTATTATTATTCACCCCCTAAAAACAAGAAGCGCCCAACCCCATCCCTTTGTCGTTACTTGGCGTTCGAGCAAGTGCGATGTCATTTGAAAATGCGATGATCAGGCCAATTCAATTAGCCTCACTCTTCAGTTGTCTAGCTTGAACAATAGCAGATAATTGGGGAAAGAAAAAAAGAGGGCGAGAGAGAGAATGGAGAAAGGGAAAGAAAGGGAAGAAAGGTTACACTCTTCAAAAAAAAAAAAAAAAAAAAAAAAAGAAGAAGAAAAAACGTAAAAAGCTGTAAAATGTTTATCTAAAATCGATATGAAAATAAAAATTCGGAATCTGTTCAATCTGGAATTAAAAAACAGAGTAGAAAACTGCAACTTTACATTCACCGTTAAATTAATGACTTTTGTAGGTTTTCGAGTATGTTGAAAACGAATATCATATTTAAAGTAATTTTCTGGATATTCAGACCTTTATTATCCAATGTAATCGATTATGTTTTTCCTGGCAGCCATGTTTTCCCCAACTGAACAAGTACTAATATGCATGCATGTTACAAAACACCCCTCTTCCCTATGTTAAGAATGGCGAACGATTGACATTTATTGAGTAATATATTGGGGGGAAAAATGTCTTAATATCAAGAAAACTATTTGTCTACCCCAAATTTGAATGCGATGTTCGTTTTCAGCAGACCCGAAAAACTTTAAGTCTTCTTTTAAAAATGTGGGCGTTGAGTTAAAATTTATTAAAATAATATATAATATTAAACAAAAATGAAAGTAAAATGATACCCGGGCAACGCCAGGTACGTACTGCTAGTCTCTTATACATTCTCATATGGAATTACATACGAGTAAGACGGACGTGGCAGCCATTTAGCCATTACGTAGTTGACATTTAAACAAATAATAAAAGTCCAGATGCATTAACATTTATTTAGAATATTTATTCCTTTTGGGATTTTAGAAGTTCCATTTTTGAAGCAAAGGTATTTGGTTCAATTAAAAATTGCAAGAATCAAGCAAAAGGAAAATGTCATGTAAGCATTAACTCCCTTAAAAGTGTTTAAATTTTGTATATGGATTTCAATTATATATATACAATTATATAAATGCAACTTTGTGTTGTGTGAGTTCATTCCTTATAGACTCTAAAACGGCTGAACAGATTTTCTTTAAAATTTACAGAACTTTACTATATTAATCTGGGAGTGATGTTCTGTCTCAGAATAACCCCGATAATTAAAACCGTTATTTTATCATCACTAAAGCCATTTTTCCATGTCGTCGCTTAGCAACAATGATAGAACAACAGGCCGTGAAAATTTCACTCTAGGTAAATTGATAGCGTTTTTTTTTTTTTTTTTTTTTTTTGTTATGACGTGGTCTATAGGTTCAAATTCCGCACGTAAATTAAAAAAAAAAAATGTTTTTTGCATTTACTGCAAAGAATTTTATAAGACTTGAAAATTTACAATTTTTTTTTCTTTTTCTTTTTTGGCATGATGTGGTCTGTTGGTTCAAACCCTGCACGTAAAATTTTTTAATGTATTTTTCGTTAACTGGAAAGAATTTTATATAAAATAATTTTATAAAAAAAAACAGTAGGCTCTATTGAATGCAAAGTAGAATAACATATTTTGGACTAAGATACTTCATCGAGGCAGGTTAAGCTTCCTCCCGGACGATTTTACGGATTTTGAAGACAATAAAAATATTGGGGTGTGAAATATTCGTTAATCATCATCCAATCCCAGGCAACGTCGGGTCTCCTTGCTAGTCTATCTATATACCTATAAAGTCGAGTTTTTTTTTTCTCGCACTGACATCGATATTAAAAGCCTACTTTTTCTATTGCTATTTATTTTCTTCCCCATGAGAACAAAACGTGACACAAGGTCGTTTTTAATGTGAGGGAGGGGGGACCAGCTTCCCAAGAAGGAGCACTCTGGAAGTAGGCAAAAATAAAAATTGCATTAGTATAGAAGAGCTTCCCTCACATTGACAAGGACAAATTAACAAGTGTAGCATCAGAACAGATATTACACTGTGATCTTAGCCCACAAACATTTTAATTAAAAATTCTCTTACATATAAATATCCTGTATCTCTACAAAGCCACCATTCGCCGATGTATTATTGCACTAACCACAAATCCCTCCCTCTTAGACGGAGTCCAAAAAAGAGTTTCTAATATAACACGTTCCTCATTGTCTATTAAACTACAGCCTCTGTCCCATCGCTGCAATGTTGTATCGAAGTACTTCAATGGAATATGACGAACTTGCTGACCTTGTACTTCCTCAACGTAAACACTTTTGAATAACCAGTCAATCACCAAAATCCCACCCCTTCACTGCAGATGCCAAAAGTTTCTTTCTTCAAACTGCTAGCCTTTAGAATGTCATCCCTTCTATCCTAACTATACCAACAAGAAATGCAGAAATCGTACAAGACAGCAATTTTTCTCATTTCCGACAAACTTTGAGTGATCATAATTGAACTACCAAAATAAATTTGGCGCCATTGTTTATGTTTTGCAGGGATCTATGTCTTCATATCATAATGTTTGCATGCAGGATATCTCAAAAAATGTACTCACATTTCATCTGCACAATAATGATCACTTTGAACATTTGCGAAGATGATTCTTCAAAAATTATGGTCTTCTGCATTCAAAGCTATTCCATTTCAATGTATGTTCATAAAAATATTAGCGTCATTTGAAGTTTGAGTACATTTTTAGACATTCTGTTGTGTGTGTGTGTGTGTGTGTATATATATATATATATATATATATATATATATATATATAGAGAGAGAGAGAGAGAGAGAGAGAGAGAGAGAGATAGATAGATAGATAGTAGAAAACTCTTCTTGAAAATTTATTCAAATTTTCAAGAAGACATAAACCTGTAAAGAAGGTATACAAAATTTTTAATTATCTCACAAAGAGTACAAATACAGTTGAAAGACCTTATTCCGCGGAGTTTAAAAAAATGAGATTCTTCTCAGCAGAGGAAAGAGGTTTGCAAAATATGATAAATTGATGTAAAAAAAAAAAAAAAAAAAAAAAAAGTGTCAAAAATAGGCCCTGGATGATGGATAATCCCCTTGATGTGCGACCTTAAAGACAAATGTAACATAGCTCACTACACAATTCAGGTTATTAGCTTTCCAACGAACCTTCATTTGTTAAATTCTGATAAATAGTTGCTGAGATTTGGAACTTATAAAAATGCCCCCCCCCCAAAAAAAAAATGTGGTATATATCCCCAAAACCTCTGGCCTGGATGGAGGGGAGATTAGAAATTGCTGCTATAGTTTCAAATGATTTGAAATAACAGCAAGGAGAGACTTGATTCCAAATATTTCTCATGTTATATCTCCTCTCTTTTGGAAATAGGGTACGATCATGAATATCTCCAGTATCAAAAAACCCATATACACTGAAATTTAATTTATGCATGAAAACCTATATATATATATATATATATATATATATATATATATATATATATATATATATATATATATATATATATATATATATAAAATTTTAGTCATTCTATAAATTTAAAAATTTATGACGTGAAATGGTTAAATTTCAAATCAAAAGATTTTTTATTATTCTATGTGAGACAAAGAATACATTTGAAATATTATAACTCCTATAATTTTATTCTGAAGTGTGTGTGTGTACGTTAAAAAACGATCCTGGTGTCTAACTCTGTCCCGTGGGGAGGCATAGTAAATAGGTATAAATATATATATATATATATATATATATATATATATATATATATATATCCTTCAGGGAGACTAGCCGCCCTCCTCACCAAACAAGTCTGATGGGGGAACCAGTTTAGTCGCCGGTGACCCGACCATGAGGCAGGTAGTACTGGGTTACATAGTACCAGTAGCACACGACATGACCTGACATATCCAAAGGGCGAATGAACTCTTTTTCTGGGTCAACGGCCAACTAGCACCGTGTATATTTGTGTGTGTGTATATGTGTATTGGGGTGGAGAGGGCTCCCGTAAGCCGTGGTGAAGGCAACCTTTCTAGGAGAAGCAAATCTCTGATTTAAAAAACCATAAAGCGGAAGACCATTACCCGCATTAAGCTGGTCTGCAGTTTAATTTGTTGCTGGCTATCTTGCTCTTGCTTGTTGCTGGATCTCAACATTTTGAACCGAGAGAGAGACTTAGCTGTCGTACAAAGCTAAGACTCTGTAACATCATATTTGTATAGATACTCCCTCAGGCATTTGGGCTCATGGATTTTAAATGTCCGAGACAAGACGTTGCAATCATCATGTTATCATTATATATATATATATATATATATATATATATATATATATATGCAAAATGGGATTTTACTGTAGCTGATGCTATAGTCTATAACAATTATCAAAATAAGGTCAAGCATGTCCCCACCTCGTTATGTAAGATATAAAAAGACAGGAAAACATTGTACAACGACAAATACAAGTGGCCCGAATAGATAAGTTGATATAAGTAATAGCATACAAATATGTAAACCCCACCTGTTTTAATGACCGCCAACACGTTTTTAAAGTATATGAATGAAGGCACACCGGCTTCATTTCTTATCATCCGTTTTAAAGAGACAGTGTCGTTTAGCCGAGCATGGTAGTGGCGTGAACGAGGGGGGTGTAGATTTTTAAATAAAGCGTGTGTGTGTGTGTGTGTGAGAGAGAGAGAGAGAGAGGGGGGGAGAGGGGAGAGAGAGAGAGAGAGAAAAGGAGTGGGGGATATATCAGTTGGGATTGTTGGAATTTGTCAGGCAACACTTGCGCATCTCATTGTTAGCCGCCAACAGAGCGTGGTATTAGTACAAGGATTGGGATATGTTATTGCACGATTTACACCACAACAAAGAAAAAGGAGGCAAAAATTGAATTAAAAAAAAACAAAAAAACTTTAAATCTTTTTAATCTCTACGAATAAAATTGTGTGACCATGTGTATGGAGGTCTTACATTGTTCGTTTTTTGTTTTTCTTTATATTTATTTCTTAGATTTCTTCTTTTTTTTTGTTTTAATCCTTGATTTGATGATGGTTCAACTACAGAAAAAAATTCACACGTAGGTGTGAATTGACAGCGTACATACAAAACTATCTTCGAAATCAAGTGTTTTATTTTTTTTCGTTTCTTTATTTCCTCTTTTTTTGAAGAGACATCTCTGTTCTATTATTAATTTTATCCCAAGTGCTCGACTGAGCTTCAATCTACGCCCTCCCCACCGGTAAAACTCTCGTAACAATTACTCGTCTTTCTACAACAACTGTCAGCAATTTCCATCTCTCTCTCTCTCTCTCTCTCTCTCTCCCTAAAAACCAAACAAAAATTCTATGAGCAAAGTTTTTTTTTCTAGAACTATCGGCCCGTGGAACACAATACCGTAGGGCTGCTTTCCATTCGAATATTGCCTCAAATGATTGAAATTTTTATGGACTGTTCTTTTATGGGTCTTTAGTCGCTTAAAATAGTTTTTAATGGGTCAATTTAAAAAAAAAATCGTTATACATTTTATACAATTATCTTAGTTTATTTTTAATCAGTTCATATGCGTGTCACCAGCTTTGAATGCTTCGATTTGAATTCTAGCAGATGGTACCCAAATACTTTTTGTTTGAAAAACTTTTTACATCACGACTCTATAATAATATATAAGACATCTGGACAAATTAAAATATCATATTTAAGCGTATTTTACGACCGGGCAAAGCCGGGCGCCCCTCCCCCCACTAGTAATAATTAAACGGTCTTTAAGGATATTCTGTGTGAGCACATGGAAAAAACAATTTCTTATTTACATGAGATAATTTAAAAAAAAAAATGTGCTAATGTAAACATGTCTCATTGAAATAGATTCGCGTTCACTCTTCCCTTCCTTGTAGGCCTTTGTGTCACGGGATAGCTATATATTTACAAATAAATACACATTAGCCTTTATTATAAACTAGCGGGGGGGGGGCTTCCGGTCGTAAAATACGGTTAGATATGGTATTCTAATTTATTGAGATATTGTATATATTATAATATAGTAAAAAAAAAATTTAAAAAAAATTAAAAAAAGGAAAAAAAAACGGGACTTGGGCGCCATCTTCTTGTGTTAGTAAAAGGGGGAGGGCGCGTGGTGGACGCGCGAAAGAAAGTTGAGAATTTTAAAAGATAGGAAAGAGAAAACAGTATTAAAAGAAAAAAATGCCACGTGGAAGGCACGAACCAGCAAAAGTTAACTTTGTAAACGAACACGCTATAGATTAGACCAAGACGGCCACCGATGTTATCATGTAACAAATTTAGCTATTTTTTAAAATGAAAGAATGAATCGACCGTCCGCGCATGCGCAATTAACAAACAGCATCAAAATCAGGATTTTTATCTGACCTCTCTTTCAAATAAAACGACATTTCTACATGATATAATTGACGATTTTTTTTTTAATTTTTCGATATTGTGTGTCCGAGAGATCACTCTTCCTAATGGTACCATGTTCATGTCGATTCAATGCGGATGACAAAATTTGTTAGCAGACATGCAAACACACAGACAACTAAGATTTATATGACAGAAGAAAAATGTGGAATATATATACATATATATATATATAAAGTGAGAATGTGTGTGTGCGGGAGGACACTTCTCAACCCATATACCAAACGAACTTTTGATTTACAGACCTGAAATTTAGCATATAGGATATCAAGACATGTGAAAAATTTTTTCAGTAGTTTTCATCAAGAAAAACGGGCTGCTAAGGAGTTAATATTGAAAAATTAGTATGTGGGGATCGTCAGATTTTTATGTGTGTGTGTGTGCGCGCGCGCGTGTGTGTGGCAGGAAAGGCTCCTTAAGTCTTTAACAGACTATGGATACTCACGAAGGGGTGCCTGCGTGTGAAACTTTTCTGCGCAATCTCCAACCGCACCTCTCCTGAGTTGACATTGTTAAATACCAATGGCAAGTCAAGTGTATGTACAGGACGACCGTAAACAAATGCCGAGATAAGCAGAGAGCACATACATTGCCTAGAATTCCCAAATGGTCACCCATCTGGTACTAACCAGGATCAGCGTTGCTTAACTTCGGCGATCTGACGAGAACCGGTGTGTCAACGCGATTATACCGTACTTCATCAAGCCTGCATGATGAATAAGGGAAGTGTGATCGCAAATATATTTCAATGAAACGTTTTCTTTCTGCTTTCTTGGTATACAGATTGGCATGGTTTTGGTTTTCCCTTTTATTTAACTTTCCAGTTTGAGACGTTTTCTTTCCATACAGATTTATATGGTCTAGATTTTTTCTTTTTTATTAACTTTCCAATTTGAGACGTTTTCTATCTTTCTTTACTTTTGGTTCTTCCCCCTTTTTTTTTTTAACTTTCCAGTTTGAGACGTTTTCTTCTTTTTTTATATATATATTCTGCTTTCTATTACAGGATTGTAAGTTTTGTTAATTTCCGCTGAACAAGACCGGCATGATTTTTTTATGTCTATATCTCCAACAGCAACAGAAAAAATAAAGAAAGAAAATTTAAAAAAAAAAAAAAGTCAACAGAAATTTTTTTTATTTTTTTTTTTTATTTTTTTATTTTTTTCATAACTCGTGGTAGTTCCGTCCTTATTGAATGAAATAAAAAAGAAATAAAAAGACTTACATTCGAATGCAGATTGGACACACTCTGCCGCTCGAAATGAATTATAAAAAGGAATCACACTATGCAAAAATCAACAGTTTGTGTGTGTGTGTGTGTGTGTGTGTGTGTGCGTGTGTGTGTGTTTTTTCCTTTAAATCTTTAAGTCATCAGAAATATGATTTTATATATGAAAAATTGAAAAGGATGTAGTTTGCTTAAAAAAATTAAATTGCTCTCTGCTTTCTATACAGATTTGTATTGTTTTGGTTTTTCCTTTTTAACTTTCCAGTTTGAGACGTTTTCTTTCTTTTTATTTTACTTTCGGTTTTTCTGATGTAATTCTATGATTTTATATGAATATTAGTGTAAAAGCATAATTTTTTTGTGTGATTTTTGATAGAGGGTATTATATATATGTTGTATTTTGTGTACAGAAAGTTGTTAGATAAGACAAGTCATTGGTACCGTCGGTTTCAAGCCCGATACTTAGGACCGTTTAAGATATCCATATCAAGCTCTCTTCAGCCAATACTCATCTGATGAGTATTGGCTGAAGAGAGCTTGATATGGATGAGTATTGGCTGAAGAGAGCTTGATATGGATATCAAACGGTCTTAAGTATCGGGCTTGAAACCGACGGTACCAATGACTTGTCCCCCTCTAACAACTTTCTGTACACAAAATACAAAATATAAATACGCTCTTATATTTCGGATTTTCTTTTTTCCTTTTAATTGAGCACTCTGCTGGATTTCTTTTTCCAAAAAACTAATATATATATATATATATATAGTGTTGGGACGATTAATTGTAATCGGAAAAAAAAAATCAGAAAAATTTGTGCCTATTTTCTGATGCCATAAACAATTCCTTTAATTATTTTTTTTATTTTATTTTTTTTTTAAACAATATCTTCCACTGCTGGTACTAATAAAAAAAAGATTAAATATTCATTAATTTTCAATTAAATATTTTCAATTAAATATTCATTAATTTTCAATTAAAACTAAAATATACAGATCACCTCACCCTACAATATGTTTTTATGATGGAGAAAATATTTGCATATTTAACATGTGTTTTGGAAAAAAAATAAATCGATAGTTAAATTATTTAGACATTTATAAAGAATCAGAATCAGTAATTGTATTGGTATCATGTCTGAAAGTGACAGAATGGTCAACGAGCGAGATCGGAGATGCACCGCAGTACAACTCATGCTCTCTACTGATCCAAGTTATGACAACAGGACCATTGCCAGCACCCTCAAAATGCAAATTCGGACGGTTCAATGCTTGAGGGCACACATCAACAAAGTTTCCGGCCACGGTTATGGACTTTGGTGGTGTCACCTCCGATCTTCAAAGTCAGCTTGAAAGTCAACACCCAAGTGTTCACAAGTTCAAAGTAACCCAGGCTTGGCTTCAGAAGGAGTGCTACAACTTTGCAACCTTCTCTCATTGCCCCTGCCCCTCTTCCCACAACCTGAACCAATGGACTAGTTCGTTTGGTCACACCTCAAGAACATCACTAACTGTACCTCCTATATCACCAAAGCCACCCTGATTGCTGTCGGATCCATATCGAGGCAGTGATTAAGGGTGAAAGCGGCTACATTGAAGAGATGTCCGCTCTATTGCATAATCAAGGTACCCGAACTGATTTTTTTCAATAAAAGTTTTAAAATAAAGACGTGGTGTTTTCTTTAGGCTGACAACTTTATTATTCTATTCCACCCTGTATTCAGGGCTTAAGCTTAAGGGTTGCGGAGAAGAAACTGACACTCAGAGAATTTGGCTCCATTGGTTTCTAATGACTATGGATTAAATTTAATACAAATCTTAAATATTTTGACATTTAAAATGCCATTTTGTTCGTTTTTGTTTTCAAATTTACACAAATCAACACCAACCCACAAGTCTTAAGAAACCCAGACTTGGCTTCAGAAGGAGTGCTACGGCTTTGTACCATTCTCTCACTGGGTCACCCCTCCTCCCCTGACTTGAACCTGCTGGACTAATTCGTTTGGTCATACGTCGAGAACATCACCAACATGACCTCCCACAACACCAAAGCCAGCCTGATTGCTGCCATGCACCGGATATTTGCCGAGCTCCTGCTGACGTTTGTGGAAAAGGCATGCTTCCAGTTCATGACCTGTATTGAGGCAGTGATTGAGGCTGAAGACGGCTACATTGAATAGATGTCAGCTCTACTACATAATCAAGTTACCTGAATTGATGTTTTTTCAATAAAAGTTTTAAAACAACTGTAGCGTGTTATTGTTAGATGGTTGGTTGTTTTACGGCATATCAACCCTTTTCAGGTTATTTAATGCCGAATCTAGTTATTTTGTGGAACGATTTTTAATGGAGTATATTTGTTTTTTAAGTCGTATTCTATTTAACCCATAGTTGGGACCCTAACAGGTACTACCAATTCGGGTCAGAGTGGACCTGGGAGCAATGGCAATTAAAGGGTGGCTCCACACTCCCCAAGGCCCGCAAGGTGGGGCCTCACCATCGGATATAGTTTTAGGTCATATCCAGGACCGTTATTGTTAGAATTATTATTATCACTGCTAGTGAGTAAAGATTTCTCCAGCCAGGATTGTGGATCAGAGCTGGTGTCGTGCATTTAGGCTACCAACTCCAGTGCTCTGTTTATAGTACTTATCTTATTATGGTGCAAAAAGGTGCGGCTAACCGTTTTAGCATTGGGATGGTATTTTGTTCAGGGTTGGTATTTTTCAATTATACACAGCAATTAACATTGTCCTTCCGAAACAAGTGAAAATTAATGGACTGGTCCAGTTTACATGTAAAAAAAAAAAAAAAAAAAAAAAAAAAAAATGCTAATTGTGCAATTGAAGGATTGCTAATTTCAAATGGAGAAACTTTCATTTCGTTTGTTTGGGTTTGTTTTACAATACACATTGGTACGAAAAAGTGGTCAAAACTTCAAATATACGTTAGGTTGTTTGGTTGTTTTTGTTTTACGGCATATCAACCCTTTTCAAGTTATTTAATGACGAATCCAGTGATTTTGAAGAAAAGTTTTTTAATAGAATATATTTGTTTTTTTTTTTTTTGTTTTTTTTTCAAGTCGAGTTCTATTTAACCCATAGTTGGGACCCTAGCAGGTACTACCACTCCGAGTCAGAGTGGACCTGGGAGCAATAGCAATTAAGGGGTGGCTCCACACTCCCCTAAGCCCGCAAGCTGGGGCCTAACCATCAGATATAGTTTAAGGTCATATCCAGAACCTTCAAATATACAGTGTATCACAAAAGTGTCACAAAAAATGTGTACACCCCTCATATTTTTTCAAATATTTAAGTATATCTCTTCATGGGCCAACACTGAAAAAGCATGGTGGTGGCAATGTCATGGTCTGAGGCTGCATGAGTGCTGCAGGTATTGGAGAGTTACATTTCATTGAGGGAAACATGAACTCCAACATGTACTGTCAAAAAGCTAAATCCCTGGCAACAAAAGTGAGTATAACAGAGTACTCCTCACCTGGTCGCCGCCACACATGGTTAAGGCCATCAGAACCAAACAAATTAAATTTTGTCTCATCAGCCCATAGGACATGGTTCCAGTAATCTATGGGTTTTGTTGACATGTCTTCAGCAAACTGTTTGCGGGCTTTCTTGTGTATTGCCTGCAGAAGAGGCTTCCTCCTGGGGTTACAGCACACCAACTGGACAAGGCGAGGAGTACAAAGATAAGTGTGACATGCCTACAGTCAAGCATGATGGTGGAAATGTCATGGTCTGGGGCTGCATGAGTGCTGCAGGTATTCGAGAGTTACATTTCATTGAGGGAAACATGAACTCCAACATGTACTGTGAAATACTGCAGCAGAGCATGATACCTCTCCTCCAGAAACAGGGTCGCGGAACAGTGTTCCAGCATGACAATGGCCCAAAACACGCATCCAAGACAACCACTGCTTTACTGAAGAGGCTGGGAATAAATAATGGACTGATAGGCATGTCTCCAGACTTAAACTCAAGAGAACATCTTTGGGGCATCCTCAAGCAGAAGGTGGAAGTGCGCAAAGTCTCAAATATCCGCCAGCTCCGCAATATCGTAATTGAAGAGTTGAAGAGCATTCCAGTGGCTACATGTGAGAGCTCTGGTAAACTTCATGTCCAGGAGAGTAAAGGCAGTTTTGGATAATGATGGCGGTCACACAAAATACTGCGAATTGACATGTTGTATGTTAATAATGACAACTTTTCATAAGAGGTGTACTCACTTCACTTTTGTTGCCAGGGATTTAGCTTTTAATGACTATATTTTGAGTTATTTTTTAGGGGAAAATAAATGAACTCTGTTATATATGCTGCAGACAGACAACTTTTCATTGTGTCAAAAAATCATTTTTTCATTCTTGTCCCATGAAGAGATATACTTAAATATTTGAAGAAATGTGAGGGGTGTACTCACTTTTGTGATACACTGTATAACAAATAAATGTTATCAAAGGCAAGATACCTTACTCTTCTACCTACCTGGAAAACTTTTCAGTGGTTTTACTCACTTTAAAATGTTTATCAGGTTCTACAAACAAATAGTGTCGAGTGTTAGGTGAGAGTAAGAAAAATGGCCGCGAACTGACACCTAAACATTAGAAGTTTGATAATGACTTTAAAAAAGTAAATTAAAACAAAATCCTGTTAGAAACTCAATAAATATCTCAGTAACATTTATTGAGTGAGTTTCTAACAGTATTTTGTTTTATTTTTTTTTTTAATTTTTAAACCGCGTTCAGATGCAAATATGTTATCTAACAAAAATCATTCATTTTTTTTTCTTTTCAACTTGAAATGTTTCTTACTAATTTTGGATAATAAA
Source organism: Euprymna scolopes (assembly GCF_053919585.1). Classification (NCBI taxonomy): domain Eukaryota; kingdom Metazoa; phylum Mollusca; class Cephalopoda; order Sepiida; family Sepiolidae; genus Euprymna; species Euprymna scolopes. The sequence goes on along the minus strand of NC_136498.1, from coordinate 112,536,017 downwards.
ATATCCATTATCAGGGAAAGAAAGATTTTTTTTGTTTTGTTTTCTTAAGTAAAATGTCTGTATCTTCGTATTGTTTAATCAAGGCTGTTGTTGAAAAGAACATTACTTTCAGCTTTTTATGCACGTGTTCGTTCTAGTGTTATAAAACTTGCCAAAAGTTATTAGAAGCATCATTAAGATTCAAAATTTTGAATAACAAGGCAAACTGTTTTGAAACCACGTTAAGATGCAAATATTTGTAATTTTAATATGTAATTGTGTTAGGGTGGTAAAGAGGTTTTGTTGGAAGAAAAATGACACCGTTTTAGGGGATAACATTTTTATGTAAATTTCTGCAGAAAACTAAGTTTTTTAAATTTCTAAGTAAAAAAAAAAGCTTGACTTTTGTCAGAAGAGAAAAAAAAGCATGCATACCTTCAATAAGTTTCCAGACTTTTTTGCACAGGCATTTAAAATTGTCCTAGACTCTTGAAAATTCTGTATCTTTTTTATTTTTATTTTTTTATGTTACATTTAAACTTCTGCATATCAGTACAGCCAGGGAAGCAGGCAGCAGGAAGGGAATTCCAAAGTCTAGCTGTTCGGGGGAAGAAACTATTAGAATAGAAAGCTTTCTGGTATTTAGGGACATCAACGGTGAAAGGTGTGAGATCTTATCCCCAACAAACCCGCCTGGCAATATGTACGTTGAGGGGGTACAAGTGAAACGAGTTCATCAGAACACATCCACTTAAAATATTTGTAAAACAGGTGCAGTGATGCAACATCGTGGCGATGAGACAGGGGCTGGAGTTTAGTTGATAAAGTGGGACCGATTAGATTAACAACAGGCAGGAGTAGTCTTCTCGCTCGATAGAGAACACGCACCTTCTTTGCAGCAGTCTTTGCAATGTCCTCTATGTATTTGTTTCAGTTCATATTGCCCACTAATGTTAGGCCGAGGAGTTTGAAGGTAGAATTCTCAAGTAGGGTGTTATTTGTCATAGATATAGGGGGTTATGTTATTGCTAGCTCTCTTTATAAGATGATAAACTAATTATTATGATTTCAGGTTCAAATGAACAGCTACTAAAGTCTAAAGTCTGATTGTCACAACTGGCAAATTTCAAAAAATGCAATCTGTTCTAAACTTGGAAAAAATTCCAAAGAAATGTACGGAATGCTTCAAACTGCTTTTGGACCATCTTGTGTTATATCGTGAAATATAAGATCTCCATCGAGCCTATAACAATATGTAAACAAAACACAGATTGCATCAGCAGGAGCAAAGATATCCAAACACCAGGAGCAGCCACTGATATGACAACATCGATACGTAAGCAAAAATGGCACCGACCTGTGCTTAACTATCATATTCAATCGACTATTAATGACACATTAAGTTGTCAGAAACTATGCTCCTTGTACCCAGCCTTCCACTAAGGCACGCAGTTCATTGTAGCAAAGAATTGTCGAGCAAAACATATTGCCCAAGGAAATAGCTACACTAAGAGAAAGGCAGACAGAAAAAATTTGACAGATGAGATATGAAAATATGTGATAAAATATAAAAGGACTACAAGTGACAAACTTAGGCTAAATTTATTCACAGACACACCAAGCTAAAATGGAAACAACAAACGTGAACTCCAGGAAATGAACATTCCTTCACAATAATTGCGACATTGCAACAACAACAAAATGCTTTCTCTAATCGCATCACAAACTGTCTGTTTTCAACTACATTCCGGCGCACAGTATATAAGGGTTTGCGTCATCAGCTAACATGACGGAATGACTCATGGATTACTCTTTCCTTTTCTAACAGCAGCAGTTAGTATGAACGTCTTCGCCCTTTCTTTCTCATAGCATCAGAAGCCGTCTGCTCAACATTGGGAACAACAAACCTTGATGACAAGGACTTTGCTATTTTCTTATTCTCTGAAACTTCTTATCAACAAGAGACAATTATTTTCACTCCAACTGACCTTAATGATAAGGACTTTGCTATTTTCTTCTTCTAAGAAACCTCTTGTCGACAAAAGACATTTTCATCCATTTAATTTCTTCAATAAATATTCAATTTAATATTCTGTGTCTTTCTTGCTACCATATGCAAAATTTGTTATTGTGACTGTCGTTATCAGGTATTGAGATAAAATACCTTATAACACCAAATATAACAATTGTATGAATCAAACATCAGTTTTGAGTGGCATGATGGCTTCAAGGCAGGGAGTCTGTGAGGGATGATGAGGTATAGGAGGAGTAAGGAAGTCAGAACATCAGAGTTGATTAACCAACTAAAGAATTTTATGGGTAAGGACCGTCATGTGTCTATAGAGACAATAATTGCACAGTTTGATGTCAGTGTGGGAACTGTACACACAATTATTTGCGAAGAACTGAAGATGTGGAAATTTACGCGAAGCTTGTCCCCAGGGTGCTCCGAGAAGATCAGAAAGAAAGACGTTTTCATAACCAGAAATGACATCAAGGCAGTTCCTTATCCTCCCTATAGTCTAGATCTTGCTCTTTGTGACTTGGTTATCCTCTAAGCGCAAGGAAAACCTTAAAAACTGTCATTATAAGACAATTGAGAAGATGAAAGACACTGTGATGAGGGTTATTGACACGCTCACACAAGAGGACTTCTATGGGGCCTTTGGAAAGTTGTTGGAATGGTACAGCAGCGGGAGGCGATTATTTCGGCGAGGACTAGAGTTTCATGTGTGTACTATCAATAAAAGTGCCCAGACAAAAAAAAAGGATGGAAATTTATTGAAGGCACCGTGTATGTAGACACGATGCGTGGATTACAGAAAGACTCTTCACAATTCTACATGGCTTTTTTGGTGTTTATTTAGAATCATACTTACTTAAAAAAAAACAGAAACATCAAAAAAATTCTTTATGATGTATGCAATAATCACGGAACATATATATATTATACTACCCGGTCATGAAATACGCTTAAATATAATATTTTGATTGAAGCAGATTTCGTATTTATATTGGACTCCAATATAATATAATAATATAGTAATAATTTAAAAAGTTTTTTTTTAAAAATGACTTGTGCGCCACCACTGAGAATCGAAACCAAAACGTTTAGCTAACGATTTACTTTTTCATTTGACGTTAATGCCGTAGCTATGAAGACCTCTTTGCTACAAGGTCAAAAATTAAAACATGAACTAATAGCTATTACGTCACGCATGTATATTCGTAATGTCGTCGTTCAACCTTCACCTGGCAAATTCCATTTTTTTAAATTTTCGCACTTTTGTACTGATTTTTTTCCCAGTTAAAACCCAGGATTACTAAACTGAGCTAATATTCTGGAGAGATAGAGAGAGAAAAAAAAAGCAATAATGGGACTATTAAAAACAGGATTAGATCTGATGACTTTGGGGGGAAATTAAATCAAAACGGTATAGGGAGTTGTGTGCAGAACAGGAGACTTCGATGGTATGGTCATGCTGAAAGAATGGATGAGTGTTCCTAGGTTAATAAATGTAGGGCAGTTGACGTTGCAGGGTCAGTTATCAGGAGAAGGCTGAGGTAAACATAACAGGAAGTGAGAAGGATGAATTTGAAAGGAAGAGGGATAAATTAAGTCTTGGCCAAAGATAGGTTAGTTTGGAAGTTAATTTCTAAAAACTGTCCAACACATGCCAGCATGTAAAACAGACGTTAAACCGATGATGATGATGAGGAGGAGAAAGAGTCAGGTCGGGTGAGGATAAGTATGATTTTTTATAAATAAATAAATAAATTCCTGTGGGAGTATTATCAGATTGATTTAGGGTTGAGGAGAGATGGATAAAAAGTTCATGTTATTTGGGACATTCATAGTTATAAAAGTCTGCGTTTCATAAATAAAATGGCTCCAGAGTTTGTTTGGCCATCAAAAGAAATTGCAGCACAAACGTTTTCTTCCAGACAAAACACATTTTGATGTGATACAAAGAAACCATTGCTTTTGTTATATATACACTCCTCGATCTGAATCTGAAAGTTTCTTTTGTAGCAATGCCCCCCCTCCTCCTTCTTCTCCTCATTCTGGGTTACTTATAAAAATGCTGGTGTTGGTATTCACTTACTTTCTAAACATCACTAGTTAGCTGAATTCTTTTCACCTACAGGACAGGAAAAAGTCGAATGTGCGACTTAACCACCCACACGCAGAATGATTAAACAAATTTTTATGCATCAACAAACAATCCAATCTAGAACCCTCCATGAAGCTGTCGATATATATATATATATAGATATATATATATATATATATATATATATATATATATATATATATATATATATATTCCCCTCTCTGGACGGACACACACACATATAGACAACTCATTTTTATTGATTCCTTGAGGAATGAGTTGGCATAAGGGAATTAACTCTTTGAGAAATTAAAGTTATTTTCATTTAGTTAGTACATTATCTAGCTGGAAAACTGGCTCCTTGCTGATTAAAGCTGTGCCAATTTAGGGTTAAATAATTAAGATCTTGTTTCGAAATTTTAGATATTATTCATCCTGGTCAACAACGATCAAGAAAATACTAACTTTGTGGATGTTTGATTTGTCGTTTATTACTTTTAGCCAGGCATTCAAGCATGCACACATTGACTGCCTACTAAACATTATCTAAGATATCTCTGTGCACGAGTTTGTCATGAAAACGTGACATGAGGATAGCTTTCATATTCAAAATCATATAGTGATAGTCTTTATTTATCTCTCATACCCTCAGGTCCATTCTTATTATTTCCTACCATGTTGTCCTTGACCTTCCTTTGTGAACTAAACCTGCTACCTCAACTGTTCTACATCTACTAAGCCTTGTCCTATAAATAAAAGCCAAGAGGTTAAATGATTATTTTTATTTATTTATTTTTTATTTTTTTTGCTGCAGCATCTATAACAACTTCCTGTTTTTAGATCACTTTTTTTAACACATTTGCTAACATTCTAAGGAAAGAACTTGAATGCCTACTAGACACTATCCCCGAGTGTCTAAGGTCTCTCTGTGCAGGGGTTTGTCAGAACAACCTGGCATGAGGATACTTTTTCCCTAGAAGTAAACCTTGACCAAATATTCAAAATCACATAGTATTCGCAGCCCAAAGAAGATCTCCTTACTATGGCTAACTTACATTAAGCTTTTACGAAGAATGGAGCACCTTCTCCAAGTAATGTTACCTCAAGTAATAGCGTGGAGCTGGTTATTCCACCAGACTAGATAAATTCTTGTCCTGGAATCCAGTAAGACCAAGAGACAACAAGCAAGATATACTATAACATATTTGAATGGTCAATTTGGGAAAGGAAAACGATGTTCTCAACTTAATAGTTTGAGATGAAAATGAGAACTTTAATGGAATATTCGAATATCTATGCATCTCATATGAAGTTCAAATGTTAGCACATATGAAGGAACCCCTTGGTTTCTGAGAACTTTGAAGTAAAATGAAACACAACAGGAACGTTTGTCATTGATGTAATAAACGCAAATAAAAATAATAGAAACAAATAAAAATGTAATAGAAACAAATAAAAATGTCTATTTCCGCCTGCAGACGAGTAAATAGATAAAAAATAAGTGTCCTTTTTATTTTTGCCATGTTGCAGACAAATGAATACAGAGATGCAACCAATTCACTTTTTCTGAGGATGCAGAGGAATGTGGTAGATTCCTGGTGTGCGTCTTCACAACAAAGTTTGTTCTGACTCCCTACTATTGAAGCTGGAGATGATGGACTGCAGTCATCTCTGCACTACGATCGTCTACGATGATATAGACACGTTAAACGAAGCTCTGGTTGGATAAATATGTGCACACTCATCTCAATTGAGGGTAACTGAGGAAGAAGCAGACTGAAGAAGACTTAGAATGACCTGGTCAAAGATGACTCCATTGAAAATAACACAAATGATGAAAGTTCATGAAAAAGAAAAAAAAAAGAAAAAGAAAAAAAAGTATTTTGCACCGCCATCGCGAACATGCAATCCACATCTTATGTTGGAAAGACATGTTAAACGACAACGAAGAATTAGAATAATTATAATAAGATAACTGTGTGGACTGACTGACAAAATGAGGGAGATTATACCTAAAACCTCATTAAATGAGGATTTCTCTCCCCTTCCCCGAACTCTCCCAAAGGACATAATTAGGGACTTTATATCAAACAGACATTTCTCTCCTTAAATCCAATTAAAAAAAAAAAAACATTAAATTTGCGTTGACAGGTGACAACAGTAATATGAACGCATTTATCTACATTTGATGGAATAGCCATAGAATTAGTTGATATTAATGAACGAGTGGATTGGAATGGTAAAGTCGCGTCGTGACAAAGTATGTTAAAGCTTGTTTTATCGTCTTTCAGAATTTAGCAACAGGGACCAGGTCAGACCATTGGACAAGTTGTCGTGTCAGATGACCAATTAGTATCATCATCATCATCATCATCTAGTCGTGATAGCGTCATGGATCTTCCTATCTCATTCATGCCATCTCGTTCTATCCTCCATCACAATATTAAGTCTTCATAGGTGTCTTAGGAGTTCTGTGACTTGCTTGATGTAAGTTCTGTGTAATCTTCCCACTGAGCCACATCACTGTTTTGGCATTTAACAATTGCATCTCTTAGTTCTATCTCTAATCAGGACTGAAGAAACTGGCCATATTTGTCCCCTCATGGGGGATATAAAAGTATGATATATATATACTAGCCTGGGAGTCCAGCGTTGCCCGGGTGTTTGGAGGTGTATGTTGAGCAAAAAAAAAATAAAATAAAATAAAATAAAAAAGAAGTAGTCAATTTTTTTAAACTTTGACCTCTATTATGACGCCTTAACATTTATTGTTTTGGGCTCAATCAGCTTGCAGGCCTTAGGGAGTGTGGATCCACCCTTTAATTGCCATTGCTCCCAGGTCCACTCTGACCCAGATTGGTAGTACCTATTAGGGTCCCAACTATGGGTTAAATAGAATACGACTTAAAAAAACAAATATACTATATTAAAAAGTCGTTCTTCAAAAATCACCAGATTCGGCATTAAATAACCTGAAAAGGGTTGATATGCCGTAAAACAAAACAACCAACCAAGTTATTAAGTTAGATCAGTGGTTCTTAACCGGGGTCCACATAGACACTAGGGGCCCATGGAATATTTCTGGGGTCCACAGGCAAAACATAACAAAATTATCATAATTATTATAATTGTTGTAGAATATTTTATTTTAATTAAATTAGTTTTCATTTAAAAATAAAGCTTAATTATATAATATTTCTTTGATTAAAACCTCAAAATTTATATTAGTGAAAAATAGAAGATTATCTTATGACCAATAGTTATGAAGGGGTCCACCAAGATAAAAAGAAGGGGAAAGGGGTCCATGAGTAAAAATCCATGTCCAAGGAACCTATATCTAAAATTTCAAGTGTTTAGACCCAAAATTGGTGGAGAAGTTTAGTAGAGTTATCAAAGGTCAAATCGTTGAACTTTGACCCCTTAACAGCCAAATTTCTGGCCAAAAACCGATTACAAAGATTTTCCCAAATCTCAGTACCCTGTATATCAAATTTCGACTCTGTAGACTGAAAATTGACAGAGTTATTGCGTAGGGAAATGTACACAGACACACACTTTCACATATATACACACACACACGTCTAAAGAAGCTTGGAGTAAAAAAAAAAAAAATGTAAAAAGTAAAAATAAAGAATGCAGTTTAAATTCTCAGAAAACAAAAACAAACTAAATTTAATCTATCGCAGACTAAGCACCTACATAATCAAACTTGTAAAACGTTTATATTTACAAAAGAAAATTCAACTATATAAGGATGCAAAAAAGAAAACCTTAACTAAAATTTTGTAAATAGAAAACGGGGCTCCTCAACTGCCTACCATATAGCTGTTTCAGAGATTTAATATACATATATATATATATATATATATATATATATATATATGAGAGAGAGAGAGAGGAAACGAAAACCATTTCAAATCTCTACTTAAAAACCATAAATGTTCTTTATGTGTCTGGGAGTGCTCTTAGATAGGATTTATATCGGAATGCCGCTGATAAGTATCAAAAATCGGTAATCAAAAAATCCGATTGAAGACGGAACAGTTTGATTTGGACCAAAGTTAACAGTCTGATATAGCCTAGCATCACGAGTGCATTTGAGAAGTCTTATCACCACACAAGCAGAAGGGTCCAGCGTAAAAAATCAAGAGTAGACTCTTTGATAAGACAGAGGCGCGTCTGAAATGAATGTTTCTGTTTAGATCACAATTGAACCATGATACTTGACTTTGGAATTTTATACTTTAATTCAAGCTATTATATATAAAAAAAAAATTTTTATATAATCAACAGTAAGTTCTCTACAGCGCATCTTAATCTTTTATAGGGTTGGTCCCAATTAGCAGCCCCTTACGTCCAAGTGGCAATATGCCTTGTCTGGGGTGAAGGAGAGTAAAAAAAAAAATTTAATAAAAAATTTAAAAAAAAAAAAATTTTTAAATAAAAAAATAAACAAACATGTCACCATAAAATGTACAGTTATACATGATACAATGTTGGAAATAAAAATGTCAATATTAAATTTAAATTATTTGTAATTCTCATGATTCTAAACAGTTCCAAAAAAAGTCGTTTATTTGCATTTTGCAAATCTCTCGTCTTTTGAAAAAGAAATTCTACAGAGTTTGGATTTTACAGATCAAGAATTTTGGTTAACTGTGTAACATTGTCATTAATATGTTAACACGTCGCAAAAAAAAAAAAAAAAAAAAAAAAGGAAACAGAAGAAAGGAAGAACATAAATATGCCAAAGTACACCTGCCAAGTTCCATTTTTTCAATTTTGACCCCATAGCAGCTATTTTTTCCAACTAAAAACTAAATCGATTTTGTTCCAGTGATCCGAATACCCTATATATCAAGTTTCAAATGTGTAGACTAAAAATTGACAGAGTACTTAGGTAGAGACCGTTCCACAGAGAGACAAGATCACTTTTATAACATATTAGCAAATCGCCCGGCGTTGCCCAGTCGTAAGATACGCTTAAATATGATATTTTAATTCATGCAGATTACGTATTTATTATTCTAGAGACAATTTCTCTATCGATTAATATATTGAACCTAATATATAGTAGTGAGATCAAAACTAACTAATATTTAAATGACTTGGGCGCCATCAGCAAGAATTGAAACCAAAACATATCTCGCCATCCTTTTCCTTTAGCCTCTGAGTCATGCTCATACACACATATACGTATGTAAATTCACCTATTATCCCTTTTTTTAAAAAATAGAATGGGCCGAGATCATTGAAGACAAGATTCAACCAAGCAAGGAAACCCGGACAGTCCACAGAGTTTTATAATTATATAGATAGAGATATGAAAATAGATAAGTACATTAGCTTATCTCATTTATTCTTGAGAACCCTGCAGAACCTTAATGTTCCAGAGAAACGCTGGTCTAAACAATTGTCTTCAGTGTCTAAATGGCAACGTTTGACCAGATTGTATTAAAGGGAAAAGATAACGAAATACCAAGGTGTTATGTACGACATGAAAAGAAACTGGAATTTTAGGAAAATCTTCATTATTCCAGTAATTATAGGAGTAACTGGACTCATGAAAAAGAATTTTAAAATTAATATACCCGGTGAATCAAGTGCAAGAGAAATTCAAACAATTGCACTTAAAGGGATGGTCAGAATATTAAAAAGATCTTTCGGTTGGAATATCTGAGTTAGCAGATGAATGTTTGGCATCCCGTAGAATGCTCCATCCCTAGTTTGAACAAACTGATGAGAAAATTTTAAAATAAAATTAAAAAAAAAAAAAATATATGCATTCAAATCATTTCTATTCATCTAAGTTGTAACTGCAAGTTGGAGATAGAAAAACCTACTGTTGAAGCCAACTAAAAGGCAATCAATCATCCAGAATTATCAAGAAACAGCGGAGGGGGGGGGGTGTCTCTCTCTCTCTCTTTCGCTCCCACCCCCTGGAGAAGATTCTTCTAAAGCTGATATTTAAATGCCTAACTCAACAGCAAAACAGTTGCCAAGGAAACAAAACTTCTGTTTTTCATTTTTTTGTCATTTTCTGAAGAGGTCAGGGTATGAAATTTGAAACCACCAGAGGAAATGTCCAATTATTGGGGAAAGATCATATTGCCAACTTATTGATTGTAAACACACATAAACATATATAGTAGAGATTTAGAAGGCTATCACAATGCGAGGAATGAAATATAGTCGTTGTTGGTAAGAGAAGACGAGAACAAGTGGCGATTTACAAATCAATAAGTACATACATATATTTTACATATACATATATTTATTCAGTTGTATTGGTAAAATGTCTTACTTGTTATGTCTGCGACAAATTCCATTATTAATTTCGGAAAAATTCTCTTTTCAAATGGTAAGCGTAACAGATCGATTCAAAGCAATATATATACACTCTCTCTCTCTCTCTCTCTCTCTACAAACTAGAAATAAAAAACTTAGAAATGCAAGAAAGAATAGAATTAGAAAAAATAAAGTTGGAAAAACTAAGAATACAACCAGAAAATATAAACCAAATGCTAATAACTATTTTGTTAATACAATTTTCGATGTAGGAAAATGCATTAAATTCGTACTATCATTTAATGAAAAAATAGTACAGAAATATTCCCCTCTTTTAGAACGGCACTATGAGATTTGGCCAACACTTCTGCAATCTGTCCCGTAACAGATCGCTTCAAAGCATGCTAGATGATGGAGCGGAAGTTGTTACGCCTACCATTTGAAAAGGGAATTTTTCCGAAATTAATAATGGAATTTGTCGCAGACATAACAAGTAAGACATTTTACCAATACAACTGAATAAATATATGTATATATTAAATATATGTATGTACTTATTGATTTGTAAATCGCCACTTGTTCTCGTCTTCTTTTACCAACAACAACTATATTTCATTCCTCACATTGTGACAGCCTTCTAAATCTCTACTACATACCTATCCCACACAATGCTTCAAGCAAACTACATATCAATCATATATATATATATATATATATATATATGTTTTTGCAAAAATCAATGCAACAAAGTATAAAATTTAAATATTTCAAGTATTAGTTTATTACCAATAGCAATTATTAAATTTAATTCTATTTCTCTTATTTAGGTTAGATTTAGTTTAGTTTCTATATGTTAACTTAACAACCATTTTATTAATTGTACCATCCTAAATTCCGCGTATTAAATTTAAAATTCTCTTACAACACTTACATTTCATTTAACATATTTCTTAATTATTAAAAAAAAATTTTTTATATACGTTATTTTAATCAGGTCTTAGGCATGATAATATAAATTTATTTCTGTGTAGACAGCTTTGTATAACATCAAACTTTTTGTTTAAAATTTCTTCTTTAGAATTCACTATGTGGTATGACTCAAGTAAGCATAGATATTTATTGGTATATGAACATTACCGAATTTCAATGCATAAAAAAAATTTGGTAAATATATATATATATATATATATATGAATGCAAATTTTGAATTAAATTATGCAAATTAAAAATTTACAACAAATTTATTGTTTGACAAGGAATACAAAACATTTAATTTTTTTTCTTAATCCATGGATTTTCAATGACTGGCTCATCTCATCGAAGGGAATGCTTTTAGCAAAATAATTATAACAAAGTTTTTTCTTTAGCAAAGTAATCATAAATTTTACTTATAACCACATGAATTGAAAATTAAATTGAAATTGATTAAAATGATTGTATGAAAAGAACGTACTATGGTTGAATGAACAACGATACAGAAAGAGTTGAAAAATCAAAATCCATGAAAACTGGTAAATTCGAGTATATATATTATCAAGGGGAGACTTGATTCCAAATATTTGTAATATGTTATATCTGCCTTCTTTTGGAAATAGGGTATGATTATAAATATCTCCAGTATCGAATAATCCTTATACACTGTGAAATTTACTTTATGTAGAAAAAGGATAGAAAAATTTAAAAACAAAATAGACAGTCCAACTAAAGTCTTTGGAAAAATAATCCAGGAGCCACAATAATAGTCCAATTGAGCTTGATTTGAAAAATGCCAAAGCAATGAATTCTCTATAAAGTAATTTCACAAATCCCGTTGGGATGATAGTAGACCAATAGGAATCGGTTTGAAAATAAACTCCAATGGAAGAATCTTAGGTAAGATCATCCTCGATCGAACCTCAGATGTAATTAAATGATCAGAAAGTTTGTTGAAGATTGCACTGCAATGTAAAAATTTGCAGGTAAAATAGTCCTGACATTGATTCGAGAAAGTCTTTGATTGGATCATCGATTTTGTGTTAAATTTTTGCTGCATGATTTAATAAAATTCTATGTATGTTTTATTCCTCATCCTTTTAGAAAATATACCCGGCGTTGCCCGGTATAAAACGTAACATTAAATTCCTTAAAAAAATGAAAAAAAAAAAAAAAGATTGAGATATGGTTATGCGAGTATTATGTTTTTTTCTAAACAGTTCCTTCCTTGTAAGTAAAAAAAAAAATACTTGAGCTGAAACCAAAACCTTGAATCAAGTACGATAACCACCGGACCAATTTGACACAATCTTTACAAAATGTTTTCAAACCTACTTATTCTGAACATAATGTAAACGATTCGCACATGCGCAGTCGTGAAACAGCAAACGGATAAAAATTTGATGGCTCCCAGATACCAATTTTTCAATTTTGTACCCTTAACAGCCCTTTTTTTCAGGCTGAGAACCGATTAAAATGCTTTCCACATGTCTGAATACCCTATATACCAAATTTCAAGTCTGTAGATTAAAAATTTGTTGAGCATATAGGTTGAGAAGTGTCTTCATACACACACATTCTCACTTTTATAGATATATATATATATATATATATATACATGCACACAAACACACTTTTGGATGTGATGAAGTGGTTAGCCTTTGAATCTTGGAATTGCTATATCTAGCCCCACTCAATAATTGTGATACGACGAAACAGATGTATGTGGATGACAAACATATATTGTGTGTCTGTGTGTATGTATGTGTGTATATGTATGTATGTGTGTGTGTGTGTGTGCGTGTGTGTATGTGTGTGTGTGCGTATGTATGTGTGTGTGTACTAGCTGTCTTTATCCAGTATTTTGCCCCCCCCCAAAATATTATGATTTTGTTGCTAAAAATAATTTAGAAAATTACATTTAATTAATACGGCATCGTTTGGTTATTAAATCGTGAATTAAACCAAACTGTTAGAAAAGCATAATTATTTGTTTTTATCGTTTCCTAAACCGAAAAGAAAAAAGGAAATGTGGAGGTCAAAAAATCACAAGTAAAAACGGGACCTTTTGATCTCCAGTCTAAAGCTTTCCTATTTGACCCATTTTTGTGTGTGCGTGTGAGAAAGAGAGAGAGAGAGAGAGAGAGAGAGAGAGAGAGAGAGAGAGAGAGAGAGAGAGAGAGTGACACACACACACACACACGGTACCAACGCTATTCGGGTATAACCGACTTCCTCCAAAGGAGGAAGTTCCATGGGAGTATGAAATTCACAAGCGGTCCCCAGTTACACGTATATCCTCGTTAGGGGAGATGATGACTTTAGGTTTTTGCAACTATTGCAGGGAAGCGTTGGCGTCCTCCTACACACAGCGCCTGGAATTCCCAAATTGATCACCCATTTTAATAATGACCAGGTTCAACGTTGCTTAACTTTGGTTATCTTTTGTTAGACTGTATATAATTGATAATTCAATATCAATAAGTTAAGCATCTTTAAGTTCTACTGGTTACTTTTAATGTATCTAAAACCAAGCTTCTATCTTTACATCATCAACGCTCTGATCCCCATCTGGCATCAATTGAAATGAATGGCTCTCGTCTTGGGGAGGCCTCATGTTTTGACAAGATTCTGGGCTTGACCTTTACTCCTGATCTAAAATGAAACACGTACATCAAATCTGTTGCCAAAGCCATTGGAAAAATGGTGGGATCCTTCTATCGATCCAGTAGATATCTCATTGCTGATGAAATTCTCCAGCCAAGTTCGTCCAAGGATGGAGTACTGTTGCCACATCTGCTAGAAAGGACTTATCCTGCCTTGATAGTGTTCAAAATAGACCGTAGCCTCCTTTTTTCTTCCCTGCAACCTCTTTCTCACAGAAGAGATGTAGCGAGTTTGTCTTTGCTTTATCGTTATTTTCATGGCAAGTGCTCGACTGAGCTTCAATCTATGGTCCCCTCCCTTGCCAAACTTTCACGAGAAACACTCATCTAGCTGAAAACACTATCAATAATTCCTCCCACTCTTTATCTGTGCCTAAACCTAAACGTAGATTCCATGAACAAAGCTTCTTTCTTAGAAGTACACACCTAAGGAATTGTCTTCCGTTTTCCTGCTTTCCAGCTGACTACAATATGGTTGTCTTCAAGTCCAATGTAAACAAGTTCTTCATGAGCCATTCCCCTTAGGTTAACAAAGTTACTGAATTTCCATTACTAACGATTACTATATTGTCCAATTGACTACTGTACACTCTTTAACCCTTATCCTCGAGTGGCCCCTGGGCCTTGATAAGTGGTGATGCCTATGTAAAAAAAAAAAAATTTCACTTTCTCTCGAAAATTGCAAAAACTGCAATTGATGGACTTTTGTTGGATAGAGACTGTATATTATAATAAGATAAATATAAATCTAAGTATTGCATTACATTTACGAAAAATAAATTATGTATTAAAATTGCGTTTTGTTTCGATTTTTTGGACTACTGTTCTCATCTTGAGAGTTTATTTAACGTTTCGGTCGATGTAACCTCTGACCCTCTTCAGGTATGCTGTGTCTGTGGGTACATATTGGGACATATATTTTTCGGGGACTCAAAACAAAAATGATAATGACAATACTGAGGGAGGCATTTATAACAGAGCTGGGAGAGATGCGAATTCATTTATACAATTCTTGTTAACACAGAGGAGGGAGAGATACATTATTGAAGTGTGGAGGGGGACAAATTACTTGGAAGGCATTATACAAAGTTCATTAATGATGATAAAACACATTTACCTTTCCAGTTGTAATGACAACACAAAGACAAACAGTTACAAAATATTAAATGATTTCTTTATTCCTCAGCCAGCCGATTGATGATGTCAGGAATTCAAACTTGTATAGTTACATGGTCTCTCTTTCACCCTTCGCCTCTAAGAGCATCAGCTTCAATCTTTGACTCTCTCTCTCTCTCTCTCTCTCTCTCTCTCTCTCTCTCTCTGTAAGTGTGACTTTGATTATCTGATCCTAATTTCGAACCCCATTTCAATATATTGAGGAACTCCGTTGTTTATGACGTCAGTCTGTGGCCCTTAACCAACGTGACTAAACTTTCACGTGGATTTTACCTATGTCTGTCCAAACACACTTTTGGCAAACAAAGAATTCCCAATTTTAATTGTTCAATATTTAACCTATTTTTAATCATTATCTATAAACTCGCATTGTCCATTCTTTTAACCGACATATTTAATATCCGATTGTTTCTAACAATCGACTGCATTCCTAAGATTTCAATTATCCATTATCTTTTAACACTTGCCTGCAGGGTTCGATTCTAGCCTTTTCCTAATATCATTTTAATTTATCTCGTCTGCCTTCTTACTTACATGAGAAGGGGACAGCCCTTCTTATGTAACGGGTATATTTTGTGGAACTCGGAGAATTTTTCTGTCAAACTCAGGAATTTGAACGGAATTTCAAACGAAACCCTTTATTTACTCCAGCGGGGTAACATGCTCTCGTTCAGTCAGCCATGACTGGATGGAGGTCCTAAGTAATTCACAATTGTATTTTCAGTTGCCTAAAATACACCTGAAGAAGGTCGGAGGTTACATCGACCGAAACGTTGTGCAAATGACATTCAAGATGAGAATAGCAGTCTGAAGAATCCAAACGATCAGGTATAAAAAAAATTTTTTTTAACCGTTTCAAAGTTAATATCTTTTTCTGCAATTTGACACCAGTGCACAGAAATAGCGTCTTTTCCCAAAATGAAATATCGATCAGACTGAATATAGAATTCAGTAAAATCTATTAAAAAGCAAAATGTTTTTTTTTTTTCCAAAGAACAGAGCCCAATGGACATCAGATATTTTTATCCAAACAAATTTAAATATCTACAGGGTGGTCAAAAAGTCAGGTAACATGTTAAAGGTAGAAAAAACAATATGATCCATTATAATCTTATATAGGGATCTTACCCCTCCTGATTTCTGGCTTTGGAGCTATGTAAAGGATAGCGTTTATGGCAAGAAGCCTGATACAATAGCGTCTTTAAAGTTATTTATTGGAGAGGAGATAGCGCGGATATCAGCTGACATGATTACACGTGTTACACAATCAGTGGTTAATCGCTTCCAGCGATTGATAGAGAGAAATGGACGACAATTAACAAAATAAACATATTTCATGTTTGTTTCATTTTATATTTCAATGTATGGTACTTAAATATACGTGTATTGCTAATATCGTTTTTCTTTAAAATGTTACCTGACTTTTTGACCACCCTGTAGTTTGTCGAAATGAAGTTGAAGTTGATGACGAAAATTGACAATCAGACCAGCTTGACACAATACATCTAGACATTAGAAATCAAATCATTAGCGGTAAAATAATTATGTTTATTAATCTGCAAGAAAACTAGATGTGAGCAGAGGTGATCAGCCAGTTTAAAAGACATACATATCCCTGACTAACCCAAAAGTAGCAAAATCCCACCTCTTCACTGTTAAGATGCCAGAAAGCCTTCTACTCTAAGAGTTTTTCCCTTCAGACTCTTAAACTTTGGAATTCCATTCCTGTTTACTGCTTCTCTGACTGTACTGACTTGCTGAATTTTAAATGTAATGTAAACAGACATCTCGCTACTCAATCCTCCACAGTCATGATCCTAAATAGTAGCTGCTTACATTTCAAGTGACAATATGCCTTGTTTGGTGGTGAAAAAAAATGAATTAAAAAAAAAAAAAAAAAAAAAAAACACTTTCTAGAAATTGCTGACTCCATAGTTAAGAGATGAGTTGTTTGAAAATCAACAAAGAAAACATTAATTCAGATTCCCTTATTTTGTTTCTTAATTCTCACATTGCAGGAGCGATGATTTTGAAGGAAAAATTGCTGTTCTCTGGGTTTAGAATCTATTTCACCTAACATTTATCGTTGCCAAGTTTTTTACCTTAAAGTAGTATTTTGTTTTTTAGCTCGTTAGATTAAGTGGCTTTAAGGCTTGTCTGGAGCAATTTCCATTAAAAAAAAACAAAAAAACTTCATGTTTAACTATCATTGGTCAAAGACTTGCCACCAGATAGAATGGATTCTAACCCCCAAAATTATATCTTCTTTTCAAAACGTTGAATAGAAGATTGAAAAAAAAAAAGCAAGTTTGCACAATTTTCTTATTTTAATTCAAGCTAGGCTAAAAAAAACTGCTGAAACAGCTCGCGATAAATTAAGCATTTGGTTCAGGAACCACTACTGAATGCACAGCACAATGGTGGTTTAAGAAATTTCATGGCAGTGACGAGAGTTTTAAAGATGATGAATGTAGTGGTTGGCCATCGGATGTTGACAACGTTCAATTAAGAGCCTTAGTCAAAGCCAATCCATGCACAACTGTTTGACAACATGCTCCTGAATTAGGCATAACGTCCAACCATTTGAGATATTGGAAAGGAAATTGGAAAGACAAAACTTCATAAATGGGTGCCTCACGAATTTAACGACAACTAAAAGAAACGCTGTTATGAAGCGTAATCATTCTTTTACGCAACCAGAACGACCCGTTTCTTCACCAGGTTGTAACTTACGATAAAAAATGATTTTTTTACGACAACCAGTGATGCTCAGCTCAATGGTTAGACACCAATAAAGCTCCACAACAGTTCTTGAAGCCAGAGTTGCACTAAAAGAAGGTCATGCTGACTGTTTGGTGGTCTACGACTGGTCTCATCCATTAGTTTTTTTTTTAATGCAGGTGAAACGATTACGACATAAAAGTACTGTCAACAAACGGATGAAATGCATCAGAAACACCTAGCATTAGTCAACAGAAAAAAAAAAACAATTCTCTTCCATGAAAATGCCTGATGGTATGCTGTTAAACCGACCTTGCAGAAGTTGAATGAATTGGGCTACATAACTGCCTCATTCGCCATACTCTCTAGAGCTAGCTCTCACCTATCGACTACCTCTTTTTCTTAAGCACCTTGACAACTTTCTGCGTGAGAAATGCTTCAAAAAATCTAAGCCATACCAAAAATGCTTTCAGCGACTTCACTGCCACAAGAATGCAAGATTTCTTACGTAACTGGCATGAATACACTTGTTTTTGCGTTGGCAAAAAGTGTGTTGATTCTGATGGTGCTTATTTTTGATCAATACGTTTTTTGTTTGAGCCGCGATATGTTCATGGGAATTTAAAAGTTAAAAACCGCAAGAACTTTCTTGTCAACCTGACATTTTATTGAATTAATCTGATATTTTGTGACATGCATTGGAAGATAAACACATGCCCTATTTTTGCAGCAATTACATGATCATATGTATGTAGTGATACTTAACTGGGTGTGTGGCTTTTTTTTTCTTTTTTGCAACGTTCCTTCGCCCTCCATTCCCCCACAAGCGACGAAAAGCTTACATATTATGTAACTTTAAATCAAGAACATGACGTCATTCGGCAAAAATGTTGTCAATCTTTTTTTTCTTTTATTTTTGTCATCTGATTACAGAGCGAAAAGAAAATCAGAAACTTCTGCTACAACTATCTTCACCGCGACTAGAACAACGTGTTAATAATAATAATAATAGAGAATTAGAGAAGGAAAGAGAGGGATGTCACTACCCGATGAGTCAACTATTTACCTGTCTAAGAGATGAACAGCTGTTTCTGCTGACAAGAAGATTACAAGCTATCTGATTACAACTAACTTGATATCAATAAATCAAGTAAAACAGGAGAGGATTGAAAACGGGGAATGAAATGGACAAAATTTGATTAAGCGGTTGACTCTACAAGTACTTGCTGGCATTAACCTGGAAGATGACCATGTTGTAGTCTATGGGGAAGCAATCTCGTAATATGTTATTAGAAAGAAAATCTGGTCATCGAAATTCTGTTTGTTGCTAGGTACGGAGAGAAAGAAAGAAAATTTATTTTCAGTTGTGGCACAAAGACGAGTTCTTGCTGAGAATGCTTCACAATGACCAAAGACTAAGGACATCCCTTCTGTGAGAAGAGAAAAGATCATTTCCCACTAGATTGCAAAAGTTTATGTTCAATGCAAAATTACACATTATATGAGATTCTTTTTCGAGAAGAACAACAATATTATAACGACGTTTCACCATACCAACACAAATATCATTCACCAGCATCGTCAACAGCAAACAGCTAACCCTAATACTACTGCTAACACATTCACATCACTCTACCAACAAACATTTCAAATAAAATAAAATAATAAATAAAGCAATCACACACACACACAAACTCTTATATTAACTGCAACGAAAACAAAAAAACATATTTCTCTAAATAAAATATTGTTATGTTTACAACCCCTACTTTATAAATATTTATTGTAATAAACTATAATTAGGCCCCGTTTCTTGTATATATATATATATATATATATATATATATATATATGTGTGTGTGTATATATATATATATGTATATACATAGTAGAACTTTGAGATACGGCATTAAAAATTGGTAACAAAATACAGTACAGTATATACTCAAATAACATTATAAATAACACCATAAGGTGAGGTAAATGCCATAACCAAAGGCCAGGAAACATTGTATTCTACATCGTAACCGGAAAAAAAAAAACGTATCCTAGGGCCAACGTCTCCCAGGCTTCTACAATATATATATTGGATTAGATACGGTCTTTGCTAATGGAGCCAGAGATGACTCATGTTGCCCAGTGTGAATCTGTGACACCCTGCACTGAAGAATCCCAAAAGGATGAAACACTAGTGTCTGTAGATATTTAATTATTATAGTAAAATAATAATTATATATATATATATATATATAGATAGATATAGATATACACACACACACACACACACACACACACATACATACTTTGGGGATTAGAACAAGAGTCTAAAGAGCAGAGTATATTTTAATGTATTAGTGCATTAATTAATACAATTAAAATGAAATAAAAGAAAACAGTGCTCGTTGTAATGTAAATATATAATAAGGTCGATAGGCATGTATATCCTAGAGCTATTTTAATATTAAGTATTGATTGATAATTTATAATTAAAATTAAAAATCGGTTTCATATCAACATTTTCAAGCATTCATAAACTACATTTACCATCCCAATTAATGCATTGACGATGATACGTACGACTTTTAGAAAAGAGAACCATTGCTAGATACATCTGCCTTACTTAAAAATGCTAGGTTTATTTTGCTGTCTTCAATTAAAAACCCACCACTCAATATTTTTGCTGATGAGGAGACCTTGTTTTCAAAAACTATATGATAAAATTATTGTCCAAGACTCAATGTCTATCACAATGAAAACATCGTTTCCGAAACGATCGTACAATTTATTGATTTTGTTTGTTCTTCCTTATGAAACCGATTTTTAATTTTAATTATCAATCATCTTAATATATATATATATATATATTGACTAATACAGTTCAGGTTTATTATTAACCTAACCTAAAAACTACTATCTCTTCAAAAGTGCTCAATACGTAAAGATTTTGTATAGATAAAATTATATAAACACAGTAAGGAGTTTACGTGGATCGATCAACATTTAGACATTTTTTTCATGTCTCATAACGACTTGAGATTCTATTGGAGTCCTGACGAGACATGAAAAATGTTTAAACGTTGATCCATTCACATAGACTCCTTACTATATTGTGTTTTGTTTTACATAGGAGTCACCACTTATTAAGGCCCCTATGCCACTCGAGGATAAGGGTTAAAGAGTGTATAGTAGTCAGTGGGATAATTTGATAATCGTTAGTAGTGAAAATGTTGTAAAATTAGATTATTTAAGGGGATGGTTCATCAAGAATTTGTTTACGTTGAACTTGAAAACAACTAAATTGTAGTCAGATGGAAAACAGGCAAACGGAAGAGAGTTCCACAGGCGTGCAGTTCTAAGAAAGAGGCTTTGTTCATGGAATCTACGTTTAGGTTTAGGCACAGATAAAGAGTGGGGGAAATTATTGACAATGGTTTCAGCTAGACGAGTGTTTTTCATGGAAGTTTGGCGAGGAGGAACCAGAGATTGGAGCTCAGACGAGCACTTGCCATGGAAATAACGATAAAACAAAGACAGGCTCGCAACGTCTCTTCTGTGGGAGAGGGGTTGCAGGAAAGAGAAAAGGGCATCCCCCACTAGGCTACGAATCTATTTTGAACTTGTCAAGTCAGGATAAGCTGTTTCTAGCAGCTTATCCTTCCCAAATGTGGCAATGGTACTCCATCGTTGGACGTACTTGGCTTTTATATTAAATCTGCAGTAAGATATCTACTGGAGCGGTAGAAGAATCCCACCATTTTTCCAGTGACCTTGGCAACAGATTTGATGTATGTGTTCCATTTCAGATCAGGAGTAAAGGTCAAGCCAAAAAGCTTATCAAAACATGAAGCCTCCCCAAGACGAGAACCATTCATTTCAATCAATACCAGATGGGGGATCAGAGCGTCGTTGATGTAAAGATAGAAGCTTAGTTTTAGAGGCATTAAAAGTAACAAGCCACCTCTTTCCCCATTGTACCATGTGCTCAAGATCAGCGGAGAGA
Source organism: Euprymna scolopes (assembly GCF_053919585.1). Taxonomy (NCBI): domain Eukaryota; kingdom Metazoa; phylum Mollusca; class Cephalopoda; order Sepiida; family Sepiolidae; genus Euprymna; species Euprymna scolopes. Next base: position 112,514,100 of record NC_136498.1, on the reverse strand, counting down.
GAATCAGAGAGAACTTGGTCATTGACGGCCTTTGATGTGTTGCCATAGATGATAGTGTCATCAGCATAAATGTCTACGAATGATCTAAGGATGTTTTGGGAGATCATTGATGTAGATCAGAAAGAAAGTTGGGCCCAGGATGAACCCTTGAGGTACTCCAGTATTAATACTGTGTCTATATAATTCTCTCTTTCTCTCTCATATATCAGAAAGGAAGACATCTGAACATTAAAAACCCTAACCCTGACAAGTCCATAGAAATGAGGGGGAGGAGGTAAAAAAAATGAATCATGTTTATTTATCAGTAAAATAACTAGATGTGAGCAAAAGTGGTCAGACAATTTAAAGTGCTGTTCTATGCATGCGCAAATATTCATTTATAGATTAAACAATATTATTTTTTTTAACTTTTCAAATGAACGTGGCTCAGAGTGTAATGAATAAGTCTGGAGATTTATATGTTTTGGGGTTCGATTCTAGCTAATGGCACCCAAGCTAGTTATTTATTTTTGCTTGGAAATCACTTTAATATATTGGGTAATCAACAGAGAATTTGGTCTATAATAATAAATATGAAATCTGCATAAATTAAAACAATATTGAAGCATATTTTACGACCGGGCAATGCTGGGAAGCCTGCTAGTATATATATATATATATATACTAGCATGGGTACCCAGCATTGCCTGGGTTGACATGAAGTTCCATTTGAAACACGCCTGCTATACTAATCATTTTCATCATGGGAAACGTGAATACCCCCCCCACAACAATTTCAAAAATAAAAGAATGGATAAAAACATGTAAATGTAATCGCCCCCAAAAAGAAGTGTCTCTCCGCCAGATATTTCGGCAGAAGGGATCACTGTCCTAAGAAAACTCATGATATTGTGAAACTAAGAAAAATAACGTTTATAAACATTAATGCATGCGTTTATTTTTTATTTTGGTAAATGTGTAGTCTAGCGGCGTAAATTATTTGCCAGACAAAAAAGTTATAAAAACTATTTTTATATAAAACAGATTGTTAGACCCAAAGGCTGAAATAAAACCAGAAAAAAATTTCATTTTTATTATTTTTTTCATCATTTATATTCATTATTTGACGCCGCTATATTGATTTTAAAATTCAGCCTTTTTAAGGTTTGGCAGATTGGCCTTTTTAAGCTCTTTCATGAACTATGTTTTTAGCCAACATATTTTGAAGAAAGGCTGGTTATGTGAAAATTTTCAAACGCCATAATGCTTGAAATTGTCCAACCGGTATTGAAACAATTGTAACTTACAATGAAATACACTTTTTGTTGCTATCAATTCCTTTTTTTGAGGTTTTGGTTTTGTTAATAAAGTGTATATATATATATATATATATATATATATATATATATATATATATATATTATATGGAAAAATGCGCGCATGAAAAGTAATATTCTTAAGATTTTATTAAACCTGGAAAAGTAAAGGACAAGAAATTCAACCTGGAAAAGTAAAGAACAAGATATTCTAGTAAAGTAAAAAATAAGAATTTTTTAGACTTAAAATATTGCAGCTAAAAATAAAATTTGAATATTGATAAATATTTTATTTATTATTTGCATATGTTGTTGTTTATTGTTGAGTTAGAAAGGGTGTCAGTCGCTGGATTGAACTTATTTCCCCCCTATTATTTGCATATATTTATGTAGTGAAAATTGTTTGAATAAATTTAATTCATTAGTTAGTTAGTTAGTAGATGGAATTAATAATTTTTAATTTACATAAAAATTAATAATTTTATTATATCATAATTAGGATCATTTAATTCTTTCTAACTCAACAATAAACAACATATGCAAATAATAAATAAAATATTTATCAATATTCGAATTTTATTTTTAGCTGCAATATTTTAAGTCTAAAAAATTCTTATTTTTTACTTTACTAGAATATCTTGTTCTTTACTTTTCCAGGTTGAATTTCTTGTCCTTTACTTTTCCAGGTTTAATAAAATCTTAAGAATATTACTTTTCATGCGCATTTTTCCATATAATCCATGATTTTTCCAGGCATTGCTATTGTATTAATATATAAATTTATAATATTTATTAATGATTGTCAAAAAAAAATTAGCTCTCAAACACACATTTATGCAATATTTATCATTCAATCACAGTAGTTCCGAGCCAGGGTCTCTACCGAGACTGCGGTTCATGAATTCGTGATCTGTAAGGAGCATAAACTAACAAAAGAGAAGATGCACTCGGTGTCTTTTTAGATATCGTTGGAGCTTTTGACAA